>NC_074713.1:15204791-15538958 GCF_947242115.1 Biomphalaria glabrata | reverse complement strand
CAGACTCAGTGGATTAATTCTAGAAACAAAATCTCACCATGTATAGGATGACTTTTGAAACCAGTGGCCAAATCATTGGTAACAACTTCCAAAGATCCTTTCATGTGTACTAGTAGCATGTCTACAAAAGCAAGTGATGGCTGAACGTCTGTTGAGCCTGACACCAACTCTGCTTGATAATGCATTTCAATATCATCATAGGATAAGGAAAATGTCAACCCAAGATCCAAAACAAATCTGAAAAAAATAATTTATCATTCAAGTGTAGACAAACCTTTTTAATATCTATTTAATTTAGTATACAGTTCAGAAAATAGTTTAAAGTGGAATCAAGATGTAAAAGTTTTAATACCAGTATGTTAGCATTTTTAATACTTGACAAAATTGAGTATCTAATGACTTTCTATAAAAGTTAGGAAAAGTTGTATTATTAGCAGCATATCTTTATCAACACTATTTCTTGAAAGCCTCATCCTTTTAAATATATATTTTTTCAAGTAGTTTATGTATATAAATATGCTAACATGTATTAATACTCTTGAATTCTGCAACATAAGAAAGATGCTTGTAAGTAAATATAATTTAAATTAGTTCTCAAAAGTTAAATGAGGATAAGTCCAAACAACTTTCAAAAATGTATGAGATGACATTTACTTCATTAGTTTTAGAATTTATATCTCTATTTTGAAATTAAAATTATATCATTAAGTTATGATATTATTAGTTCAATATCTGTTAGCCAAATTTAAAGTTCAACAATTTCTGTTAGCTAAAGTTAAAGTTCAACAATTTCTGTTAGCCAAAGCTAAAGTTCAACAATTTCTGTTAGACAAAGTTGAAGATTAAGTTTTACTTTTTCAATACTAAGGACATCAAAAGTTTTCCGCTGTGGGCTTCATAGGCTCGAGGGCTCGGTAACAGTGCAGCAGCATGTTGAATCAACGGAAGTATACTAGACTTAATATCACATGACTCTGTTGGCCAATGGAAATATTTATCTAAAAGATTGTAGCATAGAGTTTGAATCTGTTTAGAAAAAGGATTATTGAATTAGCTCAACTAATGACAGAAATGTGACAACTTGGCAACTAGACATACAATTCAATACAACACACACACAGTACATTGTGCTGTACTGCACTCTACTCCAAATTAGACTACAACTTTAAGACAGTGTAACACTTTCTTTGACTTTATTTTTCTTTTTTTTTTCAGAAATCTTTTCTTCAAAAAAATGAATATTTTTCTTTTTTTTTTCAGAAATCTTTTCTTCAAAAAAATGAATATAGTTATTAATGAACTTGCAGAGAAGGTAGAGTTTGCCTTCTATGATCAGCTAATACATGTGATGAGGCCAGGATGTTGTATGCTGTAAAGTGTGACAAAGAATGACTTTTTGGAGGCTCACTGATATGAACACTCCATGTGCATCAAAAAGGCCTACAGAGTTTCTATGTGTAGAAGCTTTTGGGGAACCATAAATAAATAGAGAAGTAAGTGGCAAAGTACAGGCAGTGTTCAGTACAGCAATATAATTCAGTACAGTACAGCAGCTATCATCCTGCCAACTGCACAATAATTTGGTAGTTAATTTGTTACATGCAATTAAGTATAACTATTTGAACAAAAGTTCTGTCACTCAGTAAAGAATCCAAGAAGAGAAACATAACACTATATTTGGACCAAAAAGTTAAACTTCTGCTTGTTTTAAAAAAAAAAAAGATTTTTAGATGACAAAAAAAATCTGTGTGTATATTAAGTGTATTTATTGAGAGACCTGACTCAAAATAAAAAATCTATATACAAAACTCAATTGAAAAATATTATAAAATATACCTCTTGTGCCCCATCCTCCAAACAAGCTAGAACTATGACAAAGTTTTCCTCACTAAAAAAGTTCCACAAATCTTTTGAGCGCACAAAATGGATAAGTTTGTTGGAAGATTCTGTAAACAAAAATAAAAAATGTTACTTTTGAAGGATAAAGTCTCTGATGAGAGACTTGTGTTTGGATTCTTAACCAAGAATTCAAAGTTTTTGGACTTCAAAGTATTTGTTAAGAAATGACATTGTGGACTCCTGACACTATTGTTGGAGACTTCTATGAAAGCAGTTGTTTGTTTTACTAGCCACTGAAAAAATTAAGTCATATCCTTTACACTTTCCCATTTTGACTCTTCAGTTCAACATCAAGAGAGGGAACTTGAAATTCTTAAATGTGTTTTTTTATTCATTTGTAGAATCATTAATTGTTTACTGAGAAAAATAAGTAATATAAAAAAAAAAGTTATCATTTCTAATTCTATTTATTTCTTGAGATGCTTTATTATTGCAAGAAGTCTTTTCAAAGAGAAATCAAATTCTTCTACTAGTAGTCCATTTAATGATCTTGCAAGGGTTCTTTAAGTCTACATAAGACAGTTCATATACATCTTTTTATATATATTCAACTCTTAGCTGAATGCAAAGAAACAGTTAAGCCCAGAAGCCATGTTAAAAATAAAAGACATAAGCCAAATTTAATCTTAACATTATTATGTTTTGAAAAATGATAATGGCCAATTAGGTATTTATTTTTTGCCAAAAAATATACATAACATAGTTAGAGCTCAATTTAAAATACTGTTATAAACCTGGTGATGACACAGATGGGGATAGTGCTGTGTGTTTTTAGACTATGCCAATCGCCCCAGGTCAGAGCTAGACGAGCGGTCAACCGTGACAAGTGACAGTACATGCCAGTTCTGCAAGGGCCTGTGTTGTAAATATTACGCACGCGTAATCACGGCGAATGTAATCAACCTGAGTGGTCAAGCAATGTTCCATCCGGTTCTGGAAGGCCTGTAGGGACCCTATATAAGAGCGAGTGTGTTAGAGTCAAGACACTTCACGTTACCTCGCAATGTGACCAGTATGAAGATAAGTCAGAACCAGCATGGTGTGTGAAGTCAGTCTGGAGCAGAGACAAGGTTTTTGGACAGTTAGTGTAATGTTGTTGCCAACTGTACAGTAATTGTGATTTATTTGAAATTAAACTTTTACTGATACTTTGGAGCTCCGAGTTGTGAGGTTCTTAAAGTTCGTTGTGTCGTGTGGTGCAGTTTGCAGAGAGCCTGGATAGCGGAGATTCGTTACAATAGCCATCCCACTTTTACCTCCCCCCCCCCTATGAAACAAATGCAAGCTAATAGAAGATAATGTCATAAAGATGCAAAAATCATTTTAAACTTTTGACATGAGCTGTGATGTGCTAGCAACTTGTCTACATAACACAAATTTCCGTAAGGATCAATAAAGCAGTCTTAGTCTTAGTCTTACATAACGGTTAGTCTTAAAGTTGGATAAAACTTGCCTTGTGCTTTCCCTTTCCTGGATGTGTCCTGCTCATCATAGATAAGTATTTCTAATATGGCTGTTAGTATATCAACACATGTTCTTCTACACTGGTAAGCAGAGCCTGGAGCAAGACTCATCATTACAATTTTGTAGAACCAGTCCACAAAGTGAACACTTCTCTCTGTAGAGAAAAACTTTTAACCATTAACTTTAAAGCTGTGCTATTAAAACTCTACTACTAAAACAAAGTATCCACAGTTGATTAACTAATGTGATGCTCATTAACTATGTATTTTCTAGAGCTGATGGACACATTCTACATTTCAGTAATTAAATTAAAAAAAAAAAAAAAAAAAAACATAAAAGAGTTATAAATATGTGAGAATTAAATATTTTCACCAATTGTTTTTGTTTAGCTTTTAGCTTTCTCAATGTGCTATGATCCTATCACTTGAATGGGGGAGGGAATAAGGGAGGTATCTTGGTGAATGTTTACATGATCGTTTTTTAAATGCAAACAAAAATTTCACTCAGGGCTCCAGATTCCTCAAGGGGACTAATTCAATCTATACCACCACATGTCAAGTAAGATTTCTTTCTCTTGTCCAAGGGATTTCTTTCCCTTGTCTAAAAAAAAATAAAAATTTTACAAAATAAAAACACTTTAGCCACTTCCTTGTTCCAAACCTTTTTTGAGCTACCATTACATTTTTATATTGTAGTTATGTTCATATATATGATGTTAATTTATAGCAAACTTTATGTGTCTTTAAATTTACCCAGAAACTCTTCATTGGTTCGTTTCTTGTTGACTGCAGTCAAACAACTGTCTCTGATCCTCACCAAAAGTTTTCTTACTCCACTTATTAAATTATGACGAAATGGGGCGGAGTCAGTTTTCAAATTGTTAGGAATAAAAAATGTCAAAAGACTCACTTCTGCTTCAGAAAGAGGCTCTGAAAATAAAGGTTTAAACATAAAGAATTAAGAAGAGGACAGTCTAACAATACCAAAGTTTTAGCAAAGATAATAAAAGGCTGAGCTTTTTGTCATTTTCTAAAATTCATTTTCTTTTTCTTTTTTGGTTCAATATGAAACATTTTCGGATAAAATAGTCAAATATTCCAGCAAGGTATTATTAAATAGTCCTTCAAGGTATTTTAAATTTTTTAATTTTTTGTTTCTAGGACCAATAATTTTTATGATTATGGGCTTGTTAATAAGTTTTCATAATTAAATCATTATTCACACCATTTTAATTGCTATCATTATTCACACCATTTTAATTGCTTTCTCAAAAAAGATTTCTTATGTTTGTATAATAGCAAGACAACCACTTAGTAAAAATATGCATTAACATTCATGACACATTGATAAAACTGCATAAAAGCAGTGTAAGGTATAATATACACAGATTTTAATTGTTATAAGACCATTGGTAATGAACTAAAGTAGAAATTGAGTCAAATAGCTTCATGGTGGAATTCACTTAGTGGCTGCTATTTTTAACTACAGCACACACACACACAAAACTCACCAGCCTTTTTCATTGTATTACAAATAACCAAGAACGCCTCCGATCTAATGTCATCATAGGGACAACTCAATGCCTGGTGTAAAAGTTCAAGTGAATCAATCGGGAAAGCCACCTGTAATAAACATATAGAGAAAGATAAAAACTTTTATAAGTATCAAATAAATATTGCAACTCGAATGCTAAACAAACAGACATTTAAAAAAAAAAGATCAACACTGACCACAATGACCTACCTGGCTGAAATCCCTTAAAAACCGATGTACATTGACCCACCCAAACAAAAACAAATGTTTCAAACTATTGCTTTCCTCAGAATGGTACTGCTCTTCTAGAGAGTTGAGTAATTCAATATGGCTGTCAGGGATGATTTTTAGTGTTGGGACCAGCCAGTATGTACAAGTTTTTGAACGCTGTAAACTAAACAACAAGAAAATTATTAAACCTTCAAGAAATGTATGGCCTTACACCAATACATACTTAAATTAGACTACAACAAGAGCAATGAAAACTATATTTCTAGTAGGACATAAGAAATGTACTATTTCAAAAGAACTATTAGGAACTAATGACTAACTTGTCTTCAGATGTCAAACCAGATATTAAAGCATTTATCCAGATCTGCTTCCATAATGCTGTACAGTTTTCTCCATGAACTAGCCTTGTTGCAAAGAAAAAAAATAGTAACAATAATAATAAATGCACTACATACTAATAATAATAGTTATATAACTAAACACTAACTGTTAGGATATAAAGCAGCGGTCTCTTGAACCACATTGGGAAATTTCTTGAGTTGGATCAATAAAAAATAACTAATTTACAAATAGTAAAGTGCAAAAATCCATTGCAAACCAACCCTAATTCACAGAATGGAGTCTAAAAATGCTGATTTAAACTTGAAACTTACTGAAGTTGCTCAATGAAAGCCTTGTATAAGTCTGTAGCTACAGCAGCCATGTGATTGGTTTTCATGCACGCAGTAAGTTCATCTATGATCTCAGCATGTTGTTGTACGAGCTTCCAAAAATTAACAACAAATTTTCAGATTTATAACATTTAAGTTCACTGCGAAATATCTAATAATGAGAATGTGAGGTATAGAGATATGCATGTCTTCTTTTATCAAGGAATGTCTGGAATTCATAAGATATGTGGTTGTTGTTTTTCACTTTTAAATTATCATGAATAGTAATAAGAATTTTAAGTTGGAATGCATAGGGTTAGGAGTAATAAGTATATGTGTATATTTTCAGGTGTACTAATTATAAAAGTACATTTTCAGGAGTATTAAGTATACTAATATATTTTCAGGAGTATTATGTATAAAGAGTATATTTTTGGTAATATAAAGTATAAGAGTATATTTTCTGGTTTTATTAACATAAGTCTATGTTGTCAGGATTACTAAGTAAATTGTATATTGTTAGGAGTACTAAATATAAGTGTACATTGTCCTTGTCAAGAGTACTAAGTATAAGAGTATATTTTCAGGGGGTTTGAGTTCAGTATATTATCAGAGTACATAGTAAGAGTGCATATTATATGAAGTACTCAGTCAAAGTCTATAGTTTCTAATGCTTTAAACATGAATGCATATTGTCAGGAGCACTAAGTATTGGAATGTACAAGGTGTAGGTTTTCCGTTTCGGTATATGTATGTATGTATGTATGTATGTATGTCCCACATAGAAATCAAAACTGTTTGACCGATCTTGCGAAAAGACTTGGCATGAATGCCCCTTGAACTATGGCAGAAAATGTGGTGTATGCTTAATGTCCCTCACACAAATGGACGGTTCTAAAAATATAAAAATACCTAAATTTATCTCTATTAAAGAACGAAATTTGTTAACAAATCAGGTAAACCCATTTTCACAGTATTTTATATTTGATATGAATATGTCAGCTAAACTATTAAAACCCATTTTCATAGTTAACTTTCATTTTCATGGCCAATTAAAAATAATTGTGAATGGAATCCCCTAGATCAGTAATACCCAAACTAAGGTCAGCAGGCCACAGGTCATATCCAGCCAGTTTATATATATATATATATATATATATATATATATATATATATATATTTATATATATATATATATATATATATATGCACTATTTGATATGATATCTGAACTGTTTCAAGAAGCAAAAAAAAAACAACATGTGTGCAGTGTTCAAATAAACAAACTATAACAAAGCTATGTACCTTCAAACCATCTACATAGGGTAACAACAAGGCAAGTGCCCTGTACTTGGTCCTCAACTGAGTTTCATGGTTCACCAACTGCTCTAACAACAGGTGACATAAATCTTCATTGTCCTTGCAATCTCTCAAAGTACTGTTCCATAGTCTCAACAGCACAGAGAATAGCTCAATGACATACTCTGTCACGCCACCGACAGGGCTATTCCAGTTCAACCAAACACAAGAAAGAGTTGACCTTAAAACTGGACACTGCACAGAAAATAAAACTTTTTGGGAATCACAATCTAGCTGCTTGCTTTCAGAGGAGACATGTTCATCACTGTCATATAAAAATTTTAATTTCTCAATCTGGTGCTGAGACTGCCCCTGAAGTATTTGAAAATTATATAGCACTTTTTTATCCTGTGGAAATTGTAAAAACTTCTGATACCACAGAGACAATATTTGGAAAGCAAGATAATGGTGCTGCACAGGGCCTAGACACAGCTTCAACACATGAGGGTAGACATGTAGCATCAGGCTACAGCCATCATCATTCAATACTTTGGTATCACCACAGACAAGTAATCCTTTAATGACAGCAAGGATTTGGTTTGACATGTCAGCATTCTCTGTTCTTCCCATGTCCATATTTATGTCAACATCTTTGAAAGTAACACAACTCTTCTCTGCAAACAAGAATTTTTGAAACAGACAAAAGGGTAACATAAGTAATAATGACAATGAAGGAAACAAAAAAAGATAAAGCTCTAAAAATCAGTAGGCATCTTAAGAACCATTAAGAACTGACCAAAAAAAAATTTACCTTTAGTAAGCATGCTTATCAAGTCTATGTAAATACTTCTGAAGTTTTTTTCTGTCAAGGCCAGATTGAAAGACATTCCAATAGCTGTTCCAATCAGTAGTAAGACATCCCTGTTAGTTATCTGTGCAACATGATGAATAAAAGTTAATTCTTAAAAGTAAAATCATGTTTGTCACCTTAATTAATGAATATAACAAATGTTCAGACAATGCAAACATCAGATTCTAAAAAACTTGGAATGGTGTGTGAGTGACAGAAACCAAATTGGAAGGCATCATCATGGACCTTTTTTAACCAAAACTAAGGAGAGAAGTTATATATACAACAAGCTTGACAATCCATACAACTTTTTTATCTGAACTTAAAAATGGGAAAGGGAGGTAATATTGTAAATACTTTAGCTGCCCCAAATGTGTTATCTCCGTGTTAGCTTTCAATTGTAATTTCTAGTATTGAATAGACTAGACTTTTCCTGAATGCAGGTAGTGAGAGACAGGGTTTTATTTTCACTGAAACTACAAAAATGATACACAGACAGAATCCCATTAACATGGCCATGGGAGACTTCCTAAATATCTTGACCATGTCTATGACACAATAATGACAGGTTTATTGTGTCATCCATGTCTCTCTTGAAGACCTAGGAAACGTTTTCCTCCACTTTGAATAAATAAAATAAACAAAAAATGTGTCTAATATTGCAACAAAATATTATGAATAAACACACACACATATTATATATACATATATGTTACTAGACGAGCTGTCAAGTAGTAAAATTGTCCAAAATGAGATTTAAATTATTTAAATTACATGGCTGAAATAAAAGTAATTCTGAGTCTGTCTACCAGAAGAAATATTTAACACATGGTTCCCATACTTTGAAACGATAACAGTTGAAGGGTTATAATAAAAACTGAATGGTTTGGTTAACATAGAAAACTACAAAAGTAATGGTTAAACAAATAAATAAGTCATCACAATAGACTATATTTTAAGAGGGCGTTTGTTACATTATGCATTAGGTCTTCCAAGATTACGTAAAGTTACATTACTATCAAAGAAGTAAAAGCATACCTGCAAAAAAAGTTTCAACAAAGAAACCACAATTAGCTCCCATTGCTTTCCCTCACTTCTGCTATTCCCTTGTATCAGATCATTGCAAGGGTTAAACAAATCTTTGAGTTCTGCTTGAAATAGCTGTTCTACTTGAATGAGAAGCTGCAATACAGAACATGAAATATGAACAAGAAAATATTTTTTTTTTTAATTAAAAAAAAAAAAAAAAAAGCTTATATTAGGCATAGTTGTATCAATTACTTCAATTACTAAGACTCATGACAACCTATATAGGGAACTAATTCAGCGTAGTTGAGAGACTAAGTGCGCTTGAACTTGGCTTGTCTTGGCTACCTAGAAGGGGGCTCGAGGTTCGACATCCGACTCGGGCAGAGTTGCGTTTACTGAGCGCCTAAAGGCAGCACGGAAAACCAACTCCTAGATACCCCCTCCCCCCCACTGGTCCACAAATGAGATTGGACCAAAGCGCTCTGAGCATGCTATAAGCATGAACGTAGCGCTATATAAAAGCTATAATAATAATAATACCACCACTTCATTCAAGTACAAATTCTTGTTTGAGATGCCAAACAAAATAATTTATTACCAATAGTTAATTAACTAATTGTTTGGGTGTGGGAGAAATAATGTGTACAAACTTTTTACCAGACAGACAGAAAGCAGTGAGTTGATATAAGCTTTGTAATAAAATGGCACAACATTTTTTCTCTTGCAAAGTTTACCATTGAGACTTTTGTTAAATGCCCAGTTCCTCCATTTTTACATGACCAGAAGTGTATAAATATTATAGGTAACTAGCACAATAAAAAAAAAAGTGATGACTTGGATGCCAAGTATTTTATAACATGGTTACTAAGTCCCAAAAACAGAATATAAATTTTCTGAACACTAAAAACTTGTCTTACCTTAAAAACATAATGACTGTACTCAAGGTCAGCTATTGTTTGTTTGGCCCCATTCACTGATTCTAACATGCGTAAAGCATTCACCATCAGCAATGTCACTTCAGGGAAATATTTCTTCACACAGGTTTTGGAAAAAGAATGATGCTCTAATAATGCTGACACTGAAAGAGATAGTGGATAGACTAATGACAATTGCATTTATTAGTTTCAAGGATTCTAAATGAAATGTAAAAGAAACACAAATTGTGTATTGCTGCTACATGGTGGTACTACATTTGTGAGAATAGACTTAGAATGTGAAACTTGTCTAGGATGAAATTACATAACACTCTCTTTATATATAAATAAGAATTAAATTTTTACTTTATTGTATTTCACATCAATGTATTAATCTAAAGATCATACCAGATTTCACTTTAGAGTGGCCATCTTGTGTTAGAAGCTTGAACAGCTCATGTTCAATTCTTGTGTTTATTTCATTTAAATATGTAGTAGGCAACAGTTTCAACACCTGCCAAGACAAATATATATATTGGACTTAATCAATTGGGACAATAATTTCTTCAGGGGATATGTGGGTCAAATTATTGAGCATATCACGAGCCATAAATCTCAGGTTAAACACTGGGAATTTTACTTATGAGGGGGGCTAACTTGATATTCATGTGTTTACATAACACAAACTGGAGACACTTAGGAAGAAATTTAAAATAAGGGAGACATTTAAAATACAGACTGAATAAGTGTTTCACAAAGATTAAAGTAATACATGAATTATTTATTAAGCAAGGGCCGAAATAATTACCCAATTTTATTATGTTGGTGTTACGTTAGATTTATGAGAGATAAGTACTAAAAAAAAAAAAAAAACATCCAAGCTTTTCAACATTAAAAAGGCTAACCCTAACCCCAATCTAAAATGGCTTGTCTCATTTCAAGAGATTCACTGACTCTAGTGAGGATGACAAGCTTAAGAATTGTGAAGATAGCTTGAGGAAACATTAAGGCAAATTCGAAAGATTTCAAGACTTTGGGGCAACGGAGAAAGATTAAAATATTTTCATCATGTAGACCTGCAGCGTGAATTAAACTCCCATTCCAATCATCTCAAACAAATATTTCTAAATATTCCAAAATTAGAGGTTTTCAAGGGACTGTCAAAATCCAGCAGCTTTTTTTCATTAATAGAACTTAGAAAAAGCTGTGTCAGAAATAATTTTAAAGATGAACAGATAACTAAGCATAACTACGTCACCAATTTTAACCAAATTTGGACAAACTATCATCAAAACTTGTAACTTAAAAACTTGTCTAGTAATACTTTGTGCCTTACAAGTTTAGTCATCCTTAAACAAAATCCATGGTCATTGAAAAAAAAAAGCATTAAAAAACCAATAACAATTTGCAAATGTATTTAATGTATACAATATCAAACCTTAAGTTTCAATCTATACCTAAAATATATGACCCTTGTGGTCTGAATGCTTCCTAATGCAAATACAAAACTATTTGTGTGACCTAGAAAGTAATTAAAAAAAACAACCTTATTCAATGCTCTGGGAAGTTTGGCAGATGGCAGTAAATACATGTATGTACTACAAGCTAATTCACAAAATGATGTTACATCTTCCTCATTCATGCACTGGAGTTCTTTAAGAACCATGGTTTTCTGAAACTTCTGTGGTAACTGCTCCAAAGTTTTAAGTGATTTAGGAATATCATCCAATCTGAAATTTCATATGAACAAATTTAGGCTACAATGCAATGCTTTAAAAAAATGTCTACAAAAATATCATGTAATAATATATATAAATATATATATACTAGCATTACCCACCAGCTTGGCCATTGCTTTGTTCCCATGCTATTTATAATTTTGCTATGGACCCCTCCCATTTTTTATCACTTATAACAATAATATGATATAATGCTAAACACTCTCCCCTTTATTTCTTTTGCCAGCTGATTCTAGTATCTATTAGGTTGAATTAACCAGCCCCTAAATTCGAGTATTACTCCTCTTCCCCCCACCCAACACTCCTCTGTAACAAATAGGGCCTTTTCTTATTTACACTATCTGACTATTCTTCTGCTTTTCAGTTCTTATAAGAAATATTTGATAGGCTCTGTGATATTTTTTGGCCTGGGTCATTTTTTCTTATACATTCTACAAATGCTCGCATAATACTTTAGCCATACCTTTTTTGTTTTCACTTTCAATAAAACTATTCACATTTCAACAATCCCCATTTTGGCCAGTGAATTCTAGTATATATTATGTTTAATTGGAATGGCACGCTTTAAATCACCCTCCCAAACACACTCACTTTTGGCCTGTGGAACTCCCTCAAAACACTTGAATTTTAGTATTTGTTACATCTAATTGCTATGACCCACTTTGTAACGCTACCCCTCCCAAACATCATCTATTTTGAATTGTGTTAAAAATCATCTTGCCCCTGATGACTCACTCAGTGACTGATACTCATTCACTAATTTTTCCACTTGCTGTGGACAAAAAAATACACAAATTTAACCTGTTATTACCTTCAGAGTACATAGAATATAAACTATTTTCAGGATTGAAATTACAGCAGTTAAATTTACTAAAAATGGCTTTTTTATTCATAATATCAACCCAATAAGTTGTTAAAGACAACATTAAAATGTCTAAAGTACAGAATTATATTTCCTTCCAGTTTAATTTTAAGCATTTATCAACACCTTTTTTGGGGGGGGTAACGTTCTTATAATTTGGTTCAATTTCTTTGTATTTATGTTTATGTCTACACAGATCTAGATCTAATTCTCTTTTAGATTTAGAGCATTGTCAGAGTGAATTTGAGGGATTTATCCTTAGATCAGTGTGATTATCAAATGTTTTTACAAAGAACACAAAACAACCGTATTAAATATGTTTGTGTGGGTGTAGAAAATTATTACAGTTTGAAATGTAAAGACCCTACTTAATACTAATGTGTGGAACAATTTAGAATGACTAAATCTAAATGTACAAGTAGGCCTATTCTAAATCAAAAATTAAAAATCCTAAAAATTGTCACAGTGAATATAAGAGACTATTAAAAGTGTGTGTAGGTTTTTTGTTGTTGTTTTTTTTTGGGGGGATGCATAATACGTTTAAGAAGATGGGTTATTCTAAGTAAGGTGCATCTTAAAATCTAGATCTATGACTGGCAAAATAAAAAATAATATGTAAAGAGTGAACTAAGTTGGGAATCGGGATGTTTCTTCTTTCAAACTGTCCCATGGGAACAGGGTTATAACTGCTTCATAACTAAATAACAACAAGCTCATCATACATGCTACTGACAGATATACTAGATATAGATGTGTGCACAAAATTAAGACAATTAGAAAATCTATTATTTTACTTATTATAAAAAAAAAGCTACACCCTTTGGTGGTAGAACAAGGTCTAGCTATTCTAAAAATTACCCATTTGCTTGTAAATTTGCCAAGACTTTAGCCAAAAGAAGAATGGTCATTATAAGATTGTGAGACAAATGGCCAACGTAATCAAGATTTTAAAAATCTGCATGAAGTGATGTCTGGAAATAAACAAAATTAGTTAGAACTAGACATGACAATTGAAACAAAATAATATTTAATACTAAGGTATGGAGATGTGGTGGCTGAACGGTAAAGTGCTGGGCTTCCAAATCGGGGGTCCTGGGTTTGAGTCTCTAAAAAGATGGGGATTTTGAATTTAGGGATCTTCAGATCATCTCTGAGTCGACACACCTCTAATGGGTACAGAGACAGATGACCTTTACATTATCTGCCCTATAGATTGCAAGGTGTGAAAAGGGAACTATTGTCTTAAATATCAAGATTCAGTCAGTCCGAAGAATGTTATATGATTATTTTATCTAATCTAATTCTAAAACTGGTTTTTGTAAGGTTGTTATTACTAAACGTGGTGGTCAGTATTTCTCACAATTATACCTTATTCATCTATGCAGACTAGTACAGGTCAAAAAGGTTAAATCAAGAGAACAGCATACAACAATTAAAAGAAATTCGACCCATCTGACATAATGTCACATAAGAAAGCAGAGAGAAAAACATATAAAATACTTTTATTTAAAAAAAAAGCTTATACATATAGACTATTAATAGACTCTATATATACTTATACTATACGAAGTGTAGTTGTATCATTAGTTTGGATTGAATCTAATATATAATTAAATTATAATTAGATCTAGACCAAAAATTAAATCTAAGCCACTAGTGACTTGGTAATAAATGCATAAGAATTAATAGTCTATCATCTATATCTAAGACTAGTATGTAAGAGTCTCAGTCTAGTCTAGATTCTAAATCAAAATCCTGTTTCAAATATTTCTAGGACTAGATCTAGATGTAGAAATGTAGAGATTTATTGAAATTAGACTAGACTAGAGATTTTCGAGCTACACTCTGGCTACACATCATTCATAAGATGGATAATAGATTCTAAATTCTATGTCTTTCTAGTCTAGATCTATTATATTATTAGACTAGAGATTTTCGAGCTACACTGGCTACACATCATAAAATGATAATAGATTCTAAATTCTATGTCTTTCTAGTCTAGATCTATACTCACTAGATCTAGATTCTAATTGTTAGTAATAAATGAAGTATAATGGTTATAAATAAAACAGATTCATCTCCCCTAGGCATGTGGACCTTTTATTTACTTTCCTTTTAGAGAGAGTTTTTTTTTTTTTAATAGACTACATCAGGGGTGGACAAATTACGGCGCGCGGGCCACATGCGGTCCGCCATAGTGTTTCATGTGGCCCGCGTAAATCTACAAAATTCAGATGTGCCCACACATTAAACATGTAAAAAAAAAAGGGGGGAAAATAAAATTAAGTAATTTTAAACATCTTCTTATCACTTATGATGTAGAGGCTAAAGAAACATTGTCTCTTCATGTCATTCTAAAAGTTTAAAGCAAATGAAGATTATGCTTATTGGTAATATTTCAAATCATTCAGTCAAAGACACAAACTCAGGCCAGTATTTATTCAATACTATGAAGAACTGTATTGAAAGAGTTAGGTTAGCTTGGAACAAGATGGCTAGTGTAACAACAGATGGACCCCGTGCTTTGACTTTGACTGAGTAACAGTTTTTTAAAATAAATTAAAGAACAATATCCCAACTATAAACTCTACATAAGAAAGTTTGCACAGAGCTGCATTGAATATCAAACATGTTATTAATACAATTATCAGCGATCAAACTTATCAGAGATAGGGAACTTAACCACAGGCAGTTCCGAGAAGTACTTGAAGATGTGGAAACAAAATATTCCGATGTTCCGTACCACAGTGTCCGCTAGGTTAGCATGGGCAAGGTATTGAGAAGAAAATGGGATCTCAATGAAGAAAGTGTTTTGTTCCTTAATTGAGGGACATTTACAGTGACTTTGTTACTAATATTTCTAATGAAGAGTGAAGATAGACTTCTTGCTTTTCATTATAGATATTTCAACGGGTTGTTTGCATGTTTGTGCATCTTTTCATAGGTCCCTCGCTAATTCTAGCCGTAAATTAAAAATTATAACAGGGTTCCCGCGTCCTCCTGATTTTACAGGAGCTCCTGGAAATCTTCTGAAATTGTAAAGTATACTAAAAAAAAAAGTCATGAAAATCTCCTGAAATTATTAAAATATCCTCAAAAACTCATAAAATAAAAATGTCCTGAAAAATAGACGAAATATTCATTTTTTTGGGTTGCCATTCAATGTGGAAAACGCCAATCCTACTAGTGATAAAAAAACGGCATTGTCAGTTTTCATTTAATAAAAATGTAATAATAGAGCGAATTTTAAATAAAACAGGAAGTTCCAGTACTTTAGTTACTTTAATAGTTACAGGCATATACATATAGACCTAAATCTATCTAGATATTTAAAAAAAACTGATATTTTGCTAGTCGATAGTAGGGGTGCACCGGATAGTACTTTTTGATATCCGGCCGGAGCCGGATATAACCGGATAGTAAAATTAGATATTCGGCCGAAGCCGGAGCCGGATACCTACATGACTCAAACAGCTCGTTTTACTGAAGTTTTTGCAAATCTTCTATATAACATACCTATATTCATATTATTTTGTTATTTACTTTCTTACTTTAAACTCGATAGTAAATCCAAAAGGCAAACCTGAATGTTTATCTTTTTTTTTTTTTTGTAGGAAAACTACCTTTTATTGTAGATGGCTCGTAAAGTTAATTTGACGACCGTGATTTTGCACTTAGAAAAGTATGAATAAAATGCAAAGACGAATTTATTTTCTAACAAAAAAAATCGTAATTTTCACTTATAATCTTTATCCCTACCCAGACTAGGCCCCGCGCAATCCGTTTCAAATAGGGCCCCACAATCTGTAGGGCCGGCCCTGGGTGCCAGAAGCTGTATTTCTACATAAAAAAAAACAACTTGATGCTAAACTTTTCACATTATTTGGTTCCAAATATATCTGTGAGCAAAAACAAAGGTAAGAACAAGTCTATGCTGACTGACTGTAATTTGACAGCAGCCATAAGGATAAGAACTACTAAGCTAGTTCCACCACAGTTCCGGAACACTCTGCACGAGTGTAAAATTAAATATTTTACAATAAGTTCAAACATTATAACCAAACTGTTGTGATGAATTGTTGTAATGTGTAAAGACAATAACAAAATTTAAAAATATTCGTAAAAATAGTTTCAGAAATCGCTAAATCTTGTAATTCCTCAATTGGTAGTGTAAATATTTAATACAGTTTACATATAACACCACATTTTCTATGTTGTAAATACATGTTATATATATGCTGCCCCCCATTCCTAAAAAAAATTTAATGCGGCCCTCGATAGAAAAAGGTTGCCCACCTCTGGACTACATGTAGATCTAGATTTATATCTATATCTATTTTATTTTTATTCAATACTTAAGTGTTTTTTTTATGGTCGGTAACATGGTTAAGAAATGTCCTCTTGTAGGTGTAAAGCTTACTTCTAATATTTTTACGAAAGTGCTTCAACCCAGCAGGGCTTTACCCTCCATAAACTCAAAACTATACACACACACACACATTAAATTACAAAAAATATATTTTTTAAACAAGAAAACAATAAAAATAGTATTTAAAAAATGTAGACTATTTGTATTAAATTACGTTGGATCAGTCATATTATAGCAGGCCTAATTACCCTAATAGATCTAGAATAACAGCAATAAATCTGTGCGATTAGAAATATTTTTACCTAATGTTTTTAGCTTTCTCAATAGGGTAAAAAAAAAATCCTGGCTACGCCCATGAACTCGCCCACTTCAATTTTAGGCATTGCGCCGCCACTGCGCAAGCGACAGCTTTGATAAAAGTAATGGCTTACTTTTTTACAAATATTTCTTCGAAATGATGATTTTTATAACAATTCAATTAAATGAATTAAAACATTATATACATCACTTAAAACAGTAAAAGTAAAAGAAAAGATAATACCTTATGCGGGAGACCTTTACAATTGTAAGTTTAGTATTCTTATAGGAATTAAAAATAACTGACGTCTTTTTCCAACCGTTATCCAGCTTTGACGAATGACTTTTCCGTATCTTATTTTCGTAGTACAATGACATAGAGAACTCTAGAGCCTTTTTATATAATAAAAGTTTGCACTTTTTTGTTATAAACAATTTTTGTTGAAGATAAATAGTAGCAACTAGTCGACCGGCGGCGTAGCATACGCCGCTATTTTGCAGGGCCGGCAGTGACCGCAGTGGGCTCCGCACTTATGCGCCCGCAGTGGGCCCCACACTTTCATAGGACCCGCGCTAATTCCATGTGTAGGCCTATAAATTATTAAATTAAACCATTGTATAACATATAACAGATTTCCTGCGGCCTCCTGTCAATTTACCAGGAGCTCCTGAAAATCTCCTGAAATTGCAAAATTTAAGAAAAAGTCCTGGAAATATCCGGAAATTATTAAAATCTTTAGAAAACTCATACGAATCTCCTGAAATATATAGGCAAAAAAATATTCATTTTGGGGTGTCATTCAATAAGGAAAATGCCAATCCTACGCGCGATAAAAAAAAGCGGCATTATCTCGTAATTTTGGAATCTGGTGAAAGAAGCTTCTCGCGCCTCAAAGTAATGAAGAATTACTTTAGTTCAACAATTCTCGTAGATAGATTAAAACATTTGTTAATTCTTGCTATTGAGCGTGATCTATGTAGGAAATAGAATTTTTATGATATACTGTATGACTTCGCTACACGCATATACAAAACTGATAACAAAATTAACAGATCTTAATATTGTCAGGACTTGTAGCCTATTATTTATTTATTAGATATTTATATGTCTAGGTAGTTAAGAATAAATTTTATTACAATATGTGCATGTTTTCCTTTTGTTTGATAATTATTCTAGTCCCGAAGTTTAGTCTAACAGACACACTCAGTTGTACATAAATTAATAAACGATGTGTTTGATGATTTTTAATAAAATATCAATTTAATACAATGATAGTTATACAATGATATTAAAACGAATAATGTAAATGATAAGTATTCAGAAATAAATACGAATAAGTCATAAGCTCAATCCTAGTAGGCCTAATTAGTTAAATAATATTAATTAAGTAAGCACTATATATTGTGTTGCTTGAAAACATTGACAAATCATTGAAAATGACTTGAACTGACTTAAACAACATCGCCGTTTCATAACTTATGCCAAAGATTCGTCTCTGTAACATCTACTGTAGAAACTGTCAGCGAACATCATTATTGGAAGTATATTACAAGAAGTGTCATTAACTTCTGACCAACAAGACTGACAAAGATGATGACAGCAATGTCCAGGGTAATACCACAGTATCGACTCAACGATAAAATAGATAACGCCAACACTGAAGCCCTACAGAAATAATCAACAAAGACTCTAACGCAGGGGTTCTCAACCTGTGGTTCGCGACCCCCTTGTGGGTTGATTGACGATTTGCCAGGGCTCGCCTAAGACCATCGAAAATATGGATTGTTATTGTCTATTCTTCTATTGCAGAGTGGGGGATTGTAAAAAGGGGTCGCCTAGCATAAAAGGTTGAGGACCGCTGCTCTAACGCCTGATCTAAAACTACAAATATGATCCAATCCGTAAAAAATATCATTACAGTGTAAAAAAAATTCCCCCTGAACAGGGTCAAATAGTTCTACCAAGAATAGATCCAAGGCATTTTAGCTAAGGCTTTTCAGTAGCAAAAGAAAAGGACATAGTCAGGACCACAAAAGTATTACAGCTTGCGTCTTTCAATTACAAGAAGACAATAAAATGCACCCTAAAATAAGAGCTAATAAATTACGAATCTCTAAAGGAAAAAAAATATACTACACCAAATATGAATGCCACAAATGACGTCCTCACCTACAGAAGAACGCAGCGCGCTTTGAACAACATAGAATAAAGCGGCGCTCTCAATTTGAACTCATTCTAAGCGAATACATTGTTATATAGTCAGTGGCGTAGTAAGATGCTTAAAGTTTTACAGTTAAGCTAGGCAGGGCATATATCCCGTATGAGAGACGACCGTGAGCCAAAGGCAATTTTTTGTTTAAGTAGGTGCTTCCCGAAAACGCTTTAACAGACCATCTTAGGTGGGCGCCATTTTGCTTGAACTGACTGAACAGAGCACGTGGTTATAAGCGGCTTCCGAGCAAGACAGTTGGAGATTACTTAAAAATTAAACACGCATTATTGAATAGCAGAGGCGCCCATCTTGACATTTTGTGAAAAATGTATTAAATCGTCATCGGTCAACCTGTGACAATAGTCATGCACAGTCATATCCCGACCAAAAAAAAAAAAAAAAGCTTAAAAAATTTAACTTTCAATAGACTTATTAGTCTTATAAAACCGTGTTATAAGTACGTTAAATAGCAAAACGGATGACTGGCCGATCTTTTGGTCGTCTCGATGATTTCGGGTTCAAACACTGGCTGCTACCCGTCACCCATCACCCGTTTGGACTAGGAAGTCCAAATTATCTTCAACTCTGAAGGAACACGTGACACATGTCAAACATTTTACAGACAAACCATACCTCGGCCTTCCATCGTGCAGGTTCGAGTTCGAATATACAGGCTCGAGCAACTTTTGAAAGCAGCGCGGAAACCTTTTCCCAGAGACCCCATACTTATCTTTGTATCTTTCTGTATATTTGATTAGGTTTTGTTTTTGTATTTGAAGATTATGGTTTAGAGTTGTATTGTTTCGTTACTTTTTAGTCTTCTGTCTATTGATTCAAACCCATAGACATAAATAAATATAGACTGGCCGACATGGGCGTAGCCAGGATTTTTTTTCGGGGAGGGTTTTGGGGGGGATTCCCCCCCCCCCGACCTCCCCCCCCCCCCCGCCGCGAAAAAAAAATATATATGTGTGTGTGTACATAATTAATCTTTATTACATTCTGACCCTTTCGGAAGACGTTTATTGTTTATTGTAGACTCCCTGCCCTTGCTAGCAAAGGGGTCAGGGGAGCTCGCAGCGCTCCCCCAGCGCGGGGCCCAGCCCCGCCGCCGAGCACTATTTCAGGTATTGAAAGCCAACAAAATGCATATTCTGAGGTATCTACAGTGCATTATCTTGCTATTAAAAAGTTTTATTTGAAAAACCTAATGTGCTATTCTTACTGACTTTGACCCTCTCGCGCCGTTCGGCGCATTTTCCGGCAAGCTGTTTCCGCAACTCTTATTTTGCGTAATTCATTTTGTCGGAAAACATGTCCCGCAAAACCTCATGCGACACTCTGTCACAACCTTACTAAGGATTCGACTCCCAGTTCGGCATATGATTTCTTTGATTTAGACCCGATCTCTATGACTGACTCCTAAAATCTATCTTAGCCATCTTTGTTGCGACACATTTAATGATTTTCAATTTCGGCAGAAGACTATTCACACTTAATTAATGGAGCCCAAGCCACTGGTAGAAATTTGTAACCTTTCTTGACTACGCTCTTGGAATTACATGCCTGTATTTCGCTTTAGATTTTATATCGAAAAGGAAAGTTTTTTCGTCAAATCATCTGTTGAGGGGTTTTAAACTAAAAAATCTGTTGTTTTTTTTTTGTTTTGTTTTTAATTCAAAACCCTATTTAGCTACGATCATAGAATTTGGTGACTGTAGTTTGCTTTAAAATAATATTGAAGAGAGAGGTTTTCAACTCTAAACGCTCTGTAGGGGAATTTTAAACTCAAAACCATCTGGAGGGGTTTTAAACTTTAAAGAAAAAGCCATCTGGAGGAGGGGGATTTAAACTTAAAACCCCTTTGGCTACGCTCATAGATTTTATAGTGTGTAATTTGCTTTTTTTTATATTGAAGAGGTACTTTTTAGCTTCAAACCCCAACTGGAAGGGGGAGGGGGGTTAAACTCAAAACCCCTTTGGCTACGGTCATAGAATTTTGAGTGTGTAATTTGTTTTTTTTATATTGAAGATGGGGTTATCGTAAATTTTGGATGGGGTTTTAAAATCAAAATCTTCCTCAACTGTGCTGTTGGAATTTGGGGATTGTTGTTTGCATTTTTGTTTTATAGAAGAGGGGGATTTAACTGCAAAAACCTCTGGTAGGGGGTTTAAAATTCAAAACCCCCTGTAGGGGATTAAAAGCTCAAAGCCCCCTGGTAGAGGGATTTGTATCTCAAAACCCGCTGATAGGGG
The DNA here is from genome assembly GCF_947242115.1 of Biomphalaria glabrata. Taxonomy (NCBI): domain Eukaryota; kingdom Metazoa; phylum Mollusca; class Gastropoda; family Planorbidae; genus Biomphalaria; species Biomphalaria glabrata. Next base: position 15,517,353 of record NC_074713.1, on the reverse strand, counting down.
TTTTTAAAATCTCAAAACCCCCTGGTAGGGGGGTTTAAACTCAAAACCCCCTGGTAGAGGGTTTTTAACTCAAAACTGCCTCGGCTGTGCTGTGGTAAGTAATGATTTAGTATTAAAATCTCACCTAAAATAAACAAATGAAAGCAAATATCAGTCACTTAATTCCGTCCCCCCCCCCTGTGGGGGGGGGGGATTTCATTTCGGGGGGGGTTTGAACCCCAAGAACCCCCCCCTGGCTACGCCCATGCTGGCCGATAATAGAGTTTTATGAAACGAAAATTTGTGACTTGCATTTCTGTGTACTTTATTTATGTCTAGGAGTTTTGTTTAATCTCTAAGACTGAAGATCATGCAATTTTTCAATTTTTCAGAATTCGGAAATCCGAATACAATAGATATACATGTTTTCAAGTTACATGAAGTTACTTCCTATTTCCAGTCTATATTTATTTATGTCTATGTTCAAACCTTTAGTCAGATTTCCGAAGGAACGTCCAAAAAGGTTCTTATACTAAAAAAGAAAAAATGAGTCACTCTAGGCGTGCATGTTAAATTGATACTTATTACATTCTACCGATCTAATACTTGGGCGCGGCGGTTGAGCGGTTAAGCGCTTGACTTTCGAATCAGGCGTCCCGGGTTCGAATCCCAGTGAAGACTGTGATTTTTAATTTTGTGCTCTTTGAGCACAGACAGATGACCTGCCCAATAGACCGCATGGTCCTTGTGTACTAAATTAAACATACTGTGGGTACTGAACAGTTCAACGGCGCCTGCTCCAAAAGTTTCAATATAAACAGCGGAGTCAAACAATGGTGTTTCCTGGCCCCAACCCTCTTTACTCTTTGGAATACTCTTTTTAATGCTAATCCACCACTCGTTTTACAAATCCACCGATTTGATGGCAAACTTCTAAATATCGCTAGACTGAGGGCCAAAACTAAAATCAGAACCACCCTCATTAAGAAATATGCTCTTCGTGGACGACGCAGCGGTAGTGGCACGCTCACAAGAGGAACTTCAGTCACTAATGTCCCGCTTCTCTCAGGCTTGCAAAGAGTAATATGGCCTAACCATTAGCACAAAGAAAACTACTGTACGGCAGTGAGTCGTAGACTACCTACACAAAGCAATAAGAGAGAAAACTAAACTCATTTCACTTGCGCTGCCTTCGAAGGATCTTAAAAATAACATGGAAAGAAAGAGTGTGTAATACTGAGATCTTCTCGAGAACGGGCCTTCTCAGCATCTTGACAGTCCTCAGGCAACGCCGCCTGCGCTGGCTCGGACATGTTCGCCAAAGGGAGGACAATCGCATCCCGAAAATCATTCTGTACCGGCAACTTGGGTCTGGCTCAAGAAAAATTGGTCGCCCCCACCTCCGTTACGTTGATGTGATAAAAAGGGATTTAAAATCAGTGAACATTGATACTGACCATTGGGAAGACATAGCCTTAGACCGCTCTAGTTGGAGAGAGACGGTGAACAAGAAAGCTATGGACAGTGAGAAAACATGGGCCTCAGCTCTTGAAGAAAAGTGTGCCACACGGAAAATGGCCAGCTCCTCTACCACCAAAGCGAAAGCCACCTTGACCTGCAATATATGTGGACGGGAGTCTCTCCAAAATAGGGCTCCACAGCCATATGAAAAAGTGTTCGAGATGAACCATAGTCGTTCTATGACTGAAGGAAGCCAATATAATTGTTTTCCTTGCTGGTTCAGGAAACTATACCTAAGGAAGGAATACATAAAGCATATCGAATAGTGTATAGTAGTGTATAGTTTTACTTGTTCCGGCAGGGTTACATATATGCATGTTTTTCCTATTTTCTATAGTTATAAATGGGGGCATGCAAACATTTAGCACATCCCTTTCCCAACCTTTCTCCAAGTCCTATTTACACCCTCCCTCCTTTTTTTTTTTTTGCTTCATATATACGCCTAATTACTACCAATTTCATCTTAAATATACTTTCTCTCATTATCAAACGTTAACTAACCAATCATATCTAGATCCAGACCCACATTTGAACCCCTTAACAACATACACACACACACACACACACTCATAGTTTCAAATCAAAACACCCAGCATAGAGTAGGCCTACCCAGCTACATCCAAGTGCTTTTGTTGTGTGCCGTTCATGCATATTTTTTTTTACAAACCGGAAAACTCCCAGTCTAACTTGCAGCTATAAATAGAAAATATCATTTAGTGGTTGGTAGCATACAGAGAGAATCCTGTAGTGTAGGGAAAAAATAGGTCGTGGTGGTCTCCGTGTAATACAGCATACTCTCAAAACCTCTAAAATACAATGTGAATAGCAAAAATTTAACTTTATTGCATATCTTATTATAAAGGTTGCATTTTTGTTCTAATATAAATAAAATATATTTGCTTTATATTTATTGCTTTTATTCATTTTAACGATGATATGGTTATACAAATACAAACAATTTTGTGAGAGTAACTAAAGGGGTCAAGCAACATTGAACAACCATACAAAGAGGTTTGGAATGTGAAGAATTTTGTGTCTCATTAGCACAGTTTCCGAGTAGTTTTTGTGGAACTAACTCTACTGTTTTACGGTACAGTTTGGATTATAATAAGGTGTTTGACAGGTGAACATAGACAATTATTACATTTGTTTCATTATGAAAAGGCTGTTGGTCTATAATTATAGATCTAGTGACCTAGTCTAGTGTTTTAGTAAGCAAAAAACACATCATAATCATATTTTTCTGTATTCTATTTATTTTTTTTAATAATAGAAAAGGAACCTATTTTGACCTGGATTGACTGGCAGTATAAGGAAAGGCGAAAACATTGCGGCACGGCAAGTGTGGCTTGGGCTTGGAGCCTTGAGTAGATCTATATGATTTAATTATTTAATATGATAGATAATTAGATTGGCCTTTAATCTAGATTCTAGATCTAGATTGATATAAATTTAGATCTAGAATTTAATCTAGAGGTGATATTAGATCTAGATCTATCAATTCTATTTCTATCTACATCTAGAATAGTCACTATATAGATTGATATAGACGTCTAGTCTAATATATTCTTATATTATTATAATTCTATATATTAATAATATATAGAGAGTCTAGTCTAGCTCTAGAATACTCAGTAGTAACAACTACTAAACTAGTATTACTATTATAGCATTATTATACTATTAATCTCTAGTATTATTGTTAAGTTTAGATTATAGATCTATTTATACTTTATTAACTTTATAGGTCTAGCTAGATAGCTTATAGTTTTAGACTTTAGATCAGATATATAATTAATAATTAATCGAATAGTGAATGGTTGAATAAATGAATACTCACCAGGATCGAGTCCTGCCTAGATCTAGACTCTAGTAATAATTAGTATCATAATACATAGAAAATATAATTAATATAAACAAATCTTGATTGAAGAGTGATAGGCAAACTATGGCCTGGGGGCTTAGTCCGGCCTCCAGGAAATGTTTAAGTTTAACCCCATCCCAGCTTGCAACATTTTGTAATAGTGATTAGAAATAACAAATTTTTACAAATGTCATTCACAATGTAACAGTTTTCAATACCAGATGTACCATTTGGAGTATAAACTACGATTCACTGAAAGTTGTTCTATGAGGACCTTTATATCATCCGTTCCATAGATTACAAAGTCTGAGTGAGGTACTTCACTTTTTAAAAAATTGCATTAAAACATGACATGCTAATTATAGATCTAGATCTAACTATTAAATAAAAATAAATAAAATTAAATAAAGGTCGAGCTGATTCTAAATGTGTTTCTTAAGATGAGTTGATTTGGTAGTGCTTTTTTTCTCAATTTTAATTGAATTTGCAATGAAACCTAGAGACCATTTATAAAAACCTTAATAATATTTCAGAACATTTCACTATAGAACATAACATTCTTTATGCATCCATCATTAATTGTTAAAGAAAAAAGTCAAAAGTCTCCAAAAAGAATCATTCATTGAAATAATTAAACTTCTATCTATTTATAATCATCTCAAACATTTCTAAATGATCCAAACTAGATGTCTGCAGTAGCTTGTTGAAAAATTTCCAAATGCTCAAAGATTTTGATAAATTTTTATATTCTAATATATTTGTGAGCAGCTATGTCAGAAATAGATTGATGGATGAACCGTCAGTTCAATTTTAATAATTACGTCCAAACTGATAAGAATTATTATCAAAACACTCATAGCTTCACTCTGGTTACATTTTGATTTCATTAAATCTAATACACTAAATTTATGTATTTTCTTAATTAAAAACTATGCTTGACAAATTTTTTTTTCCTCAAAAAGTTTGCCCATCACTAGATTATTAGATCTATCTAGGATGTAATTATTAGATTATCAATCTATCTAGCATTAATTATTAGATTATAGATCTATCTTTCTAGGATTAATTATTAGATTATATAGATCTACCTAGGATTAATTATTAGATTATATAGATCTATTTATCTAGACTCTAGGGACAATCTCTTCAGTGCTGAATAATGTAAGGACATAACTGAGCAATTAAGAAACATTTGTTTATAAAATTCTCCTGCAATGTATTTTCATTGTTTATTTTTCTTTAAATAAAATAAAGGTTTTTCGGTAAATAAATCTAAGTTGTAGTTACCACGTTTGAAAACACAAAAGCAAAATATTATTGTTTCGTTAGTCAAATCATTATTTTGATATACAACAGACCTTTTTAAATCACTGCTATCAAAAAATAATTATTCCCCTTTATGCCATACAGAACTGTTTTTAGTACATTGTATAGTACAGGACATGTATATAGATGTATTTTAGCCATTTTAGGCCTTCATATTTTATAGTTTCTTCTTTTTCCACCAGCTTAATTATAACAATTTCTTATCACTCTTTTCATTGCTGTATCTCCCTTCTTGTTTGTGATTGACGTCATGGCAATGCTGTTGGTCAGACATCCCCTGTCTCTCTCTTTAGTCTGTACATTATTTACCTGAGATTTTTTTTTTCTACTTCACATTGTACTCTTGTCTTAATATTATTTAGATTGGGGATGGGGGGGGGGGGGGGAGGGGGGTCCTTTTCCATGCTGAGAGACGAACAGTAACAGTATAGTGAAATTTAATGTTAATTCTAAAAAATTTTTGTTTATAATGATCATCTTTTATAGCATCTTATTTATCTATAACCTTGTGTCTAGATCTATTTATTATTATAACTAGTAAATCGTTATTAGTAGTATCTTCATTCTTCTTACTGAAAAAGTAGTCATAACTAGAGACTTTTAATAGATTGATGGATAGTTTTTTTAAATTGTTTAATTAAAAAATATGTAACTTTTTCAAATTTTGAAACAAAATAACAAAAAAAAAATTGTTTCCATTTTAATTTTTTGTGTGATTTACCATACTTTGTGCACGCTTGTGGATGACATCTGATCTATTGAAGCACTAAGCCGTTTTTTTTTTCTTTACCATTAAGGACCTTGATATAATTAATAATTAAGACTCTTGTGACTTTCTATAGATTTATTTAAATATCCAAATGAAGAACTGATTGGGTATGGTTCTGGACAATTCCTTTTCAACCTTTTTTTCTTACTATCTGAGATTTACTTGTTTTTACTGCTTTATATTGTAAGTGGATTACATGCTTGAATGAAACACATTCTTATGACTAGCATTTAATATTGTTGCTGACAGAACCATAGTTTTAGAGCTACAACTTGTAAAATAAATTTATATTGGTAAACCTAGGCACTGGGTTACATATATGTGCAAAACTCTGTCACTCTTAAATAAAAAGATGCACCTGAAACAATTTTGTGGTCATTTCTCTGCTTTGGTCATCTGACATGACTTGTTACCTTAATGAGTAAACCTTATTGCCATATGTGCATTTTACTGTTGTGTTTTTTTTTTTCAACCGTTAGTTCTTTTCTTGGAGTAATTTGAAATAAATGATGTGTCATAGTCTTGACTTTTATCTAATTATAGGCAATATGGATACTTAATAATTTCTTTACAGGGCATTATTGAATAAATCTTTTATGTAATACAATACGATAATAAAAGCATGGGCTTTTATATCTGAAGACTATTAATTTAATGTATTTTTTTTTAATTTATTATTTTCTGTTATGTATACCATACTTCAGTAACTTGGTGCTTAGACTATAGTTGTCTGTTTTAATCTGTACTTAGACTAAAGTTGTCTGTTTTTGCTTTTCTTTACTGTTTAACAATTTTTTGCACACAAGTTTGATCTAAATTTCTAAATTAATATTATAATATGGGTGAATTTCTTTTAATTCATTGTTTCTCAAACGTCCCAGACCAAAAAAAATTTACCTTGGGTCTTCACTTAGCCAGCGAAGGGTCTAGAGAGCACTGTAAGTGCTTTAGCAGTATCCTTCAATATGAGCTTTAGAAACTCATACTCCAGGCATCTACAAAACACTATCCCTCCCCGTTGGAAGAAGGCATGTAAAATAGAGTTAAATAAAGAAGGGATGGGACAGAATGATAGTGTGTGAGGCAGTAGAGCAGTGGTCTTACATTCAAGGCTAAAACTGCTTTAAATGATTTTTGCTAGAAATTTGTTATGATTACATTTGTAATGGGTTTGATTGTCTTCAGCAAGACATCTTGTGACCACACATGAAAACATATGAAAGTCCTATTTTGAGCATGAAATGTTGTCATGTAATGTCAAAACTTAATTTTGTAAACAATGGCAATTTATTTCATTTTTACTTGATATATTCTCATATAATGGATTTATAACAATTCAAATGCAACAGAAGTTCTGACTCATGGAGTCACAGATCGATCATGTCATTTTGAATATTTTTTTTTCAGGTGGTTAAAGCACTGCTCTCGTAATGGACGCACCATATAGCGTCCTGATGCCAAGCTGAGGTGTGACCATGACTGCAAAACCAGCAGCAGTAGGATCAGTTGGAAAAAAGCGCAAGTTGGTCAATGTCCATTTGCTGAATGGTGACCAGCATGTTGTCTATGTGGATGTCAAATCAAAGTTTCAGGAAGTTTTTAACCAGGTGGCAGTGCACCTTAGTCTGCGAGAAACAGAATATTTTGGACTGGCATTTAAAAGAGGTATTCATGCATTTTACTAGTATTTATATTTTTATAAACTATTAGCTTAGAGCTGCCTTTGGTAAGGTTTTATTAAAGAGATATATTTGAAAATGCATGTATGTATAAAATGCATGCTTACTTTGAATGGTTTGACACAAATTCTGAAAAGTTATTTTTTCTACCAGACAATGAGTATAATTTTATATTATTGGATGAAAAAATTCACAAGTTGGCACCTAAACAGTGGAAGTCAGGCTCAGGAGAAGTAAGTCTTGTTTATTCACCCACAAAATCTGTTTAAAAAATGATATTATAATATATTCACAAGTTATGCTATGTCTTTTTTTTAAGGGGAAATTAATAACTAAAGCAAAATTTTGCATATTGAAAACAACTTATTTATTTTTACATATTTTATCCTAATATTGACAATATACATTTGTATGTACTCAATGTTAATTACAACTGATAAGTTAAAAACATTGGTTTACACCAACATGTATCCTACTCTTGTGTTGTTCAGGGGCTAGATGGTGATGGTAAAGCTCTCATAAATGTATGGTTTAGAGTCCAGTTCTATGTTGATCAAGTCATTTTGTTACGGTATGATTATTTTTCTTTTTAGTTTAAAACATCATTTTTTATAGTTTTTGTAAACTTGTTAATTATTTAAAGAATTATGTTAAAAGCAAAATGAATTAAAAAAAAAATCAAATGAAATTATATCTTGTGATTAAATTTTTTTTTTGTGAAGCATAAATAATAATTGAAAATGAAATGTTTTTCTTGCTTTAGTGACAATTTGAATACAAGTTTTTTAAAAATTATGCTGAAAACAATTTTTTTTTAAATTTTTTAATTCAGAGAGAAAGTAACAAGACATCAGTATTACTTACAGCTTAAGGACAATGTGCTTCAATACAATCATCTTTATAATGAAGAAAAGTGCTTTCAGCTTGCAGGGTATGCTCTGCAAGCAGATTTTGGAAACTATATTCAAGAGAAACATGGAACTGGATACTTGGACCCTGCTCTTTATTTTCCTAAATGGGTAATTGTTCATTAAAGTGAATACCAGCTTTTGTAAGGTTGGGATCTTGAATATTTTCTTTGTCCAAAGGAATGGCAAGTGTTGATACAGGTTGGGATCAGCGTCGCTGCAGGCTATGCCAGGGTGTAACACTTGTGTGGTGAAAGCTGCCTAAATGTCTACACCTCCTGATTTTTTCATCAGGGTTGGCTCCCTAAGCCTTTCCCATGTTTGGATAAAACTGCAAGGCAATAGAGGTTTGAATTCAGAGTTTTACTTCTAGGTGGCCAAGGCTTACAAGCCACTCCTTCTCGAAGCTTACTGGTTTACTCGCCTTTCCTCTTCTCCAGTTAGTGATAGCAGTTTCCCTGGACCCAATATGACCCAATATATGAGCCACAAGTGATAGCCAGGAGTTGGACTGGTTGTCAGAGGCTGTTTGAGACGCATACCATTGAAAGCATTTTATTGGCGTTGGAGTGCTTATATCCATTACCACTTCTAGGAATAATAACCTTACTGAACCGTTATGTGCAACAAATTACTTAAAACATGTATTATGCAGATATTTAATAGGAACTAGAATAGACTATAGCAAAATAGCTAGCAAGTATGCATTGACTTTCAGTCAGTTAGATAAAATTCAAGAGAAAATGTTTTTTTTCTAATGGATTGTAGTATATTGTACATTTATGTTTATGTTAATGTCTCTCTTGTAAAAAAAAATGCTTGTCTTTTTGTCCAAAGATAAGGAGGAGTACAGTATTTCTTATGGCTACGCAGTCTAAGTTGTGATCTACATATTTTTCTACATCCAGCGCAGACATAACTCAATTTAGGTTCTCTTTTAGCCATCTACATCTGTTTTCTTATGGTCTCAAATGTGTATCCTGCTGCCTTTTTAATAAATCTCTAGCTGTCTCATTAGGAAGCCCCCTGCTGCCAAGTGCTCTCTTCTATGCCAGTTAAAGCAAGCTGGTGCCTAAGCTGGTCTTTGAAGGGTTTTTGGTGCACTTCTGTTACACAGACAACCTTTCAGCTCACCTTTGCCTTTGGCATACAGTCAATCCCCATATGAGATTTTTGGCCTGCGTAGTGTAGCTGTTGAACTGTATAAGCAGTCCCTCTATACTGTCCATACCAGCATTTGCAAGAATAAAGTTATTTGTAGAGCAGTCTTGCCATCATATCCCCATGATAGAGCACAGACATTTTTGGCATTCTGGAAGTCATTGTTGCTTTCAGTATATTATCTTATATTTTAAGGATTTGATGATTATTCTTTGAGTTCTGGCATCTATTTGTTTTCTTTGTTCCCCAGATGCTGGACAGACATGGTGCTGATTACTTAGCTCGTCATCTGCCCACTGTACACAGAGATCTGCACAACATGACTAAAAATGATGCAGAGTTGCGCTACATCAGGAATGCTTCCTTGCATCCAGGGGCTCACAATCTTCATTTTTATACTGTTAAGAAACGTAAAAGTGACAAAGCTTTAAATACCTGGTTGGCTGTTTGTGCTAAAGGTGTTGAGGTTTATGAAGTAAGTTGACTTAAACTAACTTCTAGTTTTTTAGAATTCAAGGAATAAATAAACTCTTTAAAATTGAATACACTAGCATTAAACATTTTTTTTATTATTAAGTCATTGATGGCTCTTTTTGAAAGTTATATATATTTAAATTGCTTATTGATTAATTCAATAGCTTCCTCTTCCCCCCTCCTTTTTTTTAAAAAATTAAAATCTCAAAAGTGTAAACTATGTATAATGTTAAGAATATTCAAACACACACCCCCCCCCCCCTTCTCTCTCCCTTTTCCTTCTAAAAAAATTTTTTTGGTCATTTCTTTATATTACCTCAAAAACTGAATTTCAACTAGTTACTAGAATTTAATTAGTATCATCTTTTTGTTTTTGTATCATTCCTTTAGTTACCATGGTCACCAAAATGTTTTAAAAAATAACATCTTTTAGACCCTGCCATTATCATATTCATAATCTGACTGATGCCCCAAATTTATTACAGTAATTTAAAAAGTTTAATTGCTAATGTCATACATCATGAAAACAGCTTGTATGATTGCAAATAAAATCATTAGAAATCAATACTCTTTTGCTAATGAATGTATGCCAACTTCTGGGAAAACAATGAATGAATGGTTAACTAATGAAGTAGAAAAAATATGACCAGTAGACACTGCATGAATGGGAAGGGGGGGGGGGGGTTGTTAAGTGAGTGGAAGTTAGGGCTGGGGGGGGGGGTGAAACAGAAGATTATTGAAGATGGTATAGCTATAAGGAAGAGTCAAGTGCATGGGAAATAAATGATATTTATGAAGTGGCAGTAGGTAGTAAAGATGCATAGATTTTTTTTTTCGGTTTGATAGATCTGCTGAATATTCTGCTTGTATTACGTGTTCTTTGTGCTTAATGTGATACCAGTAAAAAATGTTTTTGAAGTTTCTGAAGATGTATTTTATATTGCACTATTTGCAATACAATAATATCTAAGATGTCCAGTTTTATAGCCAACCTCTTTTGAGGTAAATGCTTACATGTTTTTAATGTCCTTATTTAAGGATGATGCTGGATATAAAAATCACATATCAACTTTTTTGTGGAGAGACATTGGCAAATTGTATTTTGATGTGAGTATCATTTAAATTAATTTAATTTTTATGAACTATTTCTAAACTGAGGAGAAATATGCATGTAATAAAAAAAAATGTTTCATTTTTTAAATAAATATTTTTTTTTAAAGCTGCTAGCAAAAATGTTTTTAAAAATGTTATCATTATTATTTAAATGCTCTATTAATATGTGTACATTATTTTTTTTTTATTGTTCACATTTGACCTTGCTTTCATCTCATCAATCAGAAAAAGAAGTTTGAAATTCGCTCCGTGCAGAGTGCTGGTGGTAGGAGATACATGTACTACACTGACTGTGACATCAAGTCAAAATACCTGCTTAGCATCTGTAGAGGCACTCACATGTTTCAAATGGCCATACAACCAAAGCTCATGGAGATTCAGCATTTGGATAATGAAGGTAAGTTCTATACACTCTTTGTAAAATCAAAAATGATTTAATGACTTTTTCTCGGTTTTTATTCATGAAGTACAGTTTGGTTTCATTTGCTACATAGTAGATTTATTTTTTCTTTCTCTTTCTCTAAGCTTTTTTTATTTTTTTCTTGTTAATGCAAAGCTGGTAATGGATATTTGTGATTTTTTTTTCCAGTGCAATCTCAATCCACACCTAACATACTTATGACAAATAGTATAAGCATGAATATAAAAGATTCAGTTATTAATTAAATCTATTCTTAAATCTCATATACTTATAACTATTGAATATATTTTCTTTTAACAAGATCATATTAGATTAGATTAATATCAATCAGTTTTAGAGTTACACAATTTAAAGGGTAAACATTAGTTTCAGTAAAAGAGAAGACTTTTGATTTAGAAATCTGCTGCTTTGAGAAATAATAATAATCTGATAATTAGTAAATAAGCAAATAGTTATTTAGAGCTTCTGAAACTACTTAGCTTTCAACATGTGTTGCTAGAAATAAAGTTCAGTGTTAACAGATCCTCTTTACAACAAGTGTACCAATATTATAACATTTTTTTCTCCAAATTTGTTTCAGATCAAAAAAGATATAGAGAATCCTACATATACAGTGATTCCAGAGATAGGAGTCACTTCCAGCACAGCCCCAGCAAGTCCCTGAGTGCAGCTGGCAGCAACCAGAGGTTCTCTCTCATCAGTGACGCCAGCTCCACCACTACAAGTGGCATTGTTAGCGATCGTATGGCAATAAGTTTTGATGATGGAGATGGTGGGTTTCTATTTTTTATTTCTTGACTTTCAATAGTGCTCTTTTTTAAAAGGCTTATGTTGATGGCTATAACCATAGATGGAAAGTTAATTTGTTGATATTGTTCTATTTCTGATAGATCACACTAAAGAAATTATGATAGACTGTCCACCTAGGTCTGCAATGGCCAGCACCCCAAGTCAAATGAAATCAAAATTTCAACTATTATCTAGTGAGTATCAGTAATTAAACAATCTTGCACCAACACTTAATGGAGTCATCAAACAAGTCATATTGAGCCATGTTGTTTTAGATAAAACTATTGTTATAAATCTGATTTTATAAAACTGTAGTCTAAATGAGCTCAATTTTTTATACTGAGCTATTAGACTTGATAACATCAATATATTTGAATCTCACAAAAGTTGGAATCTCTCTTGAAGTTTTGAAAAGAAATTATTTTATTAACCCCAAAAATGGTAATTTAAGTTGCATTACCTTTTGTTTCTTTCAATATTATTTTTTTAACAATTGACTCACACAAAAATGATATAAAACACTATTTTCTATCTTTCAGCCAAATTGATTACAAAAATGACAGTGCAAGATGCACCACTTTTGCCTGTAATGTAATGTTCCCCTTGAAGACCTTGTGATCTATAGGGCAGGTTAACAAGGGTGTCATGTGGCTAGCACACCGACCAACTACCTTTACTTTTCCCCGACTTATGTCGGGTACCCATTAGAGGCGCCCAAGGATCCCAAAATTAAAAGTCAGTCTACACCAGGAATTGAACCTGGGACCCCCGGTTCAGAAGCCAAGCGCTTTACCGCTCAACCACAGTGCCTCCACTTTTGCCTGTGCATGTAATTAAAATATAAATGATTAGTTTATTTAATTTTATATTAAATGTATAAAAAAATTTCGAGGCCCAAAAGCAGTAAAATTATCTTATTTTTTTTTTAATTGAACAGGTTTTAAACAAAGCCCTCAAAGCAATAAAACTAGTCCAAGTCTTCATGGTCTTGATATTGGCACCTCAGAAAATATATCGCCACAAGAGCTGTCACCTACCAGCAGCAATGGAAGCTGGCGTGCTCGACACTCGCAGACTGCTGCCTACTTCATGGGGCATGGTGGACTGTCACTTCCCTCACCAACAACTCCAACTCATGATAACAGTCCTTACACTGGTATAAGAAGAAGTGGTCAGAGGGACAGCTCCAGCAAACTTTTGCCTGGTTCCTTGTTGTCTTCTGTGGATAGGAACACATCTGGGGATAGTGCTGTCTCTGTGTCTGGTATTCTGATAGGTTCTGACAAACTGGCTCCCTTGTCCCTTCCTCCATCAGAACACCGAACACTCCCAACATCTAGTCACATTGGTAAACCTGGCAAGGCTGGAATAAGTAGTAACATTACCAACTTCTCTCTTGCAACCCGCTCTGCTTTGAACCATGCTAAAGCCATCAATCCATCATCACCTGTTTCAGTAATCTTTACACCTTTGGGTGCCACTAATGATGCCCCTGTTCTAGGACTGCAGAACACACCCGTGGGTAAAGAGAATATAGAGCTCTTAAAAGCTGGAAGCTCTCCCCGTGAAGTGCCCCAGGCATTTAAATTTCCACCAACTTCTGAGTATGAGCACAATGAGAAGATGATGCTCCTGAACTCACCCAGAGCAAACTTTTCTGAACTCTATGGGAATTCCTATACCATGCCGAATAAAGTCCCAGAGCAGAGCTCAAAATATAACCAAGATGCTCTGAAGACATCAGTGGGGTCCAGAGATCAGTATGCAGTTCCAGTACCTCAGAGAAGACCGCAGTCTACAAAACCTGATTTATATTCAAGCATAGCAACAACTATGCAGGTCAACCAGACTTTACTGTCTGCTGATAAAACAAAAGATTTTAAGTCTGTTGTTGACCCTCAACCTGTTAAAGAAAACAAGCCTCAACTTACGCTGCAAAACGAGCCTGTTAACAAATCAGTCACTGAACATTATCGTCTTGCTCTGCAACAAGGATCTGTCCATTTTATTGATCAGCAGGCGTCAGTCAGAAGCCACTTTCAGGAAGGCTTCTCCACAAAGGAAACAAGCCTCAGACCAGAAGTCTACCAAAAGCTGCTGTTTTCAGGTAACCAACAACAGAGTCAACAGCAGCAAATTTTACAACACCAAAGTATTCAGAGCAATCTTCAGGAATGTTATCCTCATGGTGCTGGTAACAAAGAATTCCAGAAAACATCCAGCCTTAAACAGGTATGTCTTTTTATATTATTCCTCTGTTATTTAGATTTAATGAAACCTACTATGGCAAGAGACCATAAACAAATTTAACATACAAATAAGCATAGTAAAAAGGGGCTTCACTCATTTTAATTTGTATCTATTATAACCAACAAAAAACAGCTGAATCCACTTAATTCAGTAGCTGATTTTTTTACACCTTGCTAGCTTACTCCTTTCTTTCTTTCATACATTGAACTTAACTTGACATAATCTGTACAGAACAGAAAGTCAAACATTTTTTTATTGCTTTATTTTTTATTATAATGTAATTTGTTTCTAAAATCATTTTGTATTTATTTTGTAGACTATAAATAAACTGGACTTGCAAGAAAATGAAGAAAATAAAGAAAACTATTTCCGGGAGGATGACAAAAGTACAAAATGTGAAGATACTGTGAGTAGTAGCTGTCAGCAGTCAAGCAATAAGGCAATGCTTCACCCTGAGTTGAAGCAGATCTTGGGACAATCTCATGCCATTTCACTTCCCCTTATCACGGCACTCTGCAATGACTCTACACTTATGCAGGCGTCACGATCCCAGTCAGGTTCTAGATCTTCCTATGATACATCAACAGTCAGGTCGACTGATTCGAGGCTTACTCGCCTTTCTCATGAAACCGATCCACGTCGCTGGTCATCTTGTGGTCAGGCTGATGTGATGTTATCAGTTCAGTCATCACGGCCTTACAGCTGGCACAGTGAACATTTGGATTTAGAGACCCAGCTGGCCTTACCGATAACAGATCATTTGACTCCAACAAGTGTACCCAACCCAAGGGCAGTAAATAACAAACACCTTAAAATAGCTGATAATCAAAATAACTTGCCTCCAAAAATGATTGAGTCTGACCCAGGGCCCTCATCCCCACGGATCCATTCTCACTACTGTGGAACATTTTGGTGGGATACTCCTTCCATGGACATGAACTCATCCTCTTGGACTGAGGTCATCCCCTACAGCTTCTCTGCTCACAGCCTTGCTAGCAGCAGTGCCCAGCACACAGGGCAGCCCCATCAGCACATGGTCCCTCACAAGCTCAGCAGCGGCGGCCACAGGAACAGTGATAGTAGTATTACACACAAACAGATGATGAAAGAGAATATTGGCATTGCATAAATGATGCACTCAAATCTTCCCCTTGATATTAAAAGTTTTTTTTTTTTTTTTTTTTTTTATGAATATATGCAATTTTGTCATCATTGGTGCTAAACGAGAGAAAAAAAACAACAAACTGCTGTGTTCCTTTTGGCTCTATGCAGATGTTATACACAGAAGGCATACAAGTCTTCACTGCAACATTCAGACTGGCAAATGATTAATATTTATATCAAAATTTATAGTGCAAATGTCCAGAAGTGTAATACTATTAATATTCAGTTTCAGCTTTACTTTATACTTAATATGTGCTCAATATTTGAGAATTATTTCACCCCATTGCCATTTAGTTTCACTCTCTATTCACTGCAGTCAGGAACTAATCTTTAGGTTTTTTATTTTTTGTTGCATAATTTTTTTGATAAAGTTTTTTGCTGTTGTTTAATTTTTCTGGGTTTTTTTTTGTTGAATAATCTAAATCAAATTTGTTCTACTCTATTTAAATACCAATTTGTAGCTTTTTTCTTACACATTAGTTTAAATGCAAATATCAACATTTACATCAAACTCAACAATTTTCCACTTTTTCCTCTGCATTTCTTAATAGTAAACAAATTGACAGCATCTCTGGCAATAACTTTAATTAATGTTCAATTCTTATATATTTTAAAAAATCATTGTGCACTAGTTGAAGGTTCTATTAATGATAATGATGAATGTTGATGTAAGGTGATTGAATTCATACAAGAAAACGAAAGTTTATTTTATTTAAGTTCTAAGAAAACATTTTGCTGTTAGCCTGTGTGAAAAAAATGCTAAATTAAAATATTTTTCTACAATTCAATTTGTTGAAACAATGGGCATTTTCCCTCCTTTAGCTGCCTAAGAAATATTGTTGTTCTTCAGTTACCTTCTCTTAAGTTGAGATGACTGTAGAATAGAGAGGTAATCGCTAAGAGAGTTTTTTTTCTCTTGTTAAGGATAAAACTATTTGTCTCGATACCAAATTATGTAATAATGATCTGTTTATTTTTTTGTTGCTATTATCATTTTTTTTTTAGTTGCAGTCTTACCTGCTTAAATTAGTTCTTTTTTTTTTTTTTTTTATTCACGTTTTTTTTTATAACAGCATGAATTCGAAAATGTTTTGTTCACTCTTTCTTTCAAATTAACTTAAGGGCCAGTAAGTCTAAAGGATATTCGTGGCTGGATCTCCGACATATATAGCTAAAGTAAAGTTCTCTGTTATTGTAAAGACTATCAAATTATGAAGTGCTTGAGGAAAATATTATTTAACATTTATATTACTATTTAATGTTAATCTAATATTTTAATATTTAATGCTATCTTCAATTTGACAAGAACACCACCACACATTATTGATGTATTTGTTAATTTTCTTTGGATTTGATCAATTTGTTGTTCATACTCTGTGACATTTTGTGATATTTACTCATACAAAAATGTTGTGTTCTGTTTCCTAATCTCAAAAACAAGACTGCTTTTTACTGTTAGATTCTTTGCATCTATCTATTTATCTATCTATCTCTATGTATTTTTAATAACCATTCACAACAAAAGCTTTACTTTTTTAAATTTACACATTTGTATTTTTGATAAAATCTCATAGTTTTATAAATTAAGTTTTGTTTTTAGGATGTGCCTATTCATATGTTTCAATTTAAGAATACATTTTGATGACATTTTGTTAATTATTATTACTATAGCTCTAAAATTTAACCATAACCTTTTCTTTAAATGTTCATTTATTTAAATATTTACAAATAGATTCAGGCCCTTTAAAGTGAAGTTCACTTCCGTAAAATTTAATCATCTTTATTAGCACAAATATATACAGATATATATAGATATTCAATATGTATTTACAAAAGTTTTTTTAAGCAAAAATATCATGGCATACAAACATTTTCCAAGTTGGATCCTAAAATTTCATAGAATGTTTTATTTGTGAAATCAGTGCTTTACTGTAAAGTATGTATGTACTAAGTTAGAGACTTCTCCAAGTATGTGTTTGTCTCGATGCAATTAGATCTACCTTTCATTATTTTGGTGTTTCTTTCCCATTAATGAATCATAGTATTTCTAGTGTCAGAAAAAGCTAATGAAAAAGCCAGTAATTAATATTTCATAAGCATAATATGTCTGTATTATACTTATGTGTATATAATGTAATAGTCTACAAGTAGACCTTTATATATATGTATACATTTATTTATTTATTTATTGATCTATACATAAAATTTAAAAAATCACAGTTGACCATTGAAGTTGGTTTGTTATGCCATAGTCTTAACAGTTTAGATGTACATAATGGCTGTAAAGTATTCTAAGAATTATATATAAACCTGAGTGCATTACTGGAATTAAGGTTTTTGTTTGTGTGTGTGTGTGTTTTTTCTTTGTACATAAATGTAACTTCAAATTAAAAAAAAACCCAAGCCAAAAAAAAAATCATTTCTAAGTTCAAAGGTTGATGTATAAAGAGAGCTGTATGATTATTATAAACATTCAACTAATCCATTATCACATAATCAAGATGCCATATAGACACGTTTTTAAAAAAAAATTGTTTTTTTCATTGCCAGTAACAGAATGTCATGCATTTTGTACATATTTCACAGAGATTTGTATTTATATGCCCCTCCCCCCCCCCAAACCTTTTTTTGTTTAACAAGCTGGTGCACTCCATTTATCAAATGTTTCTTAACACTTCGTTAATGTTTGTATTTTTGGTAATGAGTTGCTTTGTTAATCAATTATCATTAGTTAGAATAACTGTTAGTATGAATTATGTGGTGATTTTTTTTTTTTTTTACTTTAAATTGAGATCAGTTTATCAATGTCTTGCAAGTAAAATGAGAAACTGCCTTAAACTTACAAGTCTTACATGAGAACTGTTGAACTAACAAAGTTAGCTTGGAAGGTAGGATGGCCAACAAGAGAAAACATTGGTTGACAAAGCTGATGGTTACACGAAGTTAAACAAAAATTGCTTCGTTAGTGTCTGTAGTTTTTGATGAAGTTGAAATGTGAAATACCAAATGACATCATTCATTCAACTGTCACCTAATGACATCATTCAACTGTCCAAGTTTCCAATTCCAATATTTGAAAAACACAAAAAAAAAAAACAACTTTTTTTTACAATTGTTATTCAGTGCAGATATTCAAAAGGAGCTAAAACAAAATTTGTCTTCTCTCCCAAGCAGCCAACATAACCTTCCAGACTATTTTAATTTATATACATACATGCAGTGTTACATTCATCTCATTAATAGTGTTAACTTCCAGACTATTTTCTGAGTTGTGTGTGTGTGTGTGATCCAAATTACAAATTGTTAATTTTTTATAGTGCAGTTAGGAATAAAACAAATTTTTTACTAATTCTTTGCATTCTAAAAAACAACAACAACAACAAAGGTTAGATATCACATGAAATCATTAAGACATACATTTAGCATGATTTCAGAAAGTTGTAAAGATTCTTCACAATTAGGATAAAATGCTAAAGTATTTTTTTTTTCAATTCAGAATCTCTATCACAAATGTGTTAGGGTTAATGCCACACTAAAGCTGTGTAGGCCACACCATAGACTGAAATAATTAGCTCTACTGTTATATATTTCAAACTATAGCGGCAATTAGATTAATGTATTGCAGTATTGTAAATTATTATTTGCATTTAGTTCCAAACAAAGTAACATCAGGTCTAACAATCTTACAAAAATGTGTATCATTAATGGAACATGAATATTTTATTTGAAGAATCAAAACTAGTAAAATATAATTTTATTATTATTTTGTTATCAATTTACATTGAAACTGATTGAGTAATAAGTGACTTTTGCTCCTCAGGTTTGTTGTTCATTATATGAATTTTTTTGTTCACATGCATATTGTATTTTTAAAATTAATGCAACAGATGGATTACAATATAATTTGTTTATTTTAAAATTCAAGCGCCTTTTCTGTTTGTTCCAATAGAATATAGACACTTAAATACAACAAAGCTTTAATGATGTTATTGAAGCATGTTGAATTTGTAAATCAAAAAGCCGAGTGATGAAATGTATATATATATAGATTCTATTTGAAGATGTTTTGCATTCAAACAGAGGCAATACAAAGAAATGCAAATGTTGCAGTGGGTAAAGGTTTGGCTGACTGAATGTTGGTAACATTTCTGCCTCAGAGTCATCTACTCTTTAAGAACTATTCATGCTGTAGCCTGGTGCAATATATTGATGCATTATATTAATAAATATAAAGTGTATGCACATTCATTCTTTTGTTGTTATTCTTAAACTTTGTGCTTTTATTTTAATTAAATCTTTTATTATTTCTATTTGCTGACATTGACCCCCTTCTAAAATACTAGTTTCACGATAGATGAAATAAAAAAGAAAACAGTATTGTAATACATACAGAAGAAACATTTAACAGCTTTCAATTTCAGGTATTGTTTTTAATACCTTTGAGTTATCTTAGTCATCTTTCTAAACTTCATCTTGACTTTATTTCTGATATACAGAAACTATTCCATTAATCTAAATTAAATCAGCTTCTCATAGCCAACAACCTAAGGGCTTAAGCTTATGCTAGACTGCTTACTAATATTTTAAAAAGAAAAAGCACAAGTTTTGTATGTAATGTTCAGATTTAAATGTATCAGAGTCTTTTCAGTTTTCTTATCAGTTTTTTTTACTCTACCGAAGACAGCACTTTTATTCAATAACAACATCCTAGATGTATATGAATAGATTGCAGTAAAGAATCATGCTGGCTATGGTGAGGTTAGGGGGAATGCTGCATTTCTTTTGTTGCCAGCCCACCTGCCTAAGCGAGCCCCAACTCTGAAAACCATTGTACTTGTAGGTCTTGCATTAAAACAATGTACACTGAAATAAAGTCTTCCATAAAATGTTCCTTACAGTAATACTAGGGATGGGTGAAGTAGGGAGATAATTGTAATGGGATATTTAAGGAATCAGTATCCTTAGATTACTGGGTGTGTAGTTTCGCAGAGATACTTTGTGTGAGTTTCGAGAGATTACTTTTTGTGTAGTTTCACAGACTATTTTGTGTGTAGTTTCGCAGAAATTACTTTGTGTGTAGCATCACAGATTACTTTGTGTGTAGTTTCACAGAGATTACATTGTGTGTAGATATTACTTAGTGTGTAGTTTCACAGGGCTGTATAGAGTTTATGGACTTATTTGAACTCTACGTTGACCTTGATGGTCTAGGCCTTACACCATTGCGTCCAATGTATCAGCCCAAACTACTGTAGTCTAGTTTTGACTACTAATTGCTGAGTCCATAATATTCCAATAATACCGAACGATCATGTGTTTTTGAAATTATGACTATATTTTTTTCATATTAACTCTATTGAAATAAAGAAATATATTTGAATCACAATGGTCTTTACTTATTTAAAGAAGCATCTTTGATTACACTATCAGATGCTGACAATGAATGATATTCTGGTTCTTCCGTGCGTAGAAATAGCATAGTATTAAGGCTTTGTTTTAGTGCCGTAATTCCTATGGCTACTAAGTCCTAGCTATGATCTATATTTCACCACATCCAATAACCACATTGTCTGCTGATAGTTGTTTTAAGAAATATCATAAAGGTGTCTTATAGAAATGTATTAAACTTCCTTTTTTTTTTATAAATGAATTCAATGACAAACAGTGACCAGAGCACAACTCTAGCTCTTTATACCTTAAATTAATATTTTCATTTTTTACAACAGTAATAGACAATAGACATTTGTTTCAATTCATTTTAAAGACATCACAATAAAATGTGTAATGGATTTTTAGTGTACCCTAGTTTAACCAGCACATTTGTTCCAGAATCTTAACCTAGAAAGAGAATTCCGTGTTTAGAAAACATAAAATGTAAAACAAGAGAATTCCATGTTTAGAAAACATAAAATGTAAAACAAGAGAATTCCGTGTTTAGAAAACATAAAGTGTAAAACAAGAGAATTCCGTGTTTAGAAAACATAAAGTGTAAAACAAGAGAATTCCGTGTTTAGAAAACATAAAGTGTAAAACAAGAGAATTCCGTGTTTAGAAAACATAAAGTGTAAAACAAGAGAATTCCGTGTTTAGAAAACATAAAGTGTAAAACAAGAGAATTCTGTGTTTAGAAAACATAAAGTGTAAAACAAGAGAATTCCGTGTTTAGAAAACATAAAGTGTAAAACAATGTAATATTTATGATCCACACCTCTGCATTTGTTTTTGCTATTGCATCACGAGAGGGTGGACATGTGACACAGCATCATTTACTACGAAGATATTTTTACATTTAGAGACAAATAGTTCTTAGAATTATGTGAATTACTCATTATGACTAGTGCTTGTACGGTACAATTATCATGGAGTAGCCTACAAGACCTATATAGTGGTTCTACCTCTCAGTTGAATGATTTATTGCTGGGGTGGGCAACCTTTTTCTTTTGAGAGTCGCATAAAAAAATTTGTGGAAAGGAGGGCAGCACACATTTTTGTGTGTGCGTGCAATATTGAGATCCTTGCGCGAACGAGTCTTCACAGCATCTTTACAATCCTCAGACAACGCCGCCTGTCTTTTAATTCACATTTGTACTGTATTATAAATGTATATTTCTTTTTACACTCCCAATAGAGACATCGCATCAAGATTTAGCAATATCTGAAAGTCATTTAACGAATATATTTTTTTTTTAAATTTTATAATTGTTTTTGTTTTTTTTACATCACAACATTTCCCCTCAAATGTACAGTTGTAGCCTACTAAATGTGAAGTATTCAATTGTTTACACTCGTACATAATGTTCCGGAGCTAGCTTACTAATTTTTATCATGGTGACTGCTGTCAAATTACAGTCAATCATAATCGACCTGTTCTTACACTTGTTAATTTTCAAGCAAGAAAAATTCTTGTTCACGATTTATGTGGACCCAAATAATGTGAAAGTTTAGCAGCAAAGTTTTTTAAAGTGTGGAAATACAGATTCTGGCACCCATAAAGCTCCCACGGAAGAACTGACTGACCCTGACCTTTCTTACAGGTTATAATTTTCTTGGAGATAAGTCTTTTGGAACTTAATCAGCTTCTGCACTAAATGGTGAAGGTGAACTGAGGGTATTGAAAACTGGTTCCAAGTTCTTAACGTTTTAAAATATGTTTTCATATTCCAAATTCAAGCAATCCAAATAAGTCTTGTACTTTTCAACCAGTTCACTAGAAATAGTTTGACCTTTCAGCAAAGGAAAATGACTTGCTTGCCTGGAGAAATGGAAAATTTTTGTTTGAAAAGATTTAACATGCACTTACATTTCATGTGCAAACAACCCATTGCAATACTGCCGTTGTAAAACTTGAAGTCTTTCTTCCATTCTTCATTAGAAATATTAGTAACAAAGTCACAGTCAGTTCAAGGAACATACAATTTTCTTCCTTGAGATTCCATATCTTCTCAATACCTTACCCGTTCTAAATCAGCGGATACTACTGTGGTACCAAACATCGGAATGTTTTGTTTCCAAATCTTCAAGTACTTTCCTGAACTGCTTATAGTTAAGACCTCTAGCTCCGATAAGTTTGTTTGCTGAGATAATTGTGTCAATAATATGTTTGATATTCAATGCAGTTTAGAGTTTATGATTGGTATGCTATATTGTTCTTTAATTTTAACTTATTTTTCTCAGTCAAAGCACGGACTTCTTCAGTTGTTACACTTGCCATTTTGTTCCATGCAAACTCAACACAGTTCTTCAAGGCAATGAAGAAATACTTGCCTGAGTTTGTCTTTGAATGTTTTGAAATAAGAAAAATCTTCGTTTACTATAATCTTTTTTGAATGACATGTAGAGACAATGTTTCTTTTGCCTCTTCATCACAAGTTTCAATACTTTATATAGATATTTGTAATTATTTATTTCTAATATATTTGCATTTTTTACATGTAAAATCTGTGAGCTAACCTGATTTCTGTGGGTGTCCGCGGGCCGCATAAAACACTCCGGCAGGCAGCATGTAAACAGCAGGTCGTAATTTGCCTACCCCTGATTTATTGTATTGAATAAACAAAACAAAACAGCAGTGAAGTATACTTTTTCTTTTATTATTATAAAATCATTACATAGTCATAGGCAGCAGCACTGTGGATACTTGTATAAAACACAATCTACTCATCAAATAAAATATTTATTTCATTTGTGTAATATCCTATATTAAAATTTCACATAGCTTCTAAATTGACCCAGGATTTTTTTTAAAAAAAGCTAATGATTAGACATTGAGGTATTAATTTTATTTCAATACTTTATTTGTGGGAAAAAAATGAATTATAAAATGTTATCACAAGCCATAACAATAAAGCAATTTATTGAAATTTCAGATTTTATTCATAAATTGCTGCCATTTTTTTTTCCAATGGTAACAAAAGGTATCAAATAAAATTACAATTACTTGAAATAGTTTCTTTGTTTCAATTACAATTGAAAAAGTTGTTGAGAATGTTGAACAGTAATTCAAATAACTAGAAGAAAGTACAAAACTCATTTCAATTGGCACTTCCAAACAGCAGTCAAAGAAAAAGTAGAACAAATAGTAATTACAGTAGAAAAACAAAATTTGACATTACTCTTGAAACCTGTCCAAGTCTACTTTCAACTCAGGCAGCTCATGCTTTTCATTAATAATATTGCAAAACCTAGCAAAGGTCATATTTTCATTTTTCTTTAAAGTTGTACACATCAAAACCTAAAAGCATTTTTAAAGAAAAATTATAAATCTATAACTTTCAAACTGTATACAACTAGGACACCCTACACAAGAATTATGCTTGCTAGTCAAAAACAAAGTCCAGCATCATCTTTTAAACTAATAATTATGTCTCTGGTAACAGCTAATAGTATTTTTAAAAAAATTACATTTACACAATTATTGTGTACACTATTAAATACATTTTAAATTACAATACCACTACCATATATTCTTTGGGAACAGAGCCAACTTTTCTATACTTGTTCAAACATTTAGTTGTTTAACATGACAAAACAAAAAAAAAAAAACTTAGTGTGAAAATGAATCTGTTTTATAAAATAAAAGACTATCAAATATGGTGATCATTTATTCTCAAGAAAACTTGCAATTCTGAAAATGATGAGAAGAGGAAAAAAAAATAAAAAAATAAACTGAGAATTTTAAAAACCTTTTTTTTTTTCTGTTTGACAACTAAAATTTTGAAAGAATTATATCACACAGAAAACTCTACTAGTATGGAATGTACAGAAAGTCTTTGTGGCAGTGAAACTAGCAGAGCAATGGTAAAGACTTTAGCTGCACAACTTAAATAACCAAATTCATCACTGACATTTTGTTTTTCTTATGTGTTTGGAAGATAAAATATTTTTCTAGCTTTGCATAGTTTAAAAAAAAAGGGGAAAAGATATACATTTATATAGATATTTATAAAGCAAATGATGAACAGAGCACAGAGCAATGCACTGGACAAAAGAAACAAAATTAGCAGTTGTGAATAATCAAGATGGCTCTTGAATACAATAGAGCAGCAGAAAATGTCAAGGCTACGACAGAATAAAAAGAAAACTTAGGTAAACAATATCATCAAAATAAAGTTAGAAGTTTTAGCATATATAAAACATATTCAAAATTAATAGCTTATTGTGTGATTCTCAATAAATAAATAATTGGGTCTATTTAGAATTTTCTAAGGCTACCTTTCTGACAAGGTAAAGAGGAAATGATAGTCTGAGGCTCTTTTTCTAGCTCAATATGATAATGCACTTTATTTGTTATTGGCAATAGCATATACAGATTAAGAACTGTCAAAAAACAACAACCTAAGTGTCTTTAGAAAACAAATGTTTCATATATACAAAAAATAATAATAAATTTAAAATGATCTAAACAAACCTAAACTAAGAACGAATAAATTTGGCACTTTGGATTTTATATATAAATTATTCTTCACAAAAACAGAATCACTAAAAAAAATTACAAATTTACCTTCATGTATTTAGCTTCATTAAAGTTTATGTCTTCTTCAGTTCAAATAGATATTTTAGTAATGTCTATTTCTACTTTATTTCTATTTCTATGTTTTCATTTTGAATAATAATTCAGCTCATTAACAATGAAAGTTAAACATTTCTAATTCAAATTAATTAATAAAAATGAATTGTTCAAAAGAGTTATAAATTACTAAGAAACAAAAAAAGAAAAACATCTTTACATGAGATTTCCAATCAAAAAAAGAATAACTGAATTAACCTGTTGATACAAATATTTTACAAGGTTAATGATAATACAAAGTGTTCAAAATATAATAAGGATATCATCATGAGCTTTCAATAACCAAACTAGACCATCACAAGTTATACTATCAATAACCAAACTAAACCATCACAAGCTATATTATCAATGACCAAACTAGACCATCACATCCTTTACTATCAATGACCATCACAAGTTATACTATCAATGACCAAACTAGACCATCATAAGCTATACTGTCAATGGCCAAATTAGACCATCACAAGCTAAACTTTTAAAATATATTTCAGACAGTCAACATACACATCCACTTACTGATCAAATCCATGCAAAATTATAACTATTTTGTTTTTTGGCTAGACTAGAATCAACTCTTTACTTTTTGATTTACTTTTTTTTATTCTGTGTGTACAAAAGTTTGAAGCCTCATCACCTGACCTAAGTTGAACTTTCAGGAGATAAGCAAAGACCCAGCTGCACAGTACCTAATGATTTAAATACTGTGACATTTGAAAGCTTAACCAACATGTCTGACGCAGACGTAATTTAAAAGAAATGGAGTGATGATAAATGTCATGCTGAAACACGACCTCACCAGAAGGTCCACTAAGATTGTCCATTTTTTGTTTTGTTTTTAAATGATTTGTACATAAAAATTATGCTACAATTGGGTTGCACTTAGAGGGTGAATGATGACTGAAATGAAATAATAACAAACACATGTTTAAACATTGATAATATTTTGTTCTCCAAGTACAAACAAAAGACTAGATAAATGTTTCATTAGGATCTCTTCAAAATGTTCCCCAGTTGTTGTAACAGTATTTCAAACGAAGATAATTAACAATCAACTATTCACATACACCAAGTGTGCAGTAGAGATTAGCATAATAAAAGACAGCAGCTTATAATGATCTTTTGTTAGCTGCTTTGCATAAAAAAAAACATTTTTTGCGTGACAAAAAAAAAAAAAAAAACCACTGGGACAATTTTGTGTGTGTGTTAGAAATAACCTTAAATTAAGCAGCACAAAGTTTCCTGACATCAGAAATATGTAAAGCATCTAATCAACACTGTAACATATTTTTTAAAAGATGATACAAGAAAAACAACAATGTATTTACAATCATATTTGGAGATACGGCTGGTTAAATTATAGTTGTAAACAATAACACAACAATGGCTAATGCCAAAACAATAGGGAATTCTTCATTAAGGACTGTAACACCTGTGGAGAAAGCACTATGTAACACAAATTTGATAAATTCAAACTCATGGCTTCCAAAACTTGTTTTCACACATATCTGCTGTACAAAATAAACAATCTTTACAGTATTTTAGCTAAGATAGCAACAAATATTTTGTGCAAGATTTTGGCAATGAAAATGATTCTATGCGTGCTTTTAAAACAGAGCTGTCCTAAAGATATTTTGTGTAGAATTTGTTTGTAAAAAAAAAAGGATCCATCAAAAACACTTAATCAGTGTTTTGGTCTTTCCACAGACTGTCTGCAGTCTTTACAAAATGACCTTGATAATTATGAAACACTTTAAAAAAATAACTAAACTATTGAATCTTTAAGTTCTCTCAGACTCCAGGTAATTTAGAGCAGAATTTTTTTATTTCTTCATCCCATGACATTTAAGAATCATAAAATATATAAAACAAAACAAATATCATCACATATACAACTCTTGAATTATCACAAAATAAAACCATTCAAATCACACGCACAAATGAAATGTTAAAGAATTCACTGAGAAAATTCAGCTACATAATATATTCATGTGCATTTAATCCCAAGCACACGCCCAATGTATTGATATTTTTAACAAACATGACTGTTTTGATTTGTAAAAAGTCTACATTTTTAGCTCTCAGATTCATTATGGCAAACATTTTTTTAAATGTTACTGAAAAAAACTTCTTTCCAGCATAAGGTAAACAAATATCAGATATCCCCCTTTAAAAAAAAAAACAAAGGAAAATGCACTCAAAGATAAATATTGCAGCACAGGCTTAACACGGCATCAGATCATTAAAAGTTGAAGCACACACCCAAGAATTATAAATAAGTCTCTTGAGAAGACATTCTTAAATGAGATACACTAAGGGAAGCACACATATAGTATTACAATTAAAATTTCTCATGCATTCAAAATACAACAGCACACAAAATAATGTAGACAGACACACGCAAAGTCAAAAGTGATACATTAGAGTTATACAATACATCAAGTTATGCATGGATGATGGTTCCTGCCTAGTCTGCCCTCACAGCTGTCTGTTATCATTTCTACTAATGATGTGTCTTCAGCTATGGCTTAGGGGATGCATAGTCCAATTCACTAATAACAAGGGATACATAATATATATGTATATATGACAATTGGGCTCTTGGTATGTCAAACGTTAACAGGGGCCCCAAATCAGCATGCTTTACAAACCTATTCTACAAAATACAATCAACAAGTGCTGCAAAGTAACTCTCCAGGATGGAAATTATAAAGTCTTGGCACGTCTCAACAACTCCTCAGCAAAATTCTAAGGGAAAGAAATTTGTAAAAGTATGGTATTTAGAATATCAAAATCACTATGGATAAATATTAAAAAACAAAACATTTTATAAAGAGATATTGTCTTAAAACAGGTACAATAATTAATCAGTGTGTGTAATTAGTTTAAACCATTTACATTACATTTCTTGCTGTTATGTTGTTTTCCTTGAAAACTTTATTTATTGAAGACAAAATATCTAAAACTATAAATATTTTAGCATGAGGATAAAATATACAAATAAGTCTCAGGCAGATAGTATCATATCCTAATAACTGTTATAAAACTGTTATGTATTTGAATTTTGATGTCAATTTGTAGTCAGGAATGTATAAGCTTAGCAACTAGTATCCAGGGCATATTTCGTAACAGTTCTAAAAACTATAGGGAAATTAAATTTTCACAGTTAGTGAAATTGAAAAGTTACTAGTCAGGCTGGCAACCAACTATTTTCTTCAATACTGTCCAGTAAAGTTCTGAGATATCATTGCAACATGGTATTCATCTTTAAACGAAGTTTCAAACACAAGAGCTGACTAACTTCAAGAATGAATACAGCATGTTTCAAACACAAGATTGGAGAAGTTTACATCAGGACTAGTAAATATTACTTTCCCCAATTCTATGAACCTCAAATCTATTCTCTTCAGTTTACTCACATGAATTTCTTCTGGAGATTGCTTAGCATCTTGTAAACATTGCTGAAGATATAAATACATAGATGTAGAAACACTCTCAATTCTATAAGACATTTTAAACTTAGAACAAAGATCATTCTTATGTTAAATTAATAATAAATAACAAGAGCATGTTGACTAATTTGCTTTTTTTTTGTCCTACTTAGCAATTTCAATAATTGTATTCAAACAAGAATGTTCACACAAGTGACAAAAACATGATGTTATTCACTACCGGTTCACATTATTGTTGTATCCCAAAACAAGATTAGGCTAAGTCTAGATGGATTCACCCTCACTCCCACAGGTTAACACTGACTATAGAAAATAGAAGACGTGCAACAACAATGGGTTGTGATAACTTGTTATCCTATCAGAACTCAACAATCAAAGAGACTCTGGACTACTAAGAGAACTATGACCAAAATTTGTCCCAGGACCTTTTGTTCCAGTAAGGTGTCAAGAGCTGGGGTATGTAAAATGTGATAGTGTGTGTATATGTTTGTTTATTTGTTCTGAGTTGACCTTTTCAAGGGGAGTGATAAGCCAGTGGTCAAATTGTCAGTTTACAGCTGGGGGCTTGTGATGAAGAAAGCCAAGATCTCTCGCAGTGGAAATTGTATCAGTACATATAGTAGTTGTAAATTGTAGTTGATTTGCTACTTTTCACAAATATTGTATTATATTTTATAGTTGTATTTATTAACAGTCATTGCAATTATTTTAAAATATTTTCTCCATATGAGTTATGCCCCTTGATTAGACCTGAGGAATGGTGTTGTGTTAAAAGTACCTGTACTGAGTGGACAGCAACAGCCTGAATTTGCATCACTAGGAGAGGGTGGGAGTGGCAAGTTAAGTGATTTATATTTCCTATCGTGCAACAGCTAGAGATCACAATATTTTTACTTCCCCCTCCATGACATTGAAAATAGTGAGTTGTTCTAAGATACATACCATTATATACTTTCTACGTTCATTGTCTTCATCAAGATTGAGAATCTCCTCTAAATCTAAATCACAATCATGATCATCTGTCTGTTAAAGAGTAAAAAAAAAACAACAATGTGCAGATTTTTATTAAAAGTCAGGCAAAGACTCATATTCCATTAATGGTCTCTAATGATGATTTGAGAAAATAAATAATCCATTGACAACAGAAAAAGAGGTTTACAACATCCTCCTCATAGACTAATTGGTATGAAAAGGGAAACTTAACAAAGAGAATAAGTAGCAATCAATTACACACTATCAGTACAATAATAACATCATAGATGTGTGAACATTGTCATCACATTTTCTTCCTTAGTGCCATTAGAGCATGAAATGGGTTGCCAGAAATCAGCCAGAAAAACCAATGGCTTAGCATAGTTTAAGACTAATTAACATGCATGAGTAGACTTATGGATATGTATAGGATGTAATAATATTCTCTTTTGAAGTAAGTCTGTAATTTATAAGATATCACTTTAGCATCAGTAGTGATTCCAGTAATAATTGCCTCATTTGCCATTGTCCCTAATCAAACCAGAAGTAATCTATATTACAACAATTTTCAATTTAGACAAACATTAAAAAAAAGAGAAAGAAAGAAAGGAACTGCATCAAAAATAGAAAATATAAAGCATTACAGAAAGACAGAAATATTTTTTTTTTGCAACTGCATTTTAGACTCAGTGTGGGGAGTTAAGTGTTGACCATGTAATTTTGTAGAGCCGTTTCTCAGGAGTAGTCAAGTGTTTGAAGAAGGCCTAAAGTAACTAAAGGGACACAGGCCAGAACTCATTAAGTGCATGAGCGTAATGTTATAGCTCTCTTGTGACACCCTGGTGGCTAACAATGTTTCTATAACAAACATCTTCTCTAGTAGCATCACCTTGATAGAAACATTCTCAGCTCACTTACTAGCAGAAAAATGTAAAAAGTACGGAACTGAACTTAAACATATTAGATTTTTTTTCTCAGTTTTTTAAGAATTTTCGTTTTTGTATATGCTTTATATTATATTTTATAAAATAAGGTTTCTAATAAATTATAAACATATGCTTTGCAGAAAGGACTTTCACGCTTTAAAAAAGGTACAACTAATACTTAAAGAAGACTTGCGTTACCTTTAAACTACAATACTACAATTGCTAAGCTACTCCAAAGTATGGTAGATCTGAGAACAAGTTTGAAGAAATATAAAGATAACTGTAAAGATGAACAAGTTTAAAGAAATACAATGAATGGACAAAATGAAGAAAACCCTGAAGGATCAAATTATATCTGTGTTTACAATAAAATTCATGCATTAATAATACAATCACCAATGACAGATGATTGAATAGAAATGTCACAGACTTTTAAAGATAAAAACATTCCAGCATTGTAAATATTGTGTACTGATAGCTTGTAATAGTTGTATATCAACAAGTATGTAATACATTATCCCAGTATACATTTGTACAAAACAAAGAAATTTTTTTTTATGGAAAATATGATTTAGTTATTCATTTACCCAAAATAAAAGTTGAACCAGATTAAGTTAAAATGTTTTCAATTAAAAGACACCCCCCCCCAAAAAAAAAAAAATAATCTAAACTAAAGAGTGTTAAGAACTGGAACTTTTGCACAATAAATGAACACTTAATCTTGGATAAAGTTGTATACTTATTATTATAACAATTGCCCCAGTCAAAATCAAAAGAAAACGATGTATTTTTAAAATAAGGAACACACCAACAGTAAAAGAACTATTAATTAATAGATTTGTTGTTTTTTTTAGCATTATAAAATCAGCCTTCAAATTAAAAAATAATGCAATTTAGATACTGGCACAAAAAACAACAACACTTTATTCTACAAAAAAAAAAAAAGGTATTAGAGAAAGAAGAGATACCTGTGCCCAAGATGACAAAACTATTGACTTTCCTAGTGTAGAATTGATAGAACACAACCTAAACAGGGGGAGATAATCACAGACAACAAAGACCAGCATTTGTAGATTAGACAAACAAGAGGTGACTACCATTGGTTGGAATCTTTACAAACACCTGAACCCACAGTCTGCATGTGGAACAACTTTTACCCAGAGTAAATCCACATGGTGCAAACTAACCCACAACCACACACGCTGTAAGGCTTGAATCTGTATGCTTAAAGTAGCAAAGCACATCATCTAGCCTGACATTTGGCTAGAGACTAGGGGCCTAGCAAGTGAAATTACTTATTTCAAATGTGACATTTAAAGGGTGTGTCACCTAGGTGTCCCTTTCATAGTAAACCTAGACCAACTATGTGTAACAATTTTTCAAACAACAGATCAGAGTAATTTCCTTGACTAAAGAAAACATTGCATTTAATAAGCAATGTATCAACAAATAAAAATAACATCAATAGGACACATACCATTTGCATTGTCTTGATTCAGATCAAATAGTAAAGAGAACTAGATTGGGGTTACTGCCCAACCCGTACTTTATTTATTGCTTTTTTTTATTCTCTTGAATTCATTTCCATACATTTGCCTTTCACCATCCCACATTTTTATAATTTATTTATTCCATAATGACTGGCTCAGCCCCTTTGTTAATCTTCAATGTGAACACTTCCTTTTTCTCCAGCCTTATCTCAGGTTTAATGTATTCAGGAACAAAAATATATACAGGTGTGTTCATTCAATGACAGTATCATGAGGGAATGAAACAGTAATATCAAAGTCCTGAGCCTGACCATAAGCCATGTCTAATACCAAGCTGTTTTATTGGAAAACCTCAATGACATGACTAACCACATCTTGACTTAACAGTTGAAATGACAAGATTAAACAAAGACACAATCAAGACTCAAACTGCAAAATGATATTAGTATTAAGAAGTTTAATTTAGTTAGCAATATTGAGCACGAGATAAAAATAAAGTTAAAGGAATGATTAATAACTAATGAAAAAAAAATCATGATTAGAAAAAAAATTTAAAACAGATTTATAAATTTGGAGTGTCATGACTCATAGTTTTAAAAAAAGAATTACACTACTTAAATACCATGGAACAGGAAATGTTTGAAGTCTTAGGGCAGGTTTTTACTTTTTAACATGATTCAGAGTTGGTTTATTGAACAATGGAAAAGAATATTTTATGAAGTAAAGATATTAAGGTGTGTACACAAACATTTACTTTTGCATTCAGATGCATGAGAAATATCCTTAAAACTATTTATTTCAGAAAGAGCAATGCTTCGATACAGTGTCACTAAAAAATTTGTGTAGGTAAAAAAAAAAAAAATACAGCTTATATTAAGTGTAATAGTGTCAATTAGTTTGGATCAGTCATGTAATTATATGCGTGATTGATCTAGATAACAAAAAATCTGTGTGATTGGAAATATTTTTACCATTTGTTTTTGTTTAACTTTTAGCTTTCTCAATGCGCTATGATTCTTGTCTGGACAAGTTGTGAAAGGGAAGAAGGGGGTGCCTCTCTGACATACAATTCCAGCACCCGGAATGCTCAGGTGGCTTGGCATTAAGGGTGCATCTAAAACAAAGAGCTTCTAGCAAATGGAGTCTAGTGAGTAAGACGTAACCTAGGAGATTAGTATTGTGATTATCAGCTATATGGTATTCCCTTCTAAAGATCCTGAAACTGAGTTGTGTCAAACGCAATGAATAACATTTCTTATAAATAGATTACAGATTTTACTTCAAAAAAGAAGATAATTTCATTATATCCCACTACCAGCTAATAAAGTGAGGGAACTTGATATATGTTTCAATGTTCCTTCAGAGTTGAAGATAATCTAGATCTACATCCTAATCAAAACCTCCAGCAGGACCACAAGGGATGGCAGCTGACATGGTATGAACCTGGGACTATCAAGACGATGGAATGACAGACCAGCGCACAACAATGAAAATAGAATATAGATCTAAATCTAGATTCAATAGATACTACACTACTGTGACAAGTCAAAAACTCGCTGTCAGAGTCACTCTAAATTATCACAGCATTAATTATTATTTTTCATTATTTATTTATTTTATTTTAATTATTTCCCCATCCTACCCCTGAATTCTTCACCCGCCACACCTTTTCCTCTCCAGGCTAGACTTAGTTGACCACATTGGAGATAGCTAAGGCGCGTCCTTTCATTTATCTGCCCTTGACCGGGGCAAAGATAGACACGTTCTCTTTAGTCTTATCCGCGGATGTCCGCCGCGATTGACCCCCCCCCCCTGGGTGGAATGTAGGTCACTCTTCCCCCCACGTCTCTCTTTGATCTAAGAGATTACACGGGTCAATACACCGCGTGGTACTCCAAGGTGTGACGCTTGTCGGACTTCACCCACGTGTAAGCTAATTCTTAGCCTAGGACGTTTCCTGTGTCCGCCCACATTTCCCAGGCATATATAAGTAGATTCAAATCAAGCCAGACTCTTTCATTCTCATACGAGCTGAGCTATCGAGTCTGGACTACTTCATACTTTCCTTCTCCTAGAGGAATACCTGGTGGTAAGCCGAACTTAATCACAAGTTCCATCTTAATTACTCTGTGTATATTTCCATTGGAGTTTATCATGTGTATTTTGCTTAGTTCATTTATATTTAATTAGTGCATTGTGTATTTCTCACTGGCGTAAGTAGAAAACATGAACATGGCTAATGTATATTTATGTATTGCGTTAATCTATTAATGCTACGTGGCTCAATTGATCATTGATGCAACCATGTGTATATTTGTACACCTTATTTTATTTCCTTTATCTCGGTTGATCGCCTTGATAATTTTACTAGCGCACTGATACTGCGTCTAGAAAAGAGATACGAGTTATCTCCCCTGTATTGAATTATCTCCCCTTTACTCATTTTACTCTTATAAGAGTTGCGCCGCTTGAAGGGACATTCAAGCACGCTCCATTGTTCTCGACCCACGGTCATATGTAAACAAACCATCTGGATCGCTGACCACCGCCCAACTCACCCCCCCCCTTTTTCTTTCTCTATCCACCTGTGTTGTTTATTTGAGATTATTATTTCCCCTTCTATGTACATTTTTATATTATTACTTTCCCCTTCATGTACATTTTCATATTGCTACTATCAGCCATCTATTTTTCCATATCCCATTAGTCATTATCTCCCCATTGTGCTCTAAAGCAACTTTACCAATCTGACGAATGCACCTCAATCGAGGGCATCGATAAGATGCATGAGAGACATGTCCTAACTTGTCTTTATTTATCCGCAGCCTCCCTCAGGTGTCTGCCTATTTATTTGCTATCAAGAATCACCTACTGCCTATTTATCGGATCACTTACCTGCCTATTTGCCTACTGGCCTATTTATGTGCTGAGTGCTATCCAGCACTGCACTGTCCTACTGAGACCTGCCTATTCATCGGATTACTTACCTGCCTATTTGCCTATCACCTATTGCCTAGTTATTGGATCAACGATCTATTTACCTGCAGTTGTGCTTAGTGCTATTCAGCGCTGCATTTGCCTACTGAGATCTACCCAACTCTACTACTTGGCGCTATCGGCATTGCCCGCCTATTCGACAGCCCACCTGTCAAGCTATTAGGCGCGACGTCCCTATAGAGTCAGATCTGTGCGAGACGTCATAGCTACGCCAACCCTCTGCAACTCACTGGACATATCCTGTTACTCACACTGCCCACGGCAGATCAGCTCTGCCCGCAGTAACCTTGTGCCCACGGTATCCGGCCACCCGCCATACTGTGCCCACTACAGATACTAGAACTTGGGACTGAGACTCCACAAGAGCTATATCGCCGGCGTCCCTCTATCCGCTAGAGCGCCACCTCCAGCTGCAGAACCTCAAGCCAGGACCCAGCCAGCTGCGACATCAACAGGACAACCAGCTAAGTCAGAGGACAAAGTGACATACTCTCTTATTATGTGCAAGAGTGATGATTAAACATAGAATATACTAGAGATAGATGCAAACCCTCCCCCCTTTTATTATTATATGTATATTTATGTAAATAAATTTCCTTTATTTTAACTTTTGTATCTATCTTTCATTGCTTTGTCTCGTTGCGTGTCTGCTCCCGATTCATATGCTGATAAGTGGGGGTGTGATAGCATTAAAAATAATCATCCCCTAGACATAAAACGTGCCAAACACACGTCACATTACCCCACCTGTCACATTTTGGGGGCCTGTCCGGGATTTAACCCATTAGTACAGCAGGCACGAACAGGCGGCAATAACTAAATTCTATATCAATATTTTTTTCCTTAAAATATTTATAAGTATCATCACTTCGCATTATCAAGAGTGTCACTTCTGTCATATTGTATTTAATTTGTAATATTTCATTGCAGGAATTTTGTGATTAACGTAGGCAGACACCACATTCCCCTTTTTACTCTTTCTTACATTCAGCAGCTCCTTTCTACAATTCATCTCTCACTATCTTCCACCTCATCCTCTTCCTAATCCAGCCTCTATGACCATGGACTTAGCGGAATTAGCTTCCGATTTCGAGGCTGAAGGAATATTATTGGAATTTGAAGGTCTCGAGTTAGAAGACTACGTACGAAGACAGATTGAAAGGGCACAAAGAATGGAAGAATTGAACAAAGCCCATGAAATAGAAATGAAGGCACTTGACCAGGAAATACTAGAAATCAGACAGCGCTATAGACCGCAGAGTTTGGAGCTGAACAGCACACCCGCAAGACTAGACCAGGAAACAGAAAAGAGCGAAACCACAACTCATGTCCAAATTGAGTACACTGCCCAAACGGACTCAGAAGTTGCTGCTAAGGATGAAACTTTCATACGTGATATCCCTCCTCTCGACAATTCCACATTGTCTACCCAGCCCAATCCTCCTGCTCAGTCCAATAGTCCTGCAAACTGCGATGCCCCAATCCAGCCGATGCCCTCAAGCAAATCCCAACCTAGAAAGGCACCAACCCAACAACCCGCCTTTCACAAAAACTGCAACTACCCAGCACGTAAGCCTCGTCATAACCAGAACAACCAAGCCCACCGTGACTGCAACAACAGCACGCGTGGCAACAAAACTAACCGTGCCTACCGTGACTGCAACGACAGCATGCGTAGCCACAAACCCAACCGCCAAAAGCAGCAGGCCTCACAGCGCATTTCAGTAATGACCTCGGTCCCCAAACCCTCTGTGTCTAATCAGCAAACACGCACTGATAGAACAGCGGGCGACCCATACGTCATATCAACACTGACTGTGGCCCCTGAACACACTGCCCTTGGCCCTACGAAAACGGAAGTCCTACCGGCACTCCCTCACCCTGTCTCGTCTTCCCCCGGGATAGAGACCATTCTGGTTAACGGGCGGTACGTCCGGTCCTTATTTGACACAGGCTGTGCGGTAAGTTCAGTTATCTGCAAAGCACTGGTTGATCCGGCTGATCTCACAGATAGAACTGTGACGATTCAGTCCCTTGACCGTGAGATTCCTCCAAAGGTTCTTCCTATTGCTAGGGTCCACGTAGAATGCAAGTACGTACATGGCACCATTGACGCCGCCGTCATGGACACGCCAGTATATGACTTCATTCTAGGCTCCAAATATGTCCCTCTTGGAGTAGTCAATAAGCCATACTTCTCTCTGCCCGTCGGTAGATCGACAAAGCAGAGAAGTGGCCGCAACCAGCTGGTTGGAAGCCCACGTCGCCACACTGACACGCCTAGTCCCGACTCATCAGCGAAGCTCAAACCACACTGCCCTGGCATTGACACTGCTAGGAAGTCACGGGTTAAGTCGTACACCCGCGCTCGTGAGGGTCCACTTGACCCAGGCTACTCAGCCAAAATTAAGCAACATTCCTCTGACATTGACAGTGCCAGAATGCCCCGAGGTAAGATGAACCCTTGCTCTCGTGGACTCACTCCTCTTTGTGGCTTCTCAGCCACCAGTCCGAATCAACCTCCCCCTGGCATTTATAGTGTCAGGAAGTCACGAGGTAAGCCGAACCCTCGCGCTCGTGAAAACACTCCTCTTCATGGCTCCTCAGCCACCATTCTAACTCAACCTCCCCCTGGCATTGATAGTGTCAGGAAGTCACGAGGTAAGCCGAACCATCGCGCTCGTGAAGACTCTTCTTACCCTGGCTCCTCAGCCACCATTCAATATCAACCTTCCCCTGGCATTGACCGTGTCAGGAAGCCACGATGTAAGCCAGACTATCGCACTCGTGGGGATGTTCTTCGGCAGAACTCCACATTCTTTATCAGGCCACTCTTCCCTGACATTGATCGTGTCAGACGAAACCGAGGTAAGCTGACCACTCACTCTCGTGAAGAAGCGCCTTACAGCGGCTTCGGAGGTAAGCCCCAACGTGCACACGTGTCTTGGGCACCCCGCCTAAGCCCCAATCACCCTCCCCAATCCGCCCCAGGAAGGAATGATTACTCACCCAATCGCCCAATCTACTCTCCCAAGCCACCCCACATGTTTCACCCAGGTGACTACGTACTCGGGGACAGGAAGTAGACAACGGACAGACTTGGACAGACTCTCCTCCTGGCATGGCTATCCCTTTATTTTCTCAGATTTTTTTTTCTAATGCTGTGATAACAACTGATCTTAAAGTTTGAGTGACATCAGTCTGCTCGCACTTTATGGATCTTTCTGCGATAGATCCATCTTGGCGGCGGCGTATGTGACAAGTCAAAAACTCGCTGTCAGAGTCACTCTAAATTATCACAGCATTAATTATTATTTTTCATTATTTATTTATTTTATTTTAATTATTTCCCCATCCTACCCCTGAATTCTTCACCCGCCACACCTTTTCCTCTCCAGGCTAGACTTAGTTGACCACATTGGAGATAGCTAAGGCGCGTCCTTTCATTTATCTGCCCTTGACCGGGGCAAAGATAGACACGTTCTCTTTAGTCTTATCCGCGGATGTCCGCCGCGATTGACCCCCCCCCCCTGGGTGGAATGTAGGTCACTCTTCCCCCCACGTCTCTCTTTGATCTAAGAGATTACACGGGTCAATACACCGCGTGGTACTCCAAGGTGTGACGCTTGTCGGACTTCACCCACGTGTAAGCTAATTCTTAGCCTAGGACGTTTCCTGTGTCCGCCCACATTTCCCAGGCATATATAAGTAGATTC
This sequence comes from Biomphalaria glabrata, assembly GCF_947242115.1. Lineage (NCBI taxonomy): Eukaryota > Metazoa > Mollusca > Gastropoda > Planorbidae > Biomphalaria > Biomphalaria glabrata. The sequence goes on along the minus strand of NC_074713.1, from coordinate 15,478,319 downwards.
AAATCAAGCCAGACTCTTTCATTCTCATACGAGCTGAGCTATCGAGTCTGGACTACTTCATACTTTCCTTCTCCTAGAGGAATACCTGGTGGTAAGCCGAACTTAATCACAAGTTCCATCTTAATTACTCTGTGTATATTTCCATTGGAGTTTATCATGTGTATTTTGCTTAGTTCATTTATATTTAATTAGTGCATTGTGTATTTCTCACTGGCGTAAGTAGAAAACATGAACATGGCTAATGTATATTTATGTATTGCGTTAATCTATTAATGCTACGTGGCTCAATTGATCATTGATGCAACCATGTGTATATTTGTACACCTTATTTTATTTCCTTTATCTCGGTTGATCGCCTTGATAATTTTACTAGCGCACTGATACTGCGTCTAGAAAAGAGATACGAGTTATCTCCCCTGTATTGAATTATCTCCCCTTTACTCATTTTACTCTTATAAGAGTTGCGCCGCTTGAAGGGACATTCAAGCACGCTCCATTGTTCTCGACCCACGGTCATATGTAAACAAACCATCTGGATCGCTGACCACCGCCCAACTCACCCCCCCCCTTTTTCTTTCTCTATCCACCTGTGTTGTTTATTTGAGATTATTATTTCCCCTTCTATGTACATTTTTATATTATTACTTTCCCCTTCATGTACATTTTCATATTGCTACTATCAGCCATCTATTTTTCCATATCCCATTAGTCATTATCTCCCCATTGTGCTCTAAAGCAACTTTACCAATCTGACGAATGCACCTCAATCGAGGGCATCGATAAGATGCATGAGAGACATGTCCTAACTTGTCTTTATTTATCCGCAGCCTCCCTCAGGTGTCTGCCTATTTATTTGCTATCAAGAATCACCTACTGCCTATTTATCGGATCACTTACCTGCCTATTTGCCTACTGGCCTATTTATGTGCTGAGTGCTATCCAGCACTGCACTGTCCTACTGAGACCTGCCTATTCATCGGATTACTTACCTGCCTATTTGCCTATCACCTATTGCCTAGTTATTGGATCAACGATCTATTTACCTGCAGTTGTGCTTAGTGCTATTCAGCGCTGCATTTGCCTACTGAGATCTACCCAACTCTACTACTTGGCGCTATCGGCATTGCCCGCCTATTCGACAGCCCACCTGTCAAGCTATTAGGCGCGACGTCCCTATAGAGTCAGATCTGTGCGAGACGTCATAGCTACGCCAACCCTCTGCAACTCACTGGACATATCCTGTTACTCACACTGCCCACGGCAGATCAGCTCTGCCCGCAGTAACCTTGTGCCCACGGTATCCGGCCACCCGCCATACTGTGCCCACTACAGATACTAGAACTTGGGACTGAGACTCCACAAGAGCTATATCGCCGGCGTCCCTCTATCCGCTAGAGCGCCACCTCCAGCTGCAGAACCTCAAGCCAGGACCCAGCCAGCTGCGACATCAACAGGACAACCAGCTAAGTCAGAGGACAAAGTGACATACTCTCTTATTATGTGCAAGAGTGATGATTAAACATAGAATATACTAGAGATAGATGCAAACCCTCCCCCCTTTTATTATTATATGTATATTTATGTAAATAAATTTCCTTTATTTTAACTTTTGTATCTATCTTTCATTGCTTTGTCTCGTTGCGTGTCTGCTCCCGATTCATATGCTGATAAGTGGGGGTGTGATAGCATTAAAAATAATCATCCCCTAGACATAAAACGTGCCAAACACACGTCACATTACCCCACCTGTCACAACTACTTAAGCTCAAGATGAATGAAGATAAGACAGTTCTAAGTAATTAAGATTAGCACTCAAAACAGCATGATAAAAGTAGAGAGTAGAGAATCCTTATCCATCATGAACTGCCAGGTTCCTTTTGTCTATGAAGTTCACAACCTTGAAGTTTTCTTTGACTCAACTGTCTTTCAACCCACACATAAGTCAGCTCTTCTAGGGTCTCTATCTGTAGCTTTGCAGATTAGGCCAGATCAGGCCTTTTTTTTTGTCGAAAAGAAAAAATACAAAAAAACTAGTTGTGACATGCACTCTCCCGCCTCGAATACTGCAATGCCATGCTAGCAGGAATATCAGATTGACAAATTCAATAGGCTGTGCAGCAAATTAAGAAACAAAGCTGCACGAATATTCCTACAAAAAACTAGACGTGATTCTGCTATCTTGCATACATTCCATTGCCTTCCAGTGAATGCAAGAATTGACTACAAGGTGGCAACACTTTGGCATCAGTGCACCTACTACAAAGAAATGCTTTGTTCCTCAGCAAACTTATCACTACATGTGCCCCTCAGAGAACTCAGTGATCCATGGACTCAACGCCTCTGCTGGCTTTTTCTGTGCACAGATCAAAGTATTGGAACTTGCCCCCCATTGATCTCAGACAAACAACATGCTTCACTATATTCATAACAAAGATTTACAGCGGCTGCACTACATTCAAGAAGTACATGAAGACATATCTGTTCAAAAACTTTTCAGATTAGTTTGTCACATTAACTCTTGTGTTTATGTCTGCTATAGTAGAGATATGTTATTTTGTTTAGCTACTTGAGCCTACATTATTTTTGTTAACAGTGCTTTATTATGTAAGACTTTATAAACAAAATGTATATAAATATATATATATAATATATAAAAAATATAGATTCTAAAGAATACGTCTTTTCTAGAGTAAATCAACATGATCCTATATCTATAGATGGTTATTTTTGTCTTCTAGAAAGGTGAAATACAAAATTTATCTTTGAAAAACAAAATTTCATTAGTACATCATTAAAATACTTTAAAAGAACTTTCCAATGTTGTCTAAATTATGAATATATATGTTTAACTTTTAGAAAGTTATGATTTTTTTTGTGGCGTTTTGAGCTAACATTGGTTGACATGGAACAAGTAAGATGAGAGCATCTCGCTGGTTAAGCCGGAAGAGAGACACCGCCAGGTCAAAAGTTTAAAAAGTTGGAATTGAGTTTCGTAGACAATAGATCTACTTATTAAATAAGAAATCTAATAATAGTAGTATTAGTAGTAAATTTCTTGCTCACAAATCTGATTTCATTTATATTATGAACTTCAACTTCACTTGTTTAGAATGTAAATATATTGATGAAATAAAGAAATTATTGGGTCTAGAGCTACAAGAAATGTCAGAGAGGTGTGGACAAAATGGCGGCATTGTGATGGCAGAAAATAACAAAATATTTAAAAATTAGGATCAAAATCGCCTGAAACAATTTTTTTCAAATGCATTTTTTTTATATTGCAAGGTAAAAATTCTTTAAAAAATATATAGCTAATAATATCTGCTACAAGATTATAATTTCACTTGGTGAAACACAATGTCTTCTACAAAACAAAATTAAAAAGTGAAATGTCCATTGAGGTCAGTCACAATGTTATTATTATTTTTTTTTAAGTTTGTACGATGTTGACGATGGATCGATCTGAAAATTAATAGGAATATAGCCAGACACATGTACTATTAGTAGTATTAGCTGGAAAAAAATCAACACAGTACGACTTACCCTTACCTGTAATGAGTATCAGTAAAAATAAAAATGTATATAGAATATAGATCTACTTTCAATGCAAAATATTTTAATTTTTTTTTTCAAAAAATTGTCAAAGACAAAAATGTTCTCCATCATCAAAAGTAATCGAATTCACTCTTTTGAGCAATGATATCATAAGATATACTGAGCACAATTGATTTCAAACAAAGACCTATGTAGCAGTAAGGAAAATCCCGTCTCAAGATTTTACGCCATTTTTGGACATGGGAATTTCCGGAATTTCACCTCCCTACTTCTACTAGACGTCTATTCTATTTCTAATTAATCTTATTTCTTATCTAGATCTAGAATCTAGATCTACTCTATAATCAATAATAATCTAAGAAAATAGTCTAGAATAGAAATTAACCATATGTAGGCAATAGATTATTATCATTATGATAATAACATGTTTAAAATAAAATAAAATAGACTAAGTTGACTAAGTGTCACTAAGTTTAAAGTTACTAACCACACTGTTGTATAATCTTCTGAGTTCATCGAAAATCCACATCTCTACGTTTAATCTTTTCTTTATCAACAGCATTTGGTGTGCTCCATACTTAGCAGTTAAATATTTCTTCTTCTTTTCGGTATGCTGTTCTTTAATGTTAGAAAATCCTACATTTTTTGGAGATTCTTGTGTGGGTGAGTCTATATTTTCCATTTGTATAGGTTTTAAAAATCCAGGCTCTGAACTTGATGTGCTACTCGAAAAAGACGTAGCCATAGGCCTAGATGACCTAACTTCATAAAATCCTACAGACTTGCGGAATGGATTCCGGCTCATTGTTTATGCGATTTTTTTATTTCTCTGCAATTAAAAAGAATTTTAAGAATTAAAATTAGATCCATAAAGTATATTTCATTGGATTTTATTGGATTATTTTTAATGTTTTTTTAATAATATTTGACGAACTATTTTGTTTTTATTTTAATATATTTATGCGCTCTGCTCTGTAGTGCGCATGTCTTGTTGACAAAAAGGAAACATGGAGTACTATGCCAAATTTTCACTTGTGAAACTCAAGCTACTTTTGGTGCTTTTTCTCATAATTATCCCATTGAGTGCATCCAATGAATTTGTTAATAATGTTTTAAATAATGATCAGATGCTTATAGTGCTTAATAAGCGATTAGGAAATCTGAACAATTATCATTTGGATGCATCTAATCACGATAGCACCGGTAGTAAACAAACATATGGCAGTGCCAGTGTAAGTGAAAGTATTGACAAATCTAGTCATTTATCAAGATCATCTGGTGCTTTTAACTCTAACGACCAAGCTTTTTGTGAACGAAAACTACGGGATGGTGTGATCATTAAAGCAACAGAATCTATTAAAGCTGGTGCAACATACATTGACTCTATTAAAGACGTTGCTTCTAAAGAAATTTGTATTCAATATTGTTGCCAAAACACAACTTGCGATGTTGCTGTCTACCAGGATAAGGTTTGTGTATTTACAATTTAGTTTTAGAATCTATAGTACTATCGTCTATACCTTTAATTTAAATATAGAATAGATGATCTATTCTACTGAGTAGTCTACTGCTTCATCTTGAATATTCTTGAATCAAGATCTACACTAGATCACTAGTAAGTAGATAGATCTAGATCATAATAATCATATTCATAAAAAAAATATTTTTTTTCGCTTTTAGAAAAGAAAAAAGTAGCCGATGTATCAGAACTTTGAATGGATTAAAATATTATCATGTCGGATTTTCACTATCATTTCTAGTTTGCGAGATCTAAATGGGACAGACGAGACAGACAGACATTTCACACAAAACTAATAGTAATAGTGTCTTTTCCCCTTTTGGGGCCGCTAAAAATGTAAATTACTAAAAGGAATATTTGTAACTCAAACTTTTATGGTAAGTCCAATTTTAGGCATTTTTATAAAGATTTCAAAATGATAATACTACCTAACAATACTAACATTGTATTGTTCTAAAGAGAACCAAATTTAACCTTTTAGACAGGTAGAAATATTTTTATAGTCATAGTATTTATAGTATTTAAGATAAAAAAAACTACTGTTGAAAAAAAAAAAGGAAAATCTGAGACTGCAAGCAATAAGAGAAGTAAGGCCAAGCTATTCTTTTTGAGTGATCTTGTTAAAATAAGTTGAGAATTATTTCGGGGTGTAGATAGGGTGGGGGGGGGAATTTTAAAATCCCTAAGGGCCCCCACTTTAGGTAAGGGGCTCCCAAATGAGATCAAGCCCCCAAATAATAGCAAATCCCTAGCTATGCCACTGGATCACATAAACGTTTGCAATTGATATGATTAACATTAGTATATATATACTTTTAATACTTTTCTAATATAAAATTGTGTTCTTAACAAAAGTATTTTAAATTTTTACAAAGCTTATTATATCAACTCACTCTTCTTATCTTATATAATACAGACGTTACTTCACTCCATCTGAAAGTCTGGTACAAATTTTGTAAACAATATTTCTTTTACTTCCCATTCTCTGATCAATTTTAAAAAACTTTGCACAATCATTCATTCTCCCTTTAGAACAAAATATGAATCAATTAAAAAAAATAAAACAATTAATTAATTAGTGATAATTATTGTTGTTTAATATAGAAAAATAGAAATAAATCTGACATTAAAGAGAGATGTTTGTAATTGTGTAGTTCTTTCACTTATATAAGCTTTGTTGTTTATGTTTTTTTTTAATATATTTTTTTTTATTTTGCTTGCCAGTGTCTTTTTTTACATAGGACATTGTGTAAACATAATCAATAATAGGCATTAATATGAAGCATAGAAGACAACATAAAACATATACAATATATTTTTTAGTATTTGTATTTTAGAACTGCATGTTAAGGTTATAATTATAAAAGGGAATTATTTGAAATTTCTTTCAATGTTTTTGTATTTTAAGATATATGTATATATATTTAATAAATAGTTTAAGACCTAATTGGTATCATCTATCTAGCATTCAAGATTTCTTTTTTATAATTAGAATGTCATCTACAGTGCTCCCTTTTGCCATCTCTACTATTTTGTTGTCATATTATATTACTATTACCTAACAAAATTCAATAATATGAATATTTCTAAAGTGTAATGTAGGCCAAGAAAAATAAAAAACAAAGATATAATAAATTAAAGAGACACAATTTTCTTTAAGAAAAAAAAAAGATACATACCGGTATGTATGTACCTGAGTAGCCTAAGTCTGACAAGTATGAAAATTCCCTTGTTCTTCATATGCATTAACATAAATTATGCCCATTGGAAGCATTGGAGTATGTAACTAAGATAAAGTAAAATACATATATTATGTACTATCTGACACTAGTGGCTTTCTACATTACAATTAACAGCAACGACAAAAACGGTATATATTATTTGTTTTGCATCCTCCAATGGAATGGTCCATATTATATGGAATTCTAGAATCCTTTGAGAATGAAACACCTTTGCTTTGCTCCTACCTTGGAGCAGTCTGAAAAGGACTTACCAATTTTGTCCTCCCCCCCCCCCCCCCTCCCACCCATCAGTTGTAGGTGAGGATAAAATCTTTACTTTGACTCCTCCCATGCATAACTAGGTTGACATAGGAACATGCGTAGCACATAATCATCTTCTTTTTTTTTTGAAGTAGCATCTGTATTTCATAAATAAGATCATGGAATCCTCATATTGATGAAATTATTTTAAGAAATCATCAAATGAAATTCTTGGCCCTAATGATTCATTCACTTCTAATCACCAATTCTTTCACTTGCAGTGAACGGTAAAAAAAAGTATTTGAAGAGCTAAACCATATTCAACATTGAAAATGCAGTAGTTAAATTTACCCCCCCCCCTCCCCCCAAAAAAATATTTTTATTCACATTTTCAACTCAATTTATTATTTAGATCTGACATTTTAATGTCTCAACATTTCCTTCTGCTTTAAACACTTATTAACACTTGTTTGGTGCATGCTTTCTGTCTGTCTAGTTTTTTTAAATATATGTTTATTTCTACACAGATCTAGGTCTTTATATCTAATTCTCCACTTGATGTAGAGAATTGTGAATTAGCGTGAATATTGGGGACTATTGTTAAATCAGTGTGATTATCAAATATTTTTTACAAAGAACATGAAACATCTGTGTGTGTGAGGAAAATTCCTCTACAGTTTGAAATGTAAAGACCCTAATTAGTGATAATGTGTGGAACAATTTAGTACGACTAAATCTAGATCTACAAGTAGGCTACTATTTTAAATCGAAAATTAAAAATCCTAAAAATTGTCACAGTGAAGATAAGGGCCTTAAAAGTGTGTGTGAGGGGGGATGTATAATACAGTTTGTGGAGATGAGTTATTCTAAATAAGGTGCATATTCTAGATCTATGACAAAAAAAAACATTTGAAGAGTGGACTAAGTTGCAAACAGTGAAGTTTCTTTTTTCAAACTGTTTCGTGGTAATAGCAAATCTACTATGATTTATTTATAATTTAAACAAGCTCTTTTTTGTAAGAAAATGTTAAGCAAAACCTAGATAGATTATAGATAGAAAGATCTAAAAATTTTTTATACAAAATGATACGATATCTGAGTTTTAAACATAATATATTAGAACATCCCATTAAAAAAAACAAATTTATTAACTCTATGAGATGAGAGTTAAAACATATTGCAGAGCATTGATGTTTACACAGCTTTCACAGTCTTTTGTTTTTCAAAACTATGTGACCATAAAGAGTAATTGCAGTTTGTCTTTGGGGCCTTGTTATGGAGTTCAACTCAAAAACTATGTCTTATAAACAACAAAAGGATCAACCGTAACTTTCCACAGTAAATGTTATTAAGCCTTATAACCCTTATGACTACAAATGTTAATTAATTAAACTTTAGACATATAGGGGGATGTTGTGGTAAAGTGATTGGCTTCAGATCCAAGGCACTTGAGTTCAAATCTGTGTGTAGATTGGGATTTTGAATTTCAGGATTTTTTGACACCCCTGGATCCACCTAACTCTAATATTTTTCTAACATACATTAGGGATGTTAGGCGTTGGTCACTGTGCTGGCCACATGACATCCCCATTTAAGTAGATTCAATGTTTATACAAATTAAGAATGTATGATTTTGTGTGATATATGATAATCAGAAACACCTCTGCATGTTTTGAGACTAAATTTAGATCTATAACTTTTATTCTTAATCTTTTAGACTCTTGTTTATATGATAATCAAATACTTAGAAATACATGAGTAAGAGTAAAAATAAGCTGTTATATTTTTCTTTAAACCCAAACAATACTTTTACCTTTCTCTGTTATCTTTCTGTGGTATTCCATATTAGTTCATAGCTTTGTGTTAATCCAACACTTTCTGTCTTTATATTGTTGTTTATCCATATAGTCACCGCTTAAAGGAGAATTAGCTTAGGTGAAACTGATCTATTTAATCTATAGCTTGTAATGTTGACAGTATATCACTGAAATCTATAAATCACTCCATAGGAATGTAGGTCATCAGCAAACGTGACCCTCAACTACACTTGAGATAACAATACAATGGGACAGACCCTGGTGTCAGTTCTTGAATACATTCAGAGAGTAACTGTGCTTTTTTTTATATGGTGAAGGTGTACTATACTGGGAGGCTTTTCCAGCCATTACACACCTGGCTGGTGGAGGGGGGGGGGGCAGGAATTAAGGGACTTGTGTTTTATTGCTCTCTTTTTTAAAATTATTCCTTGCCTCACCCTTATGTTCACAAATCAATATGATTGTATCACAGCACTGGGTTAGGGCCTAGCTGCAACATTTTGTTTGACTAATGTATAGATTGATATTTGCATAGAGTTTAACAGGCATTTTTGTTCAATTAATAGATCTGTCAATGTATTTTCACCATGTTCAGTCTCTGTAATAAAAATAAATAAAAATTGTGCTGATCTGTGTTAGGTGCAGTATGGTATTCAAGTAACATTTAATTTGAATTTGAATCCAGTATCTTGTGTTTTTTATAGTTTGACAATTTGACCTAATTGAAGCATTTTTTAAGCTTTTTTTTTTTCTTTGTTGCTTTTGGTTTATTTTAGTGCAAAATTATATTTTTTTTTACTACACAAATAGGATCAAGAAACTTTACATTGTTAACATTTTATTTATTGTTACCTATTTTTAAAAAGACACTGTTGTTTGGATTAGTTTTCAGGTGGTAGCACAGTTCTAAAACTGGTTTGATCTCTAGAAACAGCCATTGTTTACTTTGTCATTGGGACATTGCCGCTCTTTTTTTTCTTCTCCTTATTCCTTGTGCAAAGAATTTTGAAGTTATAAAATCTCTTTGTTGTTATTATTGAAGTGGCACACTCCTGCTGTTCTACTTATCTGCTGATCCTTGAAGCATGAAAGAATTGATAGAGCCACCACAGCATGACTGGAATGCAGGATGGGGGGGGGGGTGAACATGACTCTTTGCCTTGTTACATCCTTGTTACTTCAACACAAAGTGGCCCAAGCATGACATCCTTCTAAACAAAAATAGCTTTCTTTATTGGCTCTAAGGCAGGGGTTCTCAACCTGTGGGTCGCGACCCCCTTGGGGGTCGATTGAAGATTTGCCAGGGGTCGCCTAAAATATGGATTGTTTTTGTCTATTCTTCTATTGCTGTATGGGTGTGTGTGAGGGGGGGGTCGCGGCAGAGTGGGGGGTTGTAAAAAGGGGTCGCCAAGCTTAAAAGGTTGAGAACCGCTGCTCTAAGGGGACATGTACCGCTCCTTTAAAAAATAGTCATCTAAAGAAAAACAAATTTTTAATGTCTTAACACACTACTCTTGTCTTTTAATAAGTCATACCTTGATTGATAAGTCTGACAATTATGTGTATTCTGTAGAAGCAGCTTTGTCATATTACTTAGCAACTAGATCTATATCTTCATAGGCAAATACAAAATCCCCTGAGTTATCCCAACTATAATGGGTATCTAACATATGTTGGAAATGTAACCACATCACACCCGAACTAACTGTTGGCCATAGAAAGCAATACATCATCTGTCCACATAGATGTACCATTACTTCTTTCTTTAACTTACAACCCTTTTAGTCAGTAATGTCAAAAAATAATTCTTAGTTACAAATCCCAGTCTTTTATTTTATTCACTGGTCATCACTTTGGCCATCAAGCATTTACCACTTGGCCACCACATATGACACATACAGATGATGTCAGGTGTCTACAGCTGTATCATATCAAACTCCATTTCACTAAGTGCCTGCAAGGCACAGATCCTCTCGGCATAAGACCTGGAAAGAAATGCTGCTGTCTTTTTTTTTTAAACAGTATGTATTGTAAAAATCAATGCCTATTCAGTTGAGCTGTAACAGTTTTGACAAAAAAAAAACAATTAAAGACTTATGATACAATGATCTGGTTTTAAATTTAAATTCTAGATGTCTTAGGGCAGTATATTGCACTCTAGTAAGCCACTTGCAGTTAGCATTCCATAGATTGCTCACTTCTTATACAACAGGGATTTTTATTTTAATCAGTCGAGGGCCTACTCACTAAGCCAGAATAATGAATACTTTGTCTTTGGACAGAAATGAAATACTTTCATTATGATATAAAGAAAGTAGTGTTTAAAATTTTAAAAAAGAATATGTATAAAAAAAATTAAATCAGTTATACGAAAACCTTCTTCATATTATATTCACAATTTTTTCCACAAAAGAAATGCAGTTGTATTGAAATTCTTCAAATTTTTAAATTTTTTCTTAATTGTATTTTAAACTATTTTAACACCAATCTGTCATTACAGGGTGACCGCTTCTGTTATTTATTTCAATGTGATGGCAAGTGTATCTTCAAAGAGCATGCTGGCTACTATGTCATTGACATCTCACACAAGAAGCTGGAACAGAGTGAAGAGGAACTGCACAGCCTGAACAATGACCTCCAGGACCTCAGCAGTAGTGCCTCTAAAGAAAAGACTTTCAATGATCAAATCTCTAAGAAAGAGGATGCTGTGAAAACAGCCGAGAACAAATACCAGGAAGAGCCAAAACCTGATGAAGTTATCCCAGTGGCCAACTTTCCACCCACAGAACCTGTCATTGCTCCGCATTCAGGTAACTTCGGCCAAAATTAATTACGTTTTTAAAATTATTTATCATTTTTTAATGGCAGAAGAGTAGTTGCCATTTCTTTGTTGAATTTTCTTAAAACCCTTTTTTTTTTTTTAGTAACTTAGCTGATAAGATATTTTTAAAAATGTGTTAGTATTTCAGAAATAGCTAATAAAAATATTAATAAATAAAAATCATTATTTTTTTAACAGTATGAGTATATTAACTTGGAAATGCAAATTTTTAGCAGATTGTTTTTTATTTACACATTTTTTGAACCAGCCTCTATTATTGACACAATTGTGGACTATAAACGAAAAAAAAATGTTACCAGAAAACAAAAACTAAATTTGGTTTATGTGGTCCATTAAAAAAAAAATAAAAGCTCTTAAATGTCTTAAGACAAGAAATATTGCCTCATTTATTTATTGTAATATTCAAATGTGTTCTCTGCTAAGGAAATTAAATTTTAAAAAGGAGAGGTTGGTAAAAGGTTGGGTTCATGACAATCACTGAACATTTTAAGACAGAAAATGAGTTTTGTTTTAAGTTTCTAAGGTTCTGCTTAAGTTCCACATTTGGCTTATAAAATAGATGTTTTAATATTTTTTTTTTTATGATTTGTTTTAGTTGGCATTAAAGGTTATTGCACTCAGTCAATGCAGTGTGAGGATCCCAATGCTGCTTGTATTGATCACAACTGCTACTGCAAAATGGGATACTATATCAAAGATGGACTATGCAGTAAGTAGATTTGTTATCAGAGAAATATGAAAAAATAAAAAGTACTGTTTTCCACACAAGTTCAAGAAGTTGTTGTTTTCATGCTTAGTTTTCTGTAGTCCCTAATTGAACCTTTTTTTCTTTGAATCTAGGGTTAAAATTAAACTTGTTATAATCTCTAGGAAAAGTCTGCTCTGCTTCCAGTTTTGAATGTTTTGAACTGGGTACATTAAGCAGAGGGCCAGAGTGTATTTCCAGAGATCAAGTCTGTGACTCATACATGCATTGTGCTGATGGCTCAGATGAATTCAACTGTGAAAATATAGGTTAGTGAGTGTTTCCTTAAGGGGTATTTTATAAACAAGCAAAATTAAAAAAAAACACAAAAAAACAAAGCTTATATTGAGTGAACCATTCCATTGCTGTCATATCTCTCAGCATTGTAACCACTAACTGATTAACTAGTTGGTTGATTCGTGTCTTGGGACAACAAATAAATGTGCACAATTTCAACATGATCCAAGAATAGGAAGAGGGAGAAAATTAAATGTAAAAGCATCCAGACAAAGGGAGTGAGTTAATAAAAGCTTTGTAAAAATAAATCAACAAACTCAATGTTTAGTTTTTTTTTTATGAATCAAGTCCTGTTTAAGTCCTGTATGTCTTTTGAAGATCGCCTGAGGCACAGCATTTGTGCATTTAGTAACTTTTTAAATCTATAGGAGTAAATCTACCAGTTAGTTAATGATTGTGTACACATTGCAGCACAGTTTTCTGAATTGTAAGGCATTTAACTTCTGTAAGTAAACTTGTTTTTCTTTTCGCCTGGGGCTTACAGGTTTCTTTTTATTTTTTATTATGGGCATTTGAAATTGTAAAGTATTTAACCTTTGTATGCTTAGTTTGTAAAATTTAAACTAAATTTTATTGTAGCTGCTAGTGCACAGGCCAGTGATTTGAGCAAATTGGGCAGCAATGGCAAGATGGCTAGTGGTGGGCAGGCTCAGCAGTCATTGTCCAAACCAGCTGTGCAAGAACCAGCAAAGCTTGTATCACAGGGAGACACTGGTCACACTTTTGGTTTGAATTTGGGAAGTAAAGTGAACATGCAACAGCAAGACAAGGGCACACATCCAGATCAGGTCAGCAGATTAAATAATGGTGTCAAGTCTGTTGTAAAACCTGCACTGCCTCCAAGCATGGAACAAACTAATAAGAATGAGAATATTAAAACTAACAAACAGCATTTTGATAATTCTGACCCAGATAGTAACCCTATCTATACTGATAACTCATTCACTAACACCAATACTAACCTTGAGAATGAAAATTCTCCTACCTTCAAGAATAACTTTAAACTTATTGAAAATGGTTTCTCTCAGCCTTCTGGTCCAGAAAAGTTGAATGAACCAATTAGACATGTTCATGTTCACACTAAAACAGATTTAAACCAAATGAAAGCTACTGTCAATAGGTCTGTTGATTTGTCAGACAAAATTATTGCTCAGCCTGCTGAGCAGGACTCTGGTCCAGGACAATCCAGGACCCAGGACATACAGGAGAACCAAGACATGTCAAACACAGCAGATGATACAGCTCATGCTGATTCATATCAACGACATGATTTCAGGCCAGTAACAAATCATCATCTTAATAATGATAATCTACTGGAGGGTCAAAATGACAATAAGCTTCATGATAATCTTAGCATTGGCAGACTCCATGAAAGTATGAAAAGCAATAGACTTCATCCTGTAGATGAAGATTCTGTTGGAGATGATGCAGGTAATACTATCTACAATAAGCATGTTGATGAGCCTGAAACTAAAAAAGTTATGTCCCCTGTTGTACATATTTCGGGATCTAAGCCCTCTCAGGTGGTTAGTTCTGAGGATGATCAATCTTCCCAGAAGCTAAAATCCTCATCACTTGTGGGTGCTGGTAAACCTTACTCATCCTCATCTCACAAATCATCGTCCAAGGTTCATGGATCTTCTGAACCTTCCTACACTTCTCAGAAATGGTCAGACCCTGCTGGGCTCTACGTGCCCTATGCCCTGCCAGACACCCCAGACCAACGTCAGCGTCAGCACTCTTCTTCAGGGCAGTACCTTGACAATGTGCAGTACTACCCTCCATATTCTAGTGACACCCTAGACACACTGCCTAATTCACTGTTGAGCAACCTAGGTTCCACTGATGACTTGAGCCAGTATGGGGGCTCCTATCTAGAGCGTGACAAGCCACTTTCTAATGTATACCAGGGAAGTAATCGCAACTCTGGCTACCTCAGTTTCTCAGATACAGCATATGGTCCACAGTATCCTGGCTCAAATAGATATGACTATAGTGGAGAATACAGATCCCCTACTTACCATGAGTCTGATTTCTATCCTCCTGTAAACAGCCAGCGCCAGTATAGACCTGTAGCAGGACTGTATGAGGGTAAATGTTTAGAATTCAAGTAATTGTTATTTGTTATGCATGATTTTATCACACCCCAAGCAGCTTAATCTTAATGTTCTAACTATTGGTTGTTGAGTTGTTTTTTTCCAAATTATTTGTATATCAATATTGTTCACAATTAACTGACCTGACTTTATCCTCAACCATATACTGTCTTATATATTGTATAAATATTGTTAATTTTAACATTTTTTTTATGTGTGGGGGGGCTTTTTTTTTATCTGGTATGTAATTCAATCTTATGTTGTTTCTTTCATTATCTGTTATATAAAGCAGAAAGTAAGGCGTATTTATGTATGTCCCGAATAGAAATCAAAACCTAGTGAAGGCTAGATCTACTCTTCGCAAAGATACTTTTTTACTTTAACACATGAACACACAAAATTTAGTCCTTTCATTTAATTATTTAATTGAATTAACCTTCAAATTTGTGTTTCAAAAGCATTTTACATAAATTGGTTCCTAATGCTGTGACTTTCTCTGTCTTGACATACATTTAATAGCCATTCATGGCATTGCATGTTTCTTACATTAGACACTGCCAAAAGGTCATGCATGAGCATTACAGAACCCCTTGTGATAACTAGATCTAATCTTCACAAAGATAGTTTTTTATTTTAACACATGAACATACAAAATATAGTCTATTCATTTCATTATTTATTAAAATTAACCTTCAAATTTGTGTTTCAAAAACGTTATAGCTGCGAAATGTGATTTTACTCGTGTTGACATGCATTTTAATAGTTCCATTCATGTGTCATGCACACCTAACATACGCTGTGTAAACACACTGTTATTGGACTAGCTAGATGTGGCTCTATATGGGGGATATTAAATATACCAACATACAATAATTAATAAGCTTATTGAGCCCTTCAATTCACTCTTATAATAGTAGATCTACATCTATTATAATAGCATCTAGACTCTAGATCTAAATATATGTAGGCCTACAAACAAATGTTTTTATTTTAAAAAATGGATTTAGGTCAATAAGCCTTTTTCTAAAAAAATGGATTTAGGTCAATAAGCTATTTTAATAGCTCCATTCATACAATTTTTACATTCACACATTCACTTATAACATTATTATTGTATTTTATTTTTTCTAAAACACTATATCAGTGATCACAAAAAATGTGCTGTTGTTCTTACTGAAGAGAAAAGTAGTTTCTTTTTATGTGTGTGTTTTTTTTTTTTAATTTTTGGTTTTGTTGTTGGACACCCTTATCCTTTCAGTTTTGTCTTATAGTTTTATTTCAACTGTTTAAAAGTAGATAGAATTAATTTCATTTTATTTCAAATTATGTAAGGTATTTAACAAATGTATTCTCTTTGTCCTATGAAAGTATCAATGTTGTGTCTTAGTTTCCCGTGTTATGCTTCCATTGTTTGGTCAGTAAGATGATTCAAATTGCACTAAAAACAAAAAAATTCACACATTTATAACATTTAATTTGTATATTATATCTTACTATGGCTTTCAAAAAGTAACGACAATGTAGTGTAGAGCTGAAGTACTTAGTATAATTCATTTTCAAATGAAAAAATAAGGATTAATATCATTTTTAAATATATTTTTTTTTAAGGTTATATCTTTTTGTTGCTGAAATTAAATCTTAAACACAAGTTAGAACCTACTTGACTAATTAGTCTCTTTAGACCTTTTTTCATTGTCAGCTATTGGTGTTTTCATTAAATATTTTTTTTGGCTGTTTGCACCATCAAATAGCTTCCCCTTTTCCCCCCTCATATATTCTATTTTTGCACCCATACATTAAAATTACTGATAGCAATGGAGAGAAGGAGGGGACTTTTTTTTTCCTCTTCTTCTTATAACTTGAAGGTGACCTTGTTGGGCCCTAATATATTGATATTTATGCAAATGTAGAAAATAGGAATTAAAATGTAATCCATTGGAATCACGCTTCAGTTGTTACAGTATGTTTTGAAAAGTTCTCTTGTAGAGAAAATTATAATATTAAAAAGATATTTACCCACTTAAACCAGTCAATGGAAAATAAAAATTTTTTTTTCACAGATACAGTATATAGTGTCTGTTTTAAAAATGTATTGTGTTAAATCTTAATAGACTACTATAAAAAAAAATTAAATATTGTTGTTTTCTCTCTGATTCAGATTTCCCACCAGGCCAGAGACTTCCCAAACCGAATACTGTAGAGAAATCAGAAGGTATTTATGCCACGTTTTTACTGTATGTTTTATTAGCAAATATATGGGGTTTGACTATTTATAGGACATGTAAATAAGGCATTGTCTTCAATTCCAAGGATAAAGGATGAGTGTGGCATATTTCACATGACCATGAAAACCCAGATGTGACCAACATATTTTGCTACCCCTGATGATGACAAAGCCATTGTCTACCTGGGGTATATTTAACTTTTTTTTTTATTCTGCACCTGTCTTCAACAAAGGCTTTTGTTTGGGCCTCAAATGTGTGCCTTACAACCTTCGTGAGAGCTTTATATCTACATATAATTGGAATGACGTTTGACTGGAGTCAATGTACTTTTATCTAGTAAGTTTAGTAATGGTATACAGTTTTAATGGCTTAAATATTTGATTTTTTTTTTCCAGTTAAACCTGTTCAGGCATTATCCCATGACACAGGCAGTGAAGGACAAAACATTAAGCCTATTGGTATTTACTTTTTGTTTTGGGTATTAAAATAAATTTTAAAAAATAAACATTTGGCATTGCCAAAAATTTGTTATGGATGTGTTGCAAATAGTCAAAAACAGCATGATTACCACACAGACAAAAAAAAAAGGGAACTATTTAAGGGATAGCAGTGATAGTGTAATCAACCATCTTTTTATTTCCAATAGAATGAGAATATTAATTGTAAGCTTTATTATTCCAAAGAAAATAGTTGAACTTCTCTCTGTAAAGTAACAGAAGTTTAAAGGGTACAAATGATCTCTGTGATTAGATTTCTGATAAAATTTTTGGTTTTCAGTGGTACTGGTTAGATTACCAAATGGGCAGATGTTAGCCTGGGTGAAATATTCACAAGGTTTTGTTTGTTTTTAACCTTTCTACTAACTGATACTATAATAGCATTATTCTATGTTGAACTTTTGTTTCTATGTTGTTGTTGTTTTGTTAATGAGTCATTGAAATTGAATTTGGAGTCTTTCTGTTTCAACTTCTCTGTATTCTCTGATTATTATTGGTTATGATAAAGCTTAGTAAAACTGATGATTCGTTTTATAATTACTTACTAAAGATGTTTGAAATTACCTTTGGTAATTTTTCAATTGATGTATTAAATTACTTTTGTGATATATTCTAACATGGATGATTAAAAAAATAAGTATCCTGACATTTTTCTAAAATATTCTATAAACTAGAAATCAGTCTAGATGAAGTTTTTTTTTTATAACATTAAAATATTTACAACTTTATTTCTTTTTAAGTGGATAATTTATATTGAAAAATTAATGCTTGGTGTTAAGTTTAAAACGTATCAAATTTGTTGATCTACTTTTGTTCTTTTCTTCTAATTGACTACAACCTAATCTTATTAATGCTGCCAAATAAAAAAATTATTAGAGTCCTTGTAGTTATAGTTTCACACAAATTATAATTTTAACTTCGGCTTCCAAACCTGGGGTCCTGGGCTCAAATCTCATTAAAGACTGGGATTTTGAATTTTTGAGGATTTTTAGGGGAGCTCTGAGACTCTAGTGGGTACCTTACTTTAGTTGGGGAAAGTAAAGGCGGTTGGTTATTGTGCTGGCCACATGACACCCTGCTCATTGACCGTTGGACATAGAAACAGATGACCTTAACACCATCTGCCCCATAGCAGGATCTGAAAGGGGAACTTTTTAACTAAATTGAAATAAATGTAAAATGAGCTTTAATGTATTCTTATAAAAAAATGTGTCATTTTCTGAGAGACTAAACTTCACTAAACTAATTATTTTCACTTCCAGCTGGTCTGACCAGACAGCCCAACATTTCTACTACTGTCATTCCTAAAACTGCTTCCACAACCACTTTGCGTACCACTACAAGAGTCAAGCCCCAATCTCAGGTGACCACAACAGGCAAGCCTTCACATCCTCGCGCCAATGAACGTGTCTTCCTTTCCAGTGAGAAAGTAATTATAGCCAGCTCATCCAGTAATGCAGAGGGCCCAATAATTGCTCTCTCCCTGGGGCTGGCATTCACCATTATCCTTCTTGCTCTTGTTGTTTACAGGCTCCGCAGAATGCGCCACAGATTAAAGAAAGGCAGACCACTACATCACAATGAAGCAGACTATTTAATTAATGGAATGTACTTGTAGTCTTTGCCTAGAAATTACAGGCTAGAACTTAGCAACAGTATTTGAATTATTTTGGATCAAAACAAATTACAAAATATGTCATGAACATGAATTTTAATAAATTAAGTACATTAGAATTCATTCCTTTTAGAAAGAAAAATATTTTTCTATAACCAAGTTGCTCTAATTTAAAGAACAAAATTCTTTTGTTCGTGATTCCTGTCAAATAATTTATTTTTGTACTGAAGAAACTGTTCATCTTGTATGAAATTGTGTTGACTGATCACATCTGATGTGATCCACAGTTATTACAAATTGTTTTAATTTTGTTTATGCCTACACTAGTCATTTTTAAGGTTGTAAATGACATTCAAAGAATTGTTTATTTCATATTTCTTTTTATATGTCTTGCAGAATCAGTCTATTGAACAGTTTTGAATCTATTGTATATTGTTTTTATATGGCATTTGGTTATGGCAGTATGTCCTTTGTGTTCACTTCAATTAAAAAATGTTTAGTACAGTGGCTAAGAGATGCTTAATTGTGTACTAATAATTCACCTAATCATAGGGAGCTTGTAAGCTCCAACTTCAAGTCATTTTTTTTCTCTATTAAAACGATTTGTGTTGCTTATGAACCTCGCCCTGTTAATTGCAGGAGCAAAAAAGTAATTAAAAAAAAAAAAGAGACTGATCTTGTTTCTTTGTGAATGTTTGTACTAGTCACTTTTTTTTCCCTACAATGATACACACAAAAGTATTTAAAATAGTGGAACATTTCCTGGCTGTGCATTTTGATGATGTTGTTTTTTTTTTTTAATATAAAGAACAGAATAAAAGAATTAAATCTTGAATTTTACAACCAAAGAAGTTGATCTTTTAGAAAATTTGAGAAAAGATTGTACCAGTTGTGATGGTGCTAAATTGTCTACAGGTTTATATTGCTGTTTTGTTCACTGTGAGCCTATGAAGGTATACAGGCACATACTAAAGCAAGTTCTTTGAGAATGCCCTTGTGATCATTGCATACTAACTTCACTTTTTAACACAAAGTTCTTATTTTTGGTTATATTGTGTGGTCATTTTTTTTTGTCTGTTAATAAAAAATAAACGCTAGAAGAAAATTGGGCCTTCACTTGTACCTGGTAGTCATCCCTTAAAATTATTTTTTGTTTCTGCCAGCACAAAGGTCCACTGGTTATTACTCTCTCTATGGAAGTTATTGTTCAATGTTTAGCTTTGTATATATGCGCTGTGTACGGTGTATGTTTTTGTTCATTGTATTCATTACTTCTTTAGCTTTGTAATTGTGACAATCTCAAGGAGTTGTGGCGACTTATTTATTGATGAAAAAATTTGGTGTTGACTAATAATATTGTACACAAGTATATGATTTATATTTTTATATACGTCACTTTTTTATTTTTATATAGATTTAGGATTTAACATTTTTTCAATATGATTTATATGTACATATATTTATTTTTTTGTACTGATCTGAACAATGTAGTCCTGAGGACATGTTTCTAAAACTACCTGAGGCACACAGAATATAATGGGAAAGCAGTTTTCAATTTTTTTTTTTTTTAAAACTAGGCTAGTACCTCAATATGAAAAAAAAAAAGAAGATAGCACTGTTTTTTTAAAGAGGCTTCATTTAATTAACTTTAGAGCTTATCTTCCTAAGATATAAACTTTTCCTATGATAATTGTTTAATTGCATTTTTACTTGAGACTATTTTAGTAGTTTGATCAAATATTTCTCAACATCTTTCAACAAGGTGCATTCCAATGTTGTATATTCCAAATGTGTGCTCTCAATTGTATGTGAAATTTTATTTGTACAAGTTGTGAACAAGTTTTTCTTTTGTTTCTGTGATATTTTCTTTAATAAACTTTACAAAGACTAACACAATGAATTATTTGAATGTTTTTTTGTTTTAAAATAGCCAACAAAACATAAGACAACCATTTCAAACTTAGTTCAAATGTACACACTGAAAGCATAGAGTTTGGTGGGTTGTTTTTTTATTGTAAGAAAACAAGTTTATTAGCCAATGACCAAAGCATGGTAAAATTAACATTGAATTTCAAGCTTTAGCCTAAAAGGTGTAAGAAAAATGGTTGCAGAACTAAAATCATATAAGGCATTCTGCTCACTGGGCAGGGGGGCCAACTCCAACTGAAATAAATAGTAAATACAAACGCATTTGTCAACATTGCAGGAACAATAACCATTCAAAGTACAGTGAGTCAATGATTTAGCATGTGTAGGTGCAGTATGCAGAATGAACAATGTCTGTACATGTTATAGCCATAAGATAGGACACACATAAAGAGTGTAGTTTCTGATGCATTAGGCCTTCAGTTCACAGCTCAAATTTCTTCCTGCGAAAAAAAAAAAGAAAAGTAAAAGAAAAAAGTTTACATAAATTATTTTTTTTAAATATTAAGAAATATGAATGATCAAGGTCTTTCGATCCAAAGTCATTGGTTTGTTAATATGGAAATCCATTAGGTTCCTTATGACAATATCAAGATGTAAAGCTAAGACATTTCTATGGATACTATTAGGATTACCGTTTAGTACTCTTCAGTTTCCCATCTAAGCTGCTTACATCTTATCTAAGGGAATGTGTTATCAGAATATTGTAATAAATATGCACAATATTTAAACCATTTTAAGTGTTAGGAGCAATAATAGCCACCACTAACTTGCTAAGGACCCAATCATTCTGTAGTGAACAAAGCCATATGGTTGTTTGGTTATAGGACAGGAAGTTTATATAATAATAAACAGAAAGACCAAATCTTTTTCATTCAGTCAATTCATCTCTAGAGATGTCACACACACTACCTATTTTAACAATGTCCGACACTTAATATGGAGCGATAACTTATTAATACAAAAAAAAAAAAAAAGCCTTTCTAAAACTACAATTGCTTTTCATAATACATTGTTGTACATAAGGAATTCATTATTTTGCAACTAAGCTAGAGATAGATATTGCATGTTAAGAGACTTTTAGTTGCATTCATCAACTAAGGGTAAAGAGTGATAGCTGTGTCCCATCTATAAATACATTTTATTTATAGCTCATAGGTCTTACATATAAGGTTGTATTTCCAGTTAATGTCTGTTTGAATAAGCACGCAAGAAAACAAGAATAAGCATAACATTGTTTTTATTTTTTGTTGTTGAAAGTTTTGCAGACATTTCATACTTCTACTATATGGTTTGGTCAAGTGAAATGTACTGTTAGAAAGTAAAGGAAATTTAACAAAAAATAAATCTACATGTCAACAATCATACATCACACATCATACAGTAGTCCTCAAATTGGCTCTATTTATAAACAGTAATAGATTTATTGTCTATGCATCTGAAGTATTGAATGACATTGAACAGAACAATTCAATCAGACCTCTATTTGCCAGCGCATCTCATTCCTGAGGCTTAAGCCTAAAACAACTTCATAGGAAATAATGAATACAAGTATAACATTTTTTTTAATTAATAGAGAAAGGTCTAAGCTTAATGGATGTGGGCATCTAATGTTAAGTTCATTTCATTGTCACAGTTTATATATTTATTTATCTAGATATATACACAAGAAATATTTCATGGAGAAAACAACAGAAAGCTAAGAATAGAATACAAGTGATGGGTAAATTATGAAATTGTTTAAAAACTCAAATTTAATTTAAGTTCATAAAATTACAATCTGTACTTTGCATGGAAAATACACAATATATTACCATAAATACAGTGTAGCAGTCTTACTCAGGGGATGTTCTGACCCTTCAAGTTGGCAATTACTATACTTGTATAAGCAGTTAATACAATCATTGACAGTTAATACAATCATTGAAAGCTATGGGAATGGCAGTCATGAAATTAAATTATGAAGATTGTTAGTCTAGAACTAAATAGTTCAATACAAGAGCATTGGAGCATTTAAAATTGTTTTACTTGCTTGCAAGCATAGCTTTTAGATGTTAAAACTCATTCATGGTATTAACAATTGCATATCACAATGAAGTAGATTTTCAAAACTCAGCCCAAGGGACTGCATGTTATTTGCAAAAGTGGTAATAGAAAAATAAATAACATTTCTTTAAAAGACACTCACTGTTAGAGATAAAACAACAACTGTTGTCTTATGGCATGGACAGCTAGCTATGCTGAATAAGAAAATGTTTTTTTGTTGTTGTTTTTTAAAACAAAAATAACCAGATTTGTAATATATTAGGTTATTAAGTTATTATTCAAGATGATCGTGTCCCACAAACAAGTGTTAGTTCAATGCAACAACAAAAAGTTTTTTTTCTAAATATTGATTCTTATAATAACAATACAAATTGAAACATATATTTAACATTTGCGAAATTCTTATAACAATGCAAGTCAAAATTAAAAACACTTCAATCATATTTCTTTTATTAGTTCTTCCTGTTGAATTGCTTCAAACAATTATATAAATTACTGATTCTTTTTTTTTTTTTTTTAAAGTGACATTATACAGGCTGACATCAATATTTCAGTGTGATTTCTGTGTACAGCTTATCAAAGTACAGCACTTCCCTCACTACTTCTCAGTTGGAGGATTCGCTACTTTGCTGTTTTATTCAAGGAGGCTTATGCCCACTATATTGCCAATACTAAAAAACAGTGAAAGATGAATAGACAAAATATTTCATTAAATAAATGAAAATTTGATGGGATATGATGGCTGAGTAATAAAGCTCTTTGGCTACTGAACCAACAAATTTTTAGCTACAGTATTTTTAAGAGTCCACCTAATTCAAATGTGCACCTGTGGTTGGTTGTTGTGATGGCCACATAACATCATCTGCCCTATAGATCACAAGGACTGAAAGAACTTTATTTTACTTTTTTACTAAAATTACCTAAAATTCTTGTGTA
The DNA here is from genome assembly GCF_947242115.1 of Biomphalaria glabrata. NCBI lineage: Eukaryota > Metazoa > Mollusca > Gastropoda > Planorbidae > Biomphalaria > Biomphalaria glabrata. The sequence goes on along the minus strand of NC_074713.1, from coordinate 15,454,221 downwards.
TTTTTTTTCTATTATTAGCTCATTGTTAGCCAAGAAGAGTGCAGAAACCTTTAGGATTTTATTTTCCAATGCTTTTCCTCTTTGTTCATTCATTATTCTATATGTTAATTTGAATCATGTAGTAGACCCTGTGCATCCTCTTGGGATTAGTGTAGATATGTAAATGAAGTTGTTTTTTTAGTGCACTGTAAAATATTTATTTGACTAGGTGCCTTAAAAAATAATGTTTTTATTGTATGTAAATTATAAGTATTTTAAAAATATTATTTACATGTATTTGAGTAGACTTGTAGCTGACAAAATATATCATTTACAAGTATTTATTATGTAGAGTACATGCACTGCTCATCTCCACATCTGAGTGGAATTTACTTACACTAAATCACAACCTAAGAATTACTTTATTAAAGAAACGTATACTTTGTAGTTCCAATAAAAAAAACATTACAGAATAACAGTTGAATGTAAAAGGTGGGTTATGAACAGTACAGGCTGGGTTTTAACAGTCCAAATACTAGGTTTATACATAAAATATCTTTCATCTACCTCACGAAATGTGTTTTTTACAGGTGGTCGTAAAGAAAAGGAGGAATCACTGTAATATGAAACTATTAAGTAAGACTGCCCCTTGACTTACCAAACTGGTTCAAGCCCTCCTCAAACCACACACAATGCTTAAGGAAGCTGACTAGACTATGTCATTCAGGGGCACAGTTGGAGAGAGAGTCACACAAAACAATGAAAAACAAAACAATAACACAACATGCTAATTGCAATTACAATTTACATTCCTTTAAAAAAGTTGACAACTATTGCTAATACCTATCCATCTATAACTTAAAGACATTATTTTAAGGTAGAGTTTAAGATGAAAAAAAAAAAAAAGGACATTAAAATGGGATCAATGGGATGATCTCTTCTAAATTCCTAAAAACATTTCCTTCCTTAAGTGAATTGTGAAGCAAAGACACCAATGTGAATTTGTGAAGTCAAGTACCAGGGTAGCAAGCATTATACTGGAAGCGAAAACCCTTGTTCAATTCAAGCTGTTGACAGCAAGAGCTCTTTCAGACAAAATGTACTGGTACCTTTTTTTTTTTTCAATAAACCTATTCTTCTCAGTCAAGCTTTACTGCCAAATTCTGTTCTCCTCTGCTGTACTGGAGCTCTCAGAGGCTGTGGAAATGAAGGTTCTAAAATGTAAAAACAAATGAGAGCTCTGGACATTGTATTTGTTCAATGGCTTCTCAGTTGAGAAGAGAAAAACTGAGAGCAAAGTAAGTTGAGAATGTTTACAGTGATATCAATTTCTTGACTGTGACCCAGTAAGAATTGACTACACATGAACAAGAAAGTACATCTTATGCCCTTCAAAATGACTTGCTTGACATCCACTGGCCTAGTACTTCCTCTGAAAGTGGCTACTGCTAGTTTTACTCAATAACATCAGAGTTTAGTGGCAAGACCAAAAGACTTAATAGGACTCTGCCTAGAGTCAAACATTGACTGCGAATTGATAACTATCAAAGTTGAATTTGAATGATTCATTCCTAGAATCTCTTTCTTTTGAAATTAAGTGAAACCCATACAACTCTCAAATAGACTCTCAAGACAAATATGTTCAAGATTAATTTTTATCTACAACCTTCAGCATCTAGTAAAAAGTAATTTTCTTATAATTCTGAATTACCAGTACATTCACACTAGTCCTATTCTTACATCCCCACATGTTATGATAGGCAACAGGTCATAGCGCATAGTGACAGTAATTTATCGACTTAAAAAATGTATACATTTACTTGACTGCTGACATATTTTAAAATAAAATGTATGGAATTTACCATGCATAAATTATTTTAAAAGTATTTTTAACATTGGTCAGACATATAGAACTTTAAAAGCATAACAAAAGTATAATAATTCAGGTTTTACACAAAAGAACAGACACAATAAATGATATGCATAGCTGGCTAAGGAAAACATCAGGCATATCAAAACCATTCTCAGGGGGCAGCAGAAGACATGCAGAAATAGTACTAGGTACTTTTACAGTTGGAAGTGGTGCCATAAGCAGAATGCCACCAGCTATTATTATTGTCAAGTCAAATATCGCAATATAGCCAAGCCAAGTGCCTTAACCCATGCATAGCTCTTATTACAAATAGTAGTTATATTGCTTATAAAAAAAAAAAAACGTTTTCTAACAACTTGTTTATTTTCTTGGTTTAAAAAGAATTTTAGACTTTTGTAATTACTAATTAGAATTGTAATTACCCAATTAGAAATGCAAGCTTGTGATTATATTGAAAACAGGGTGATAACTAAACCAATGAGAAGATAAGACTGGGGGAAAGTGTGGCAGAAAATTCAAATGGTTTTGTTGAGTCTAAAAAAAATGTCCAAGATGTGATGGCAAATAGTTTTTGATTAAACCACATTAATAAACTTTCAAGTAACTACATCCATTTTTTTTTTTTAAAAGTTGCTACGAAAAAAAGTAGCTCGTTAAATTAATTTAAAATTCTACTTTTTATCCAATGAAAGTCAACTTGAGAGAAAAAAAAATCAGTTTAATTTAATTTTAAATATTTGTAAGCATGTGTGAGAAATGTGCCAAACATTCTTCTTTGGATGGGGTCTTAAAAACCATGTCAATAAAATAAATATTTGCTATCTCCACCTGGGCCATTGCTTCTCTTTGCTTGTGAGTGGCACATACAAGACTCCCATCAAGTTCTTCTTCACAATAGAGCCATCTTGCAACTTGTCAACCTGCTCCATACAATAGTTAACTTTTAGTTTCAAAAAAATCATTAAATTATATTTTGTTAAACATTTAAAAAAATAATTATTTCTTTTACTGTATTCGTGCAATAATGTGCTTGCTTATACTTGAATCAGGATTTCAAGTTCTGTAGGCAAATACTCATTCATCATTAAAATATTGCCTTTTTTTTTTTTTTTTGGCTCTAGATCATTCTTTGTAAACAAAACTTGTAGTAAATATTTTCAGAAAAAAATTAAACAGACTTTTGTAAATGGAAAACTAAAAGTTCTTGAATAAACTATTAAAAAATGTTTCCATACCTGTAAGAGACTTTGATTTTCCCCAGCTGGACCAACTGGAATAATTAAACGTCCACCTGGCTTCAACTGTTCCAACAGCTGATAAAAAACAATGTGATGTGTAAATAAAAAAAAAGCATTTGTATCAATAAAAATAAAAAAAAATTTGGTGCTTAAACAAACACAGATGGACTAAACATATACCTAGAATGCTTCATTAATGGGCAAGATGTATCTATGAATCATATGATCTTTGACTAATGGGTGGTGAATGCATATTTAATACTAACAAGGGAGAAGATTTTGAGGGGAAATCTCAGTGACATGTCAACCTGGCTTCTGTGTTGATGCAAGGCAGTAATAGGAGATATAGGAATTATCTGTGTAGGATCAAAGTTTCAACTACAATCTATAAATTCATTTAACTTGCAAAGTTACACACTGCACTGTATGTCAAGTTGGAAAGCACATAAGTGCTGGTAATGACTCCTTGTAGACAACAGCCTCATCAGCTGAAGATGTGACAAAATATGTAGTCCAGTTTTACTGACTCCTTAAAATAATGCATGAGTATTATAAGCCAAGTGATAGTGAAGAAATATGTTTGCAGGCCATAAGGCCATTTTTACTTTTTAATATCAAAACCTTAAGAAAGAAAATAGCAATAAAAATGTCTATGTGCTATACAAACAGAATGTAAACACTCACAGCCTCTGGCAGGTCAGGAGCAGCTGCTCCAACATGTATAGCATCAAATGGGGCTTCTGGAAGGTAGCCTTGTCTCCCATCTCCCACAACCAACTGAAGACGGTCAGTCTCCAGCAAGACTCTAGTGATGAGATCTTTTTCAATATTTCTTTTGGAATCATCCACAAGCTCTTGGATGTGATCAATCCCAATAGCCTTTCCAGTTTTGCCAACCTAATCAATGGGACAGAATCTTTCAATGAATGAATACTAACAACAGAAAAACAAAAAAGCATTGTGTTTATTTAAAATATGTGTCACAAGCCAATGTGACAAGTGCAAGAAATCTAGCCTCTAACTTTGTTAACAGTGAACATTTATAACTAGAATAGCACCATCTTTATCTGGAGTATCTTATCTTATATAATACAGACGTTACTTCAAAAAAGAAGATGATTACGTCCTACGCGTCATGCATTTAGTCATGCATATTAACCAATGACTTAAATTCTGCCAAGTCACTGGTTTTCCTGGCTAGCTCAGGCAACCCATTCCATGCTCTAATAGCACTAGGGAAGAAGGAGTATTTGTACAAATTTGTCCTAGCATATGGGACGAGGAATGTGCCTTTATCTTTGTGTCTTTCAGAGTATTTTATTAAATTTTGTTTTTGTATTTGAAGATTATGGTTCAGTGTTTTATGTATTATTGCTACTTTACTTTTGAGCCTTCTGTCCTGAAGGCTTTCTAAATTTAGTGATTTTACTAAAGGTGTTACTCTAGTCAAATGTGAATATTCGTTTGTTATGAATCGCACTGCTCTATTTTGTGTCTGTTCTAGTTTCTTAATGTTTTCTTGAGTTGAGGGGTCCCAAACAGTGGATGCATATTCTATTATTGGCCTAACCAAGGTTAAATAACATTTTAGTTTTATTTTCTTATTTGATTTATAGAAATTTCTTTTAATAAATCCTAATGCTTTGTTTGATTTTTTTGTAGTTTCATCAATATGTGGATTCCATGACAGTTTTTCATTTATTATAACACCTAGGTATTTTGCGTTTTTAGTCTGTGTTACTGGTTTGCCATGAATAAGATAAGTGGAATTAATTTGTTTTAGTTTTTTTGTTACTCTTAACAACTGACATTTTTCTGGGTGGAAAGACATGCTCCAATTTGATTCCCATTTCTGTAATTCATCTAATTCTCTTTGTAAAATATCTGTGTCTTGTGTTGTTTTTATTGTTCTATATATTATGCAATCGTCTGCAAATAATCTGACTTTTGTTCCTGAAGTAATGCAATTTGGTAAATCATTTATGTAAATTAAAAATAGTAGTGGACCCAAGACTGTTCCTTGAGGTACACCTGAGTTTACTGTTATCGGTGTTGATTTAGAGCCATTTATTATTACAGTTTGTTCTCTCCCTATCAGAAAGTCTTTAATCCACTGATGCAGTGGACCATTAATGCCAAAATATTTTAATTTTTTAAGCAAACTATGGTGGTGAACTTTGTCAAAAGCCTTAGAAAAATCTAGTAAGATGCATCTATTTGTTCACTATTATCTAAACCTTTTGAAAAATCATCAATTAGTCCTATTAGTTGTGTTTCACATGATCTATATTTCCTAAAGCCATGTTGGTATGGTGTGAGGACATTATGTTTGTCTAAGTGGTTTATGATGTTGCTACATATTATGTGTTCTAGGATTTTACATGTGATGCTGGTAAGTGATACTGGTCTGTAGTTTCCTGGGTCAGATTTTTCTCCTTTTTTAAATAGGGGGGTGACATTAGCTTCTTTCCAGTCCTTTGGTACTCTGCCCTGGTTAAGTGAAGCCTGAAAGAGTATTTTGAACACTGGGGCTAGCTCATTACTTAATTCTTTGAGTAATCTAGCTGGAATACCATCAGGTCCAGAAGCTTTATTTGGTTTGGTGTTGGCTAATAGTTTTTGAATTCCATTTTCTTGTACTGCTATATCTTCTATGTTGTCTACTTGGTTCAAATTCAGTAATATGTCTTTGTCTCCTGGGGCTGAGAATGCTGATGCAAAGTATTTGTTTAGAATGTTTGCTTTAGTTTCATTATCATTATGTTATGTTCATCTTTTAATGGCGCTACGCCTGTTGTTTCCATTTTCTTAGACTTAATGTATGACCATAGGTTTTTGTTGTTGTCTTTAGATATTACATTGTTTATGTATTCACTCTGCAGCTGTCTGCTTACTTTTTGGGTTAAGTGTTTAATTTTTATATACTTTTTGTAAACTCTTTCTGCATTAGTTTCTTTAAATTTTCTATATAGGTTTTCCTTCTGTTTACAAAGCTTCTTTAGTCTATTATTAAACCAGCATTTATTTATTTTGTTTGATGTGTATTTAGTTGGTATTTGATTTTCTATAATGCTTTTAAGATGGTTTTTAATGAAATTCCAGAGGTCATCGACTGGTTGGTTAATGTCTTTTTCTAATAAGAATGTTTGTTGAAAGTTTAATGCAGCTTGGTGTAGTTGTGTTAGGTTACATTTATTCCAGAGTAAGATTTTTCTTTTGGGTTTTGTATTGGCTACTGCTTTTATCTGTGTATTTTTATGATCTCATGGTCTGATAGACCAGGGATAATATCATAATCAACTACTAATCCAGGTCTGTTGGTTAAGAAGAGATCTAATGTGTTGTTTAATCTAGTTGGCTTTTTAATGATTTGATCTAAACTTAGGTTGTGTAAAGTTTCATGAAAAGCTCATTTATGTCCTTAAGGTTTTGGTGTTTATCTATGGTTAGTGTTTTCCAATTTATATCAGGTAGGTTGAAATCTATATTTTTTGTGTTAGGTAAGGTAATTTCTTCTGCTATAAGAGTGTTTTTTATTGCTAAAAGAACTCCTCCATGATTAGCTCCATGATTAGAGTAGCTAGAAATAGATTAGAAAATTCTATGACAGCATACTGCATGTCAAGATAAATCAATGAAACATGACACAAAAATAGTATAAAAAGAAAGTCAAAAATAGAAACAAATTTTGTATTTAATTCAGGTTTCTGGATTGGCTCTATAAATCTATTTCACATAAACTGAATATTGTGATTCAAAGAAATAATTCTTGTTATGTTTATTTGTGAATTATTTTTGCTTTATTCATTATATAGTTGTGTTTATTTGAGGGGAAAAAATGTATTAGATCTATCCTCTAACTTAGGATTATTCCATTCAGTATAGCACAACATCAAATCTGAGACAAACTGACCATTAGAGCCATGCAGGCTGTGAGGTAACCACTTCCAGAGCCAACATCTAGAGCCTTGCTTCCCTCAGTCAAATGTTCAGACAGAAGCTCCAGTGCATGAGCATGCTATCGACAAGATAATGATTAGAAAAACCTTACATGGATGCTGGCATTTAAATAAGTTTTTTCTACATGGTTCAGGCCAAGCATTTTGATCTCTTTTTAAAATTAAAATGAATTTTTAGGCCACTATACATATTAAAAAAAACTTAAATAAAAATGTAGTAAATCTTAAACAAACCATGTGAGGGGCACTTATTGTCACTGCATAACCAATGCTCTGAGGTGAATCATTGTAAGGATTTGCTTTGCAGAAGTTAGCTCTATCCACTTTCTTCATAGCATGAATCACTCTGTCTGACTTGATGATGCCATTGGCTAAAAGAATATAGCAAGTATTTAATGTAAACAGAATTCTAAAGTATTGCTTCACCTGATGTAAAAAAATAACTAATTATACTAAATATACTATAGTATGAATATTTCTATTTAGCAGACATATTATTTCTCTAAAAATTACAAACAAAATAAGTAAAATAAAATCATCTATGTTCATAAATCAAGTTCTCCTGAACTGTTTTATGGCAATGAAATGAAAATTATGACAAAGTTTTGTAACAATTATATCTTAGCTCTGGATACAACCATTTAGAAGGATACATTTACCTTACCTGCCAAGTTATCAACCAGCTGTGAGTTACTATTGCCACTTGAACGCCAAGCCATTATGTTTTTGGGGAGAACAAAAAACAGTATTGTTGAAGAGAATAGCCTAAGTCTTCTGATCCACATAGACATCAGTCCACATTATACACATCCAGTTGTTCTCAATGCTGCAGGAAAAATGTAATATCAAAAAATAGAGTGTTGATCACAGTATATAAAAAATATTGAAAAGATGTTAGTTTTCCTAAATCTGATTGAGAAAACCTTTACTGCCTACAAAACTCAATGACTTAACTACCCTCACTAGTGCATCTATATTGTTACTGTATATACATAGTAGTAATGCTGAGGTGGACAATTATAGTCAAACTGAATTTCCATTTCTTTTAACCAATACAATTATCATATTCTTATCTTAAAATATATAGTTATATTGAAAATCAAGTAATAGCCTAGGACGACTAGGATAAAGGAATATATATCACAGTATTTCCCAAACTTTTCCCTTAAAAGAACACTTCGCATATTCTGAGTATTTATCGGAACACTTTGCTTATTTTTTTAGAGAGATTAATTTACATGGTGGCCTACTAGTTAATTATTCCAGTAGTTCATGGAACACCTAATCAGACCTCGCAGAACACTAGGGTTCCACGGAATACAGTTTAGGAAACACTGATATATCAAACTACTCATCTCTACAATAGACTCCAAAACACAAGATCTGGTTTGGGGGGAGCAGGGATGACTAAGTGATTAGCGCAAATTTTTTTTATCTAAGTGAGAAGTATTTGCCCAACACATCAACCTCACACTCACACCCTAAAGCCCATCCTTTTCCAGAAGCAAGATTGTGTCAAGACATCTGGAGACGAGTTTGGATGCAGTGAATCACCAGAGACATTCTATGTGTCTTGTCCCGCTCTCAAGTCTTCCACAGTGCTGTGCTGGTAGTTGCCTTTCTGTCTGATTTGTCTAGTTATGGCATGGTGATGTTTCACACAGGCCGCCAAGTCCTAACTTCACATGCTTGGGCTTGGTTTGACAGAACAACTCTCAACAGTTACAGTGTTTACTGAACACTCTCACTCAGATGCCGCTGGTGCAGCGACGAGATCTATTTTCTAGATCTAGGAGCCACAGCTGAGAGCTCGAGTTGGGTACCAAGTGGAGACTAAGAGTGAGCCAAGCTACCCTCAGTAGAGGGTACAAGACAATGATTATGTATGATAATGATTGATTGTGAGAGAGCTCTGAGACTTGAGTCTGAGAGTCAAAGAAAGTCAAAAGAATAATTATAAGATGAACTGAAGTTCTGAAGAAAAGGAAGGAGATCTATAAAATCTATTCTTTAAAAAATTTATCTAATTCTTATCACTTACAAATCTAGATAAACTTAGACCAGAACTAGAACTCTATAATCAGTATAATGTAGCCGACTCTAAATTTGTTTGTCTTGATTTCTGTTGTTGACGTTCTCTATTTCGAAAGCGAAGTTGTCTACACTTTCTAGTTCCGGTGCAATGTTGCCAACTTGAGCTTAATCTCATTCGTTTATGACGTCCGCATATGAAAATAAAAATGGACAGTGAATGATATCAGTGGATGTAATGAGGACCAAGGTGAAACAAAGGCATTAACCACAGGTGGAAGTGCACATATGGACATTTGTTTCGAAAAAAAAAAAGAACTACATCTAGATCTGCTATTTACTTTTGTAAACAAAATACTTTTTGATCGTTTTCAAGCTAACGTCGCTGAGACTCAAACAGATCAAGGAATGTAGGCAAATATGTAAGAGGACAGGGGCGGACTGGTTGAATGAGCAAACTGTCAAATGCCTGGTGGGCCGGTACAAAAAAGGCCGGTCTGGTAGCGACCAAAGAAAAAAAAATTCAATGCAGACAACTTTAAAGTGACAGCAGCAAGACAGATATGCCCGAACACGTTTTCTTCTTCTTTTTTTTTTTTTTTAAATTATTATTGCACTTAATTTTGTTTGAAATTCAACAAGAATATAAAAAAATGTACATGATAAACTGTACGTATTATCATTTGCAAAACGTTAGACCGTACTTTTTGCTATGCACGAGGGCATGGACTTCAACACTGCTTTGATGTCTTCGAGGCAGTGTTTGGAATAATCATTTTGCTGGTCGGCATGGACGTTTGATGGCACTCCTATTTGTTTTTGCTCCTTCCCTTCCCTTCTTTTGATGGTTCCATTGTCAGTGAACGAAAAAGAGGGATGAAAGAGGTTAAGTTAGAAAACATTGATATAACGCAGAAAAAAAAAAGGAGCAACAACTAGCTCTTTAGCGGATACAAAGGATAGCAGCATATATAACTAGAAGGAAATGAGAAGGTTGACACACTCGCCAAGAGTGGGAGAACAAACTCACAATTAAACATCGCACTCTATCCACAAGAAATGAAGAAATTAATAGTAAATAAAATAAATGAGAAATGGACAAGCTCTCATCCGAATCACAAGAAAGATATATGATGCCTATTATAAGCTATCCCGAAAGATCAACATCTAATCTTTCGACTCAGGACCGGACACTACAGAATGAAACAACATATGTACCGAAAGCTCAAAATTGGAACCAGTGAAATCTGCCCGTGTGGAGTGTCACCAGAGAATGCTGCAATGACCATGCCCTTCAAAACTATTCTCTTTACAATGAGGCCCGTACAAGACACTGGCCCCAAAACATTCCAATGGAAAGAAAACTATATGGAGAGCTCCCTGATTTGGAAACCTCTGCACAGTTCATCTCATATATTGGTCTAGTCATCTGAACGTTCCAACATAAAAATGAGAAAGAGGAAAAAGAAGAAGAAGCTCTTCAACAATAGGCCCCTACTTAATAGGAATTAACTTTCACACACAGCCGCGAAATTGCGAACCACCCAACTTAGGCCTATTCACAGCTCAATATGGGTATAGAGTTCTACTTTCTGCGATTTGTACAGAAAAAGTAAGTTTTCTTTTTGTTTATTTTTAATAACATAATAGATCTAAAAATACTACACTTAAGGTTTACAAAAAATATTATTTAATTAAAAAAACAAACAAATATAGATCTAAATCATTTGTTTACTATTATAATTAATGACAAACTTATGCTAAGTATAAAGTCATTAATGATGGAAATTCTTATAATAATTATAGTAATTTATATAGCGCTGTCACATCCGATTTTTAATGAAAGGAGATTTATATTTTAAATAATACAATTCGCGTTTTTGAGAATGTACTAGTGAGTGCCTCTCTAACCGTTCTGAATTATCATATCTTTTAATGGAATGGGTTGCCTGAGTCAGCCAGGAAAACCAATGACTTAGAATATTTTAAGTCACAGATCAATATGCATTAAAAGATTGACACGCGAAATGCGTAGGATGTAGCTATCTTATTTTTTGAAGAAACGTCTTTAATCTATAGGCTAAGTAATACCAAAAAGTTTCAAACTCATTAATGTTGCTACTGTAGGCCTATTGTTTATAGTTTTCAGACTACATATATGTAATCATGTTGGCCTATAAATAAATACATTATGTAATCCTATGTAAGCATACATCCAGTTTTCTATGCGTTATTAAACTGTATATATTTTGAATAGAATTAGGCTTACACCTATAATATGACACATGGGTGTAGCCGGGAGGAGGGGGGGTTCAAACCATCACTTGCCTAAGACTTCATTGTCTGAAAGGGAAACTTCACTTAATGCCCCAGTGCAGCCAACTTAAGCAATACAAAAACTAAAGCAAAACTAGATTTACCATTTTCTACCAGTCGCTGGACTCCATTAATTAAGTGCAGTGAATAGCAGATTTGGTTTTTGAATCTTTTAGCGGAAGAGTAGCAAGCTAATTGCATTGTAGATACCTCAGAATATGCATTTTTTAAAGCTTAAAATAACGGAAATTATGCTTGGATCCGGGGCGAATCCCCGGAACTAGCTGGGGGAGCTCGCAGCGCTCCCCCAGACTCCCTAGCTGTCATTGGCGGTGTGTACTGTCTTTCCATTTATTAAATGAAGAACCTATTCTAGGCTAAAAAAAAAACGACGGAAGAATAAAAGGTCAGAATGTGATGAAGATTAATTACACACACACACACACACTCATATATATATTGCAGAGAGGAGTAACCCCCCCCCCTCCCACCGAAAAAATCCTGGCTACGCCATTTGTGGGCTGGTTTATATGGTAATTCCCGGACCGATTTTGATACCCAGTCTGCCCCTGAAAGGAACTGACGGAGAGCAGAGACTGGGCCGGCCTTTGACATAGACGAACTTGTTTATATCTACAACATCTCATAGAAGACCATTGCTTCTTCCTTTTGGTTAAATGTCGAAACGTTATTTGTAGTCTGGTAATCATGAATCGTCCATGAAGCACATTCGTGCTATCGGGGCTAAATGAATTTAACTTAATTGTTGATTTAGATAAAGATAGGCTATACAGGAAGGTCTTTCGGTCTTTTTTTCTATTTCATTTGGGGCCACCCTATTCCCTTCGTGTAGGACTCTTGGGCCTCCAATTACTTATAAAAGCGGCCCTTGTAGACATTCTATTCTTTGATAAGTTTTCTCGTTTTTACGTCTATTTAGGACCTAGCTGTTATTTGAAATTAGATCTGCTAATCATAACATTAGGATATTTTTGTTGTCATAAACGTCTGTAATTTAGCCTATAAGGTATGATAAATTTATTGACAAATAACATATGCTGATCGACAGGGCCGCCGCTACCTATTATGCAATGTGTGCATTGCACGCAGGCGGCCGACTTTAGGGGGCGGCCAAATCATTATTCCAAAGTTATTTTAAAAAAGGTAGTTAAATAAAAAAATACTTAAATATTTTATATAAATTCCAATTATTCAATTATCCTTTGAAAATATAAACGACATTCGTACATAAGAAACTATTTTGGAAACTAGAACAAAAAAATAGAACAGCATACGAGGGATTCCCACGGGTTTTTCCATAGCTTCTTATTTATTTCTGGCCTTGAATATTCGCGGGTGGTTGTTTGTAATATTTGTTTTGAGTCGAATAGCCCGCACTGTAAGTAGATATATTACCGGTAATTACAAAGTCAATTTTAAAAAATTTTCACTTGGGGCTGGGGCGCGCTAGTTCCTCTCATGTGGAGGGACGAGGGCGCAACGTCCTGACAAAAAAAAGATGATATGGAGTGTGTGTTTCCTAAGAGGCAGTGAGAAGAGGCTAAGCGATTGATTGGTGGTTATGCAATGGCAATGATGAAATTAGCGAACCTAGTGCCAATGTGAAACGATCTTAAGATTTTATTTTGTTGTGAGCTAAATTTTGTTTAAATATCAGTTTATTTCATCACTATTTGATCTATATTTCATCTCAAGCTAAATCGTGAATAATATTGAGCTTTTTGTTCTCAAAGAATTTGTTCAAGTTATTTAAAGTTAATTTCTAAAAAAAAATAAATTTAAAACGACTACATCGGCTTATTTGTACTAGCTATTTGGAGCTACAAGCCAACAACCGACCAACAACAAGTGGTGGGGGTGGCTAAAAAATGTTTAGAACCCTTGCCGACTTAAGCGAAACCTGCCGTACCTTCAATTCTAAATATTTACTTTTTAAACTCCAGAAAAATATTCAGCTCTGAGTTGCTTCATTAGTTGAATACATTTCTAGGCAACTCTGAATCCGTGTATGTCAGATGATTGTTGATACAATGCAAATCTCTTCAAAAGACAATCGGCTTTTTGTATTTCGAGCTTTTTTTTTTTTTTTTGCTTTAACTTATGTTTGTCCACTTCCATATCATATAATGTTTTTGAGCTGTCAAAGTTATCGATATATTGCATAAATAGATCATGATCATTTTCATTGTACTATAGGCAGCTACCTGTTGCAGCTGATCAATTTCAATCGTCGCAAATACAGAAGCATAAGTGAGTAGTCAGAACGAGATCAGTTTGTAATGTTTTATCACATAGAACCAAAATGTCAGATTTCTGAAGGCCGGTAAATCTGAACTTGTTTATAGTGCATGGTTCATAGTTGTATTTGAGGGATACAACAACGATACGAATATGAAAGGAAACAATGGAATGGTCTGCAAAAAAATAATTTAAATCAAAGGTCTTTTTGAAACAGTGTCCAGCTCAGTCTTAATGGAATTTTATCTAAAAAAAAAAGGGGGGGGTGGCATTTTTTAATTTCGCACGCAGGCGGCCACAACCCTCGCGACGGCCCTGCTGATCAATTCCTTAAACGAAAGTCTTTGCGAGCCCTGAGGACCTTGGTGACATGGCCATAAAGTTTTTGTTTGTGTGTGTGTGTGTTTTTTTTACAGTGTTCAGCAGGTCTTCGTTGGACGCAATAGCCATATGATTGTGATCCTGTTTCGAATTTCCTTATTTGTGGTGCGGACTTTGTAGAAGATACCTAGGATTCTTCTATAGCATTTCATTCCATTTCCAAGATTCTTTCTCCAGTTCTGCATTTAGCTTCAACGATTCACAAGCATACAACAATGTGACCACGACCATGGAGCGCAGCACAACAGAACAAATCCTAAACCTCTGGATATGCTGCGAGAAATATCTTCAACACTGTTACATTTATATGTGTATTTATGTTTATGTAGGTTGTGTGTGTGCCTGTGCTCATAGTCTCCCTTGTTCTACTGTTCAGTATGTTCACGTGTTCACACGTTTTTCTCAAGTCTGTTATTAGCGTGTATTTAAGTCTCCTGTTAGTATTTCACTTTCTTGTCATGTTAATAAAATGGAGTTGTAACTTAAACATTATTACATTATAATTGATAATATAATAAGCGCCAACCGAATCTCTTTCATGTCTTTGTTGATTTCAAGAAGGCATATGACATAATTTGATATGGTGCACTCTGAGCGACAATGGAAAAGTACAATATAAATACAAACAAAATTTAAGTCATCCAGAACTTTGACAAGCAGGTCACTAGCGCAATAATATAGTTCAACAAACATTGGGGACTACTTTCCTTTCACCAACATTTTTCAATATCTTTCTTGAAAGGATAATGGAGGATACTTGTGGAAGTTACAAAGGTAGGTTACTGTAAGCATTGCGGGAAGAAGATTTATTAACTTGTGCTTTGCGGATGACATAGTTGGCCTGTCAGTGACAAAAGAATAGCTAGCTGACTTGGTAATACGCATAGACAAAACTTCTGCAAGCATATCTATGCAAATCAATGCTGACTAAAAAAAACAACAACACATTATGACCAATTGCCAACAGAGCTTTAAGATGAACATCGGTCGGTATTACTAACAGATACATCCTGCAGAGATCGACGGAACTCCTTAACAATACCGACATGGTCTATTTGGTTCTCTGTTGACAGGTTTGGTGAAGACCCAAGTTGCCTTGTGTATTTGTTCGTGTGGCAAAAACATTTCCAAAAAAACAATTTCTATAAGAACCTTAATTAATGCATTCCCAATAGGGTCGAGAAAGGAATTTGGACTGACGCATATTCGCATTAAGATCAAAACAAAGAAAAACAATGCGCTAAGAAAAATCATTTACGTCATTACCACTATAAAACGTCACAATGATTAAAGTTAAAAGATTTCTTTCCTTTTTTTTACATTTTATTTGATTGTTTTGTAATAATTTAACATCAGTGAATTTTTAGACATATAATTTGAAACACTTTGTCTTTTACAAAAGAGTAACATTATAATACAAACAAACAACAAGCTTGAAAAGTTTTGATCGTGCAGAGTAGAAATAGTTGAAAGATTCCACATTATATTATTTACTACTACAAAGTCAAAGCAATTATTTTATGTACAAAGGTTTATTTCCATTGGACACATTATTGTGTAAATAGCATTTCAAATAAGAAGCCGGGGCACCACACGTTCACGAAATAGACCTTTACAAAACACAGGCTCATGGAAAGTGAATTGGAGATGTTCATGAAATTAAGGTGAATCTATAAATAGCAAGCTTTTTGGTGTCTCCGATGCACAGAATACTTTACACATAGACTTATAAGAGTTTACATTTTTGAAAATCACCTAATAACTTTTGCTTCTTATTTAAGCACTGTAGCATCAAATAAAACTCAAGTTTGAAAACCAAGAGCAGATTACCGTGAAGAACCTTTAAAATGAAAATCCCCAAAAGATTTAGTTCCGTAACATAAAATACATATACAAAGATCTAGATCTACATTTACAGATCATTATCGATTCTTCCCTTTGATTGCACAACACATGGTAAGTTTTTAGTCGTTTCATTGATTTTATCAATAAGGAATTCTCTGCTAGAAAATCTGGCAAGTCGAGGATGAATTCATCTGGCCCAATTTCTTACCTCTTCCTTTTTTCATAATACTCTTGGCTTCTTTTTCATTCTAAAATTGGACAGAAATAGAGTGATTCATATTAAAAGGCTAGTTGTTTGTTTTACTTCGATACATTGAATGTAAAAGTGATACCTTTAGATCTTCATGTTTTCCCGTGATATAAGTGAAAAAAAAAAAGAAAAAGCACTTTAACTCAAGTCTTCTTACCATTCCATCCAGAAGATCGTTCATTAAATTGATGAGGTTGTTCACACTCTCATGATCCTGGACTGTGTCAATGAAGACCCTTGGGAGTCTGGCAACGTTTGGGTCATCTATGAAATAGTTTTGTGGGGGCCAGGTCATCCTACTGTCTGCTGCCAAGATCACTGGTTTGCCTTTAAAAACAAATTATAAACAGGTACAGAAACTGAACAACAGAATACAGTATACGATATTATTATTATTGATAGCATAGTTGTATTTATATAAAACCAATCAATATTGCTTAAAATATATACAATGCAAAAGGGAAATTTAATATTCGTTTCAAAGTATTAAAGGAAGAGCTAGAGTCTAGAGATAAACTTATATATATTTCAAAATGGCTGCCTGGTCGTGACGTATGAGCTTCAAACTATCGTGACGATGCTCACGTTTTCGAACTTTGCCCGCCACCTTCCCCAGGAAGTTTGGGTTAGGCCATGATAATGTTATTTCTGAAGGGACGACTTTCAAATGAATACAAATACGATGCTTTTTCTAGTCCCACGAAAAAACAAAACACTTAAAAATGACTAAATAACGGTTTGTAAAAAAAATCCAATCTGTATGTCTATCTGTCTGGTAAAAAGTTTGTACACGTTATTTCTCCCACACCCAATCTCGGATAAAGCTAAAATTTCGCACCATTATTTCTATTACCTGACAACACAAGAATCAATAAAAAAAAAATCGACCAATTTGTTAATTAAGTAATGGTGATTAACTATTTTGTTTTGTTATTTCGAACAAGGAAAGAAATTGTACTTGACCGAAGTGGTGATATTAGCTGAATTTGTCTCTTTTATAGGTCGCCGCTTTAACGTAAGGTTCAAGCAAACAATATATAACTATACAATTTTCTATAGTCATATTCCCCTCATTAGCAGAGTGGTTAAAAAACGATTACAGTAAACTTCACCCAGATAGCCCTTTCTGTCTCCAACCCTCATTTTCCCAACTGGTCCAGTTCAATGATAGGATCATAGCGTATTGAGAAAGCTAAAAGCATGAAATAGCGCTAAACAAAAGAAGATCTTAATTGGTAAAAATGTTTCTAATGCCACACATTTATTGTTGTTGGTCTAGGTCTATTACATATTTAATTACATAACTGATCCAAACTAATTGACACAACAAAACTTCATATAAGCTTTGCATTTTTGTTTTTTTAAAGAATTTTTAAAATGTTAGTGCTTCTTGCTTTCTCACAATACATAAACCGGCACCGCACTTGTCCGTAGACAACTCAGTGCAGGTCTCGATGCGGAGGGGGGAAGGTGTCCTTAGCTTTAAACTATTTATAACCCAAATTAACATTCGCTACCTCCGAAACAAGAGTACTCCAACACCATTTCATGGCTCTCGCTGTACAAGTCTGACATGAAGATGACGATCAGCTCAGACTTCTGAATGGCTTCTTGCTTGTTGGTCATCCCGACACAGCTGGCTGAAGTTTCAAACTCGTAGTTCCTGTAGTGCCTTCGAAGTCTGCAAGTTCAAGCACAAAGATGTGTAAACGATTGGATCCTACTCAGACTATGTTGAAATAAACAGATGTTCCCACAATGGAAGTAACTCGATGTGGACCTTCTGAAGGACACTTCCGCAGTGGCGGTCATTGTTCGTGGAACTAAAAGTCAGTGAACCATTTGTCGAGTTGAAAAATAGTGTCAATTCTCAAGTGAATCATTTGTCGAGCAAACCAACTGTCAAGTGAATCATTTGTCGAGTAAACCAATTGTCAAGTGAATCATTTGTCGAGTAAACCAACTGTCAAGTGAATCATTTGTCGAGTAAACCAATTGTCAAGTGAATCATTTGTCTAGTAAACGAACTGTCAAGTGAATCATTTGTCGAGTAAACCAATTGTCAAGTGAATCATTTGTCGAGTAAACCAACTGTCAAGTGAATCATTTGTCGAGTAAACCAATTGTCAAGTAAATCATTTGTCTAGTAAACCAACTGTCAAGTGAATCATTTGTCGAGTAAACCAATTGTCAAGTGAATCATTTGTCGAGTAAACCAACTGTCAAGTGAATCATTTGTCGAGTAAACCAATTGTCAAGTGAATCATTTGTCGAGTAAACCAACTGTCAAGTGAATCATTTGTCGAGTAAACCAATTGTCAAGTGAATCATTTGTCGAGTAAACCAACTGTCAAGTGAATCATTTGTCTAGTAAACCAATTGTCAAGCGAATCTTTTGTTGAGTAAACCAACTGTCAAGTGAATCATTTGTCTAGTAAACCAACTGTCAAGTGAATCTTTTGTCTAGTAAACCAACTGTCAAGTGAATCATTTGTCTAGTAAACCAACTGTCAAGTGAATCATTTGTCTAGTAAACCAATTGTCAAGTGAATCGTTTGTCGAGTAAACCAAATGACAAGTGAATCATTTGTCTAGTAAACCAACTGTCAAGTGAATCATTTGTCTAGTAAACCAACTGTCAAGTGAATCATTTGTCTAGTAAACCAATTGTCAAGTGAATCGTTTGTCGAGTAAACCAAATGACAAGTGAATCATTTGTCTAGTAAACCAACTGTCAAGTGAATCATTTGTCGAGTAAACCAACTGTCAAGTGAATCATTTGTCTAGTAAACCAACTGTCAAGTGAATCTTTTGTCTAGTAAACCAACTGTCAAGTGAATCATTTGTCTAGTAAACCAACTGTCAAGTGAATCATTTGTCGAGTAAACCAAATGACAAGTGAATAATTTGTCGTGTAATCGGATTGTCGATTGAACCTTTTGTCGAAGATGAAATGTCGTTAAATCAGTTGTGGTCGAACAATTTCTTGTGACACACACACAGAGAAAGTTGTAATTTTAAAACTTACACATTTATAAACGGCTCAATTCTCTCTTTATCTCTAACTGTATGGCTGAGATAAATGTGTCTATCAGACTGGGTTGATTCAATGACAAAAAGACCTAAATTGACAAGAAAAATAAAATAAAGTCAATATGATGAGCGTGTTAGTGACTTTAATATTTATTTAATGCACAATGTGCTATTTGAAAGGTTTGAAGTCGTCAACATGTTCCTACCGTCTGCTCCGTCCGCCATATTGTCGTCAACGTAGGCGTCTTTCTTCAGCATTTCAGATGCCACGTGCGGTACTACACCTTCCATGGTGTCATTGTTAAGCCACTCGGCAGCAACATGTTCTGGTATTGGCTGGCTCCGACTGGTTTGTAGAATTTCTGCACTGCTCCCTTGACAGATAAAGATTCAAAATCCATCAGTTTTTACAATACCCTTTTCAGGTCTGCATTTGTTCAATTTATCTAGAACCCGACAAGAAAATAGTTGAGCTTGGTTTTGTCAACTCGTTGATTATTGTTTTTCTTTATCATTCCCGCGCCCCATTCTCTCTACCTCTCCCCTCTCTCTCTCCTCTCTCTCTGTCCCCCCTCTCCCTCTCTATCTCTCTCTCTCTCCTCTCTCTCTGTCCCCCCTCTCCCTCTCTCTCTCTCCTCTCTCTCTCTCTTTCTCATTGTCTCTTTAACTCTTTCCCTCACTAATATAATCCGTTACTTCCAAGAATTCTGCTCTCTACATTTCTCTTTCTTCTTTCTTTCTCGCCCTTTCTTTCCTTCCGTAAATTTCTTGTCTCACAAACACTGTCTCTGTCTCTCTATCATTGTCATTCACTCTCTATTGTTTTTTACCACAAAGTTTGGACATGTAGGCCATCAACATTGACTTAACTATTATTCATAGAAAGTGCATGTTTACAAGTTCTTGTCTTTATACACTTGCTATAAAAAAACTATTGATTTCCAATCGATCTTTTCATTTTTTCCCTTTAAGGCTGAAATGCCTAGGCCTACTAAAATAAGCCACTCCTACTCTAAAATGTAAAGCGAAATAACATTTCATTGTCACACCCACCCCACTAAATTCACTTCTTTTTTGTTTTTTTAATACAGAAAACGACTTCGCAATTTTAGTAAATTTTAAACGATTATTTTCAGGGCCTAATTTACGTATAGGTAACATATGCTAAAGCCTAGGGTTCCCAAGAAATATTTAGCCATGACATAACTTTTCTGTAATTGTAAAGACGCCAAAAAGATGTATATGTTAAATAACTTAGGGACCTTTTCAAGTCTAAATACGTCACTGAATATGTCAGCTTAAAGTTATGGTTTTATGTGCATTTTAATTTTAGTAGTGTGAAAGAAATTATATACAAATAAGTCGAAGTTTTCCAATAAATAACATGACAATATGAAGACACTCCATTCCTTTTCCTGCTACAGACCTGTCACAACATTGGACTTGTAAGTTTCAGTGAACTACAGTTACTTCCCAACGTTTTCTATTCTTTAAATAGTAATGTTTCCGTTTCAGACGTTGCAATCTATAGGACAAATGACCTTTTTGAAAAATACAGTTGATAATAGGATACCTTTTAATCAGACATGGCGCCATTGTATACACCTGCTGCACATTCATGTTTTTGTTTTTTTTAAAGTTGTATATAGGTTATGATCATTTACACTGTTTTTTCACCTCCCAAAAGATTATATTGCAAAAAACAACAACAAATGTAAAAACTTTGTTCAGAAATTGATCATAGTTCTTGCGTTCATTTGCTTGTCCTATTTTCGCACTAGACACGTGAAAGTCCGCATACATCTCTCACGAAATGAAGGATCTTCGGAGTTTTGAAGGTCAATGACTTTTTTAAAAAACTTACGAACGCTAAGCTCTGAGTAACAGAAATATAGAAAATTTTCTAAATACACTTACGGAATCTAGCGTAAATAAGGTATAATGTAGTACGCATATTTTTTAAGAATATAGATAGGCTAAAATTGTAATTTAGAAAAGTATGTGAAAGCTGCAATCCTATATTCTTATTTTTCGCCTTGTTGTTATCGTCGAACTCTTAAGAGTCAGGCTGTATCTCACTCCCCTTTCCTTTCTCATTCCTGCAGTGTCAGCCAATGACTAACAACTAAAAAATAATAACAACACTAATGTTGATAATAGTAATAATAACTACCTGATGATGGGAAGACTATTGTTGGGTAGACACCACCGTAAGCCACGTTGAACGGACAGTGATAGAATGGCTGGTCGTTGAGGCAGAAGTAGACCACCCCCTTCTGAGCTGCTCTGTCGGCCCCCGTGAAGATCATTCCACACTGGAGGATGTCTCCCTTGGTAAAAGTTGGTGGAGATATCAGACGCCACTTGGCTGAAGGAGGGAAATGCAGTATGAGGATTGGAAACATGTTCCCATGTTTTAGTTTTATCATGCAAACATACATTGTACAACTAAAATATGTTGTTTTCACGTATAGTTTTATCATGCACACATACATTGTACAACTAAAATATGTTGTTTTCACGTATAGTTTTATCATGCAAACATTGTACAACTAAAATATGTTGTTTTCACGTATAGTTTTATCATGCAAACATTGTACAACTAAAATATGTTGTTTTCACGTATAGTTTTATCATGCACACATACATTGTACAACTAAAATATGTTGTTTTCACGTATAGTTTTATCATGCACACATACATTGTACAACTAAAATATGTTGTTTTCACGTATAGTTTTATCATGCACACATACATTGTACAACTAAAATATGTTGTTTTCACGTATAGTTTTATCATGCAAACATTGTACAACTAAAATATGTTGTTTTCACGTATAGTTTTATCATGCAAACATTGTACAACTAAAATATGTTGTTTTCACGTATAGTTTTATCATGCAAACATTGTACAACTAAAATATGTTGTTTTCACGTATAGTTTTATCATGCAAACATACATTGTACAACTAAAATATGTTGTTTTCACGTATAGTTTTATCATGCAAACATACATTGTACAACTAAAATATGTTGTTTTCACGTATAGTTTTATCATGCAAACATACATTGTACAACTAAAATATGTTGTTTTCACGTATAGTTTTTTAAAAAATATAATCTAAACGTAGTCACTTGAGAGATTGGCACCTGGTAGAAAAATTAGAATCACCAGAAAATGGCAGAGACAGTGGCTTAGCAAGGTAATCGTAGGCTCGGGTTCAAGAATATATCGGTGGGGCCCCATCCCTAGATTTTAAGTATGACAAATCTAATAATCATGTAAGCATCAGTATAGAAGAACTTCTTATGGTTCGACAGTTACGCTGGGCAGGGCACGTATCCCGTAGAGAACCCGAACGTATGCCAAAGGCAGTCTTTTTTTTGGTGAGCTAAATTGTGGTCGACCTAACAGATGCGCCCCACGGAAAAGCTTCAAAGTCCAGCTTAGGCGCCACCTTGCCTTAGCTGACATAGAAGAGAGCAAACTGGTTGCATGCGGCCTCAGAACGACACAGCTGGAGGTCACTTACAAAGGCCGCGGGATAAACATTTGAGACCAAAGAAAATCCGCTTCCGAGTACACAGAAACTCTAAATCGACCATCTGCGGACAACGGTTATACTTGCCCTGGGTGTGGCAAAATATATAGGTCACAGCTGGGGCTGCGCAGCCACGGGGAATACTGCATTCCTCACTAATCTTCGGACCCGAAGACATGCCTTATTATTATTATTACTGTATGCATCAAAACATTTTAAAAGTGACATCCCTTTGCAAGTACTACCCTTTGAAAGAATAGTGTCATTACACTTCATAAATTTACATTTAAAAAAGAACTGACTATATCACCGTGTGTCCAGTTCATCAATTGTTAATCAGATGAGTTCGAGTTTCTATTTGTTGCACTGGAAAGCACAGGATAGGAGCACATGGAGAGAAAGCATAAAGAAAAAGGGGGGGGGGGGGGTCCTGAACACACCAGAAGCAGGAAAATGATTAAAAACACGCGTCATCCAATGGTGCTTACAAATGCTCAATTTGTGACTGTACAAAAGCACCAAAGATCGACCTCTTTTGTCATATAAGAAGTTATAAAGGGAAAAAGACTAAAGATTGTCTCTCTGAAAATACATGCCACAGAAAGAACATTATATTAAATACTATAAATAGTACACACACACAAAGTTAAAAAAAAATGAATTTCTCCATTCTGAAGCTGACAATGAATTTCTCATTCTATTTATTGCATGTAATACTTCATTATTGCAGGTCTTTTCATTGAGCTCTGTACAATAAAATTCTTCTATTAACAGTCCAACTATGATTTATGCATAAGACGTTGAGTGTACGTCTATTTAGCTATTCAACTCTTTACTGAAGTGTTTCCCAAACTGTGTTCCACGGAGATCTAGTGTTCCGCGAGGCCTGAATAGGTTTTCCACGAACTACTTGGATAATTAGTAGGCCAGCCCGTAAATTAATCTCTCTAAAAAAGTAACCAAAGAGTTCCGCTAAATACTCAGAATGTGCGAAGTGTTCCGTTAAAGAAAACGCTTTACTGAATACAAAGAAACATTTGAGTCGAATGCGGGAATTCCCGCTGAAGTCGTATTCATAATAAAAAGACGTAATTTTAATCTAATTTTTGAAGAATTTAACAATCAAACCAGAATTTTCGCTGTGTGGCGAAATAGGCAGTTATTTTTCTCCAAAGATAAAAATGTTGAATTACTAGGAAAATGTTAGAGCCTTTTTCAAAAAACCCGTTCCTTTTCCAGTTTCCAGACTTTACTTTTTAAAACCTTGGTTAGGCCAATAATAGAATATGCATCCTCTGTTTGGGACCCCTCAGCTCAAGAAAACATTAATAAACTGGAACAGACACAAAATAGAGCAGTGAGATTCATAACAAACGAATATTCACATTTGACTAAATTCAATAAATTTAGAAAGCCTTCAGGATAGAAGACTTAAAAGTAAAGTAGCAATTATACATACAAATGAACCATAATCTTCAAATACAAAAACAAAATTTAATAAAATACTCAGAAAGACACAAAGATAAAGGCACATTCCTCGTCCCACATGCTAGGACAAATTTGTACAAATACTCCTTCTTCTCTAGTGCTATTAGAGCATGGAATGGGTTGCCTGAGCTAGCCAGGAAAACCAGTGACTTGGCAGAATTTAGGTCATTGGTTAATATGCATGACTAAATGCATGACTCGTAGAACGTAATCATCTTCTTTTTTGAAGTAACGTCTGTATTACATAAGAGGAGGATTTTGAAAGATAAGAGGTGGAATTCAAAAGATCACATCAATGAGAGACATTGAACCTTGAACTTCTCTCAATCACTAGACCCGTGGCTAGGACCTGACAGCTTTTACTTAGACATTCTTATCGATTAATAGTCTTTTTACATTGATAAAATGGGGGGGGGGATATACTGCTTGAAGCATGAAAAGATATAGGCCTACATGCGGTGTTAGTCACGTGAACAATACGGGTAGACAATTTGACAATAGTACGGTGGTGATCATGTAAACATTAGCGCACTTTAGAATTAGGCCAGAGGTTCTCAAACTTTTGTGACCTGGGGACCCTTTCATATAGTGAAAACTTGCTTCGGAACCCTCAGTGAATAAGCTACTCAAATGTATATTATGTATGTAACAAAGTTAAACACAAAACAAAACATTTTGTTGAAAGAGTGTTTATTAAGATTATAACGTTTTGGTTAAAATACAAGTAAAAAAAAAATAATGACGTAAATGAGGGTGATGAGATTTGTTGAGTGTATTTATACCGGCACAAATTTCAAGTCGGTTTCTTTGATTTAGTGATAAAGTTCATAACGGCAATGAATCCACGTTGTACCAAACAAGCAGACGGGAAAGCTGTCAACAACTTCTGTACAACGTCCCATAGTACAAGACATCAATTTGGAATATTGGATATAGTTTTGTAACCAGACATCAGCCCTTTGGTATACTTGTCTACACATTGGTTTAAATTCCTTGTTTTAGGATATTTCAATAAGCTGCGATTGTATTAGTATGGATTCATCTGTGATTGGTCCAATGCAACTGGTGATCTCTTGAACAGCCACAGAGCAGAAAGAGGAGCACAGCTAGCATCTACCACGCTAATAAACCAAGCACGCCCAACAGCCAGATTGTCTTACTGATTGACCCTGGACAGCTCTTGTAAATCTCAACAACAACAGCAGTGTAACGATCCCCCCTTTGGATCACAGGCCACATTGAAATAGAAGGCAATGAAAAAGCAGACATTTTGGCCAAAGTTGGGAGAATGACTAAACAATCCGAAGTCCATCTCTACCCGAAGAAATGAAAAAAATATTTTTTTTAATGAATAAACGAGAAATGGACCAGCTCTCACCAAAGTTAAAAAAAATGCCTCTTACAAGCTGTCCTGACATGATCAACATAGAATATTTCGTCCCAGAACCGGAGACAGCAGAATGAGACACCCCATGCCGCGTAAGCTAAAAATAGGGACTAGTGAGATCTGACCTTGTAGAGTATCACCAGAGAAAGTCCTTCAAGGCTGCATACTCTATCAAGAGGTCCGAACAAGACACTGGCCCCAAACTCCCAATAGACAAAAACATTGAAGAGAGCTTGCTAGATCTGGAAACCATTGCCCATTTCATCTCAGATATAGGATTACTTGTCTGAACCTTCCAACATATATATGAGAACGAAAAGAAAGAAAAAGACTCTGTGATTGGGATCCGAGTTTGTCCACGCGCAAAAGGGTTCAATACCCTGTCGGGAGTATCCAAGTTGAGAATGTTTTCAAATCTGTAGTATAGGTTGTCATAGAATAGAACATAATCCATCTATCCATCCCAATTGCGCTACAGCCCATGGAGGGCTCTGGCCTGCTTCAACACATCCTTCCATTCAGATCTCTCCTGGGCCTTTCGTCTCCACGCCCTAACCCCAAGCTGTTGCAGATCTGCTTCCACATCACCAATCCATCGCATTCGGGGTCTGCCTTTGGGTCGCCTGCCTTTTGGTTTTTGCCTGTATACGATTTTCGTTCCTCTGTTATCTGACATTCTTTAAGATATATTAAACAGTAGTAAACATTAGTGAGGAGCGACCTGATTATTAATCAAATTATCAGATCAGATAAACTGGCTTTTAGCGAAGAAGTTATTTTAATTGTATACAATTTTCATCTTTCGGCGGACTTTCTTCGGTCGTGTCGCGTATCCCAGTTCGAGAACCACTGCTTTAGGCAGTCATGCTTCAGTTATTAAATGATCGACTTTGTAGTGTGAAGTATGTGTTAAACATACAAAAGGGAGACCATTCTTTATAAACCAATAGCGTTAATGTAAACACATTGTCGCGATAAAGCGATCGTATTAAAAATATGAAGGTCAAAATTATTAATGTTTTAGTTGAAGTTTATAATGGTTGTAAATTGAATGCACATGTAATAGTTTGGAGTATTGACGTTATAAAGCACTGCCTCTAGAGAACAAGATCCGAGAGAGTCACGGAAAAACTCAAGACCTTCGCCAACAGATGATTCTACTAGATATTGGGAATTAGGTGGCTCGAAAAGATATCTACTTTCAATTTGTAGAGAAAACCCAGCTAAACCTCATAGCCCAAGATATTAAAATTAGAAAGTGGAGCTGTAGAGGAATTTAAAGGGCACACCCTACGAAAATAAACTTCCAATATTGCAAGACAACTTGATTGGAGTGCGCAAGAAAAGAGGACAGTTGGCAGGCTCGGTCATCGACGAAGCTGAGGAAACTTGAATGAAAGCAGTGACTCACTACCTAGCGGCTAACTAGAAGGCTATTGATTAGGGTGACATCGAGGACTTACTATTGTTAATGATCAAGTCTCCAGTAGAAGGAAGGAAGCTGACCTCACCAGACTCTGACCCAAGCACATTGTTCACATCACTGACCGCCTTGCTGAGCCCAATGCCAGGAAGACTGTCACCAGATAGGAGTTTGATGCTAAAAAAAGAGGATCCTGAAAAACAAAGAGGAATCAACACGTTTGAACAACAACTGACATAAAACTGTGAAGTGCTGCTTAGATGAACGTTGAAATTTATAGTACATTATAGGTTCAGCTACTTCCCCTCTCTCTTCTTTATTACCATCTAAACAGTATTTCTAAATAGGTGTTGCTTAAATGTTTTAATGTTTGTTTGTACATCATCCAAATAGGCGTCTGTTGACTGTATATAGTGGTAGTTTTACTTGTGACCGCCATCAACAGAATGAAAGATGTCACCTAGCACTAGGCATCAAGATGACAGACAGAGCAGAAGTATTACTGACTAGAACATGACCAAGTCTATCGTTACGCACCTGTCAACATCGGCTGTCGGCACTGGGCGTTGGCTGCAAACGAATAGCTGTTGGCGCTTTTGAGAGTCAGTTTGTTTTTAGTGGCTATCACCCCAAGAGGTCTCAGCCATTGGTCAGCTTCTCCCTGGACAAAAACACATGAGTCATTTTAGACAGCACATAGCCGTACACAAGTAGAACAAATTTAACAGTTAAAATCATTTGGATTTGGAGACACATGGAAGCTTTCTGATGATATGGGTCACGTTCTAATTTAATATCGATACTGCACTAGCTAAGGTTATGGGTTACTTTATTAAGTAAATTATGGGATACTTTCACTATTAACTTAGTGTTCTTAAAAAAACAAAAATTCGTATTAAGAAACAAACAAAATATACAAAACTAGTCGACCCATGGCGTAGCATACGCCGCTATTTTGCAACGTATGCGACCGCAATGAGCATAGGACCTGCGCTAGTTCTAGGTGTAGGTGTAGTTCTAGGTGTAAATTATGAAATTAAACCATTTTATAACTTAGAACAGATTTCCCGCGGCCTCCTGATTTACATGAGCTCCTGGAAATCTCCTGAAATTGCAAAATATACAAAAAAAGTCCTGGGAATCTCCGGAAATTATTAAAATCTTTTGAAAACTCATACAAATCTCCTGTCATATTGACAAAATTGTCATTTTGGGGTGTCATTCAATATTGGAAAACTCCAATCCTACGCGCGATAAAAAACAACAAAAAAAAACAACAAAAAAACAACGGCATTATATAATACCCGTAATTGTGGAATCTAGTGAAAGAAGCTTCTCGCACCTCAATTTAATGAAAAATTACTTGAGGTCAACAATTCTCGTAGATAGATTGAAACATTTGGTAATTCTTGCTACTGAGCGTGATCTATGTAGAAGATGGATTTTTTATGATATACTGTATGGCTTCGCTACACGCAAGGCTCGTAAAGTAATTCTGTACGTAGTAAAGAATGAATAAAATACGAATTTATTTAAATACAAACTTTTAATTTTCACTAATTATCCGTATCCCTACCCAAACTTTGCCCCGCGAAATCCGTTTCGCATAGGGTCCCACAATGGTTAAGTCCGGCCTTGCTATTTAGTGACGGGTGAATACATGGTAGATTACTTGTTCTCCCTCCCCACTCTTTTTTGTCGCCGCTAAAATTACGTGGGGTAGCTCTAGCCTGACTTGCAGAAATAAAAGAGTGATGTTTTCTTTACTTCTTGGTGTCCAAACTGTTGAGCCATCAAGATAATTGTATATATAGATACTTTTAAATATGCAAAACAAACAAACAAAATTAATAAATTTCCACTAAGTAGTTAACTCATTGATTATATTTTTTATTGATTCATGTATTTTTTTTTAGAAATTGCATGATTGTGAAAATTTTTAAATTGATCCGACAATGGGAATTAAGAGAAAACAAAAGTGTAAAAGACTCCACCTAGGACCCAGACAGACAAACGAACTGAAGTAATACAAGCTTTTTAAATAAAACAAAAGAAATAATGCGGTACCCATGCTCTGTCCAGATTAAGAGTATTGTAAAGAGACCTAGACCAATTCATCCGGATGGTGCAAGGTCCTGACAGCATGACAACTGACGCCAGCAGACCACTCACTTGGCCGTTCAGAGCAACAGTTGCACGCCCGATCATCTCCCCTGAATTGTTCTTGAAACAAAGGATGGCGATGACTTCATCTTTATAATCCAAATAACAAGAGATGATCTCCCCTGAAATAGTCAAATACAATCTTTTTTTTTTAAGTTCCGATGTTTAAATTGAAGTTGTGTATAGTCTAGAATAAAATGTGACTAGATATAAACTGAACTTATTATTGTCGTAGTAATTGTTTGGTTGTTGGACTACAGACCTATAATTTCCTATAATATATATATATATAAATAGGTCTGTGTGTTAGACCTTACATAACAGTTTTCTATATTGTGGTTTAGACTCTACACACTGTGTGTTCATCGACAATGTAGGGAACTGCTACAGAATAAAAGCTAGATAATCCTAGAATATTTCTCTGAAAAAGGTCTATAGAAATGTCTTGATACACATGATAAAGGAAAAGAAAGAAAAGGATATTGTTTTAGCAAGAGCATTGAAATAGTTCAAACTTCTAAGTACCTCGGTAATGTCTTAGCCTTTAGACGATAGATTAAACTTCACTGCAAACACCGATTTTGCGATTTTACATTCCCAAAAAAGGACAACAAAGATTAAAGCTATTAACAAAATGTCCTCCTATGAAGCTATTGTAGAGGTTGTAACGATGTTTTACAATGATCACGTCTGCAGTATTTTAAGTTTCAACATCTCTGCCTGGTTTGAAAATCTCAACATTGCACACAAAAAATAATTAATAAATTCTAAATGCTGCTAATAAGATCATTTTTTTAAACAAACAAACAAACCACACTTGGACACCTATTCGAGGCAAACATTGCTAAGAAAGTTGTCACGTTTTTAAACATTAAAAAAAACACCCTCTAGTTCAGGATTTTAGGTTTTTATTGTCACAATGGAGATACAAGACACCGATTATAAACATATACAAGAACGCTTTTGTCCCTTTGGTCATTACATCAGTGAACATAACGTAACTGACTGATACATATCTCACAATGTCTCACTTGTAATGTTGAAGTGAAACTGTGGTCAGAACATATAGTTTGTGTGCTATCGTATATATTGTTAGCTATATAGTTTGTGTGCTATCGTATATATTGTTAGCTGTCATAATGTATTGTTATATGTAATGTACAATTGTAAAACAAATTCCTTCATGGATGATATAGTTTATTATTATTATTATTATTAGTAGTAGTAGTAATAGTAGTAGTAGTAGTAAAAAGAAAAGCCTACTCAATTATTGGTCTGTTCTATTACTCTCTATAGTTCTCTACTTAGACCTGCTGGGTGCTTTAACCCCTTCACGTCTGAGGCTCAAACGTTTGTTGTTCATATGAAATCGTAATGAAGTTATTCCAAATGCTTACTCTGTCCTGTCCACTTTGCTACAGTCCTTGTGCCGTCCTTGCTGGTTAAACTTCCAATCTTTAACTGGTAGCCACAGGATGTGACATTTGACCCCAGAAAGCTTCCTTCCATTGGATGACCAGAAAGTGATATGCCCAGCTGAATATCTGTACTAGAAGCTGAATCGGAATACAAAACAAAAAGTTTTATTAAAATAGGCGACATTTTCCCTTTCCATCCCCTTCAACAAATTGACATCGTCATTAAAATAATAAGCCAAACAAAAAGAAAATTGTGCGTAAAAAATGAAGCACTGTTGTAAAATACGTCTCTCGTAAACTACTTCGACTGCGTCTTGTTTCTTTAATGTGCGGAGCTGAAGTTTGTGAATAATATTTAGATGGTTTAATGTTGGCAATGCATCCAGATAACACACACTTTATTGTATTAAAAAATTTCTTTCATAATCAAGTGCAGCAAATAAAACTCGACAAAAAAACTAATTAAATAAACATAACATCGGGATATCTGCCTTCTTGAGTTACATCGGGATATCTGCCTTCTTGAGTTACATCGGGATATCTGCCTTCTTGAGTTACATCGGGATATCTGCCTTCTTGAGTTACACAGGGATATCTGCCTTCTTGAGTTACATCGGGATATCTGCTTCTTGAGTTACACAGGGATATCTGCCTTCTTGAGTTACATCGGGATATCTGCCTTCTTGAGTTACACAGGGATATCTGCCTTCTTTAGTTACATAGGGATATCTGCCTTCTTGAGTTACACAGGGATATCTGCCTTCTTGAGTTACATCGGGATATCTGCCTTCTTGAGTTACACAGGAATATCTGCCTTCTTGAGTTACACAGGGATATCTGCCTTCTTAAGTTACATCGGGATATCTGACTTCTTGAGTTACACAGGGATATCTGCCTTCTTGAGTTACATCGGGATATCTGCCTTCTTGAGTTACACAGGGATATCTGCCTTCTTGAGTTACACAGAGATATCTGCCTTCTTGAGTTACATCGGGATATCTGCCTTCTTGAGTTAAACAGGGATATCTGCCTTCTTTAGTTACATAGGGATATCTGCCTTCTTGAGTTACACAGGGATATCTGCCTTCTTGAGTTACATCGGGATATCTGCCTTCTTGAGTTACATCGGGATATCTGCCTTCTTGAGTTACACAGGGATATCTGCCTTCTTGAGTTACATAGGGCTATCTGCCTTCTTGAGTTACACAGGGATATCTGCCTTCTTGAGTTACATCGGGATATCTGCCTTCTTGAGTTACACAGGGATATCTGCCTTCTTGAGTTACATCGGGATATCTGCCTTCTTGAGTTACACAGGGATATCTGCCTTCTTTAGTTACATAGGGATATCTGCCTTCTTGAGTTACACAGGGATATCTGCCTTCTTGAGTTACATCGGGATATCTGCCTTCTTGAGTTACATCGGGATATCTGCCTTCTTGAGTTACACAGGGATATCTGCCTTCTTGAGTTACATAGGGATATCTGCCTTCTTTAGTTACATCGGGATATCTGCCTTCTTGAGTTACATCGGGATATCTGCCTTCTTAAGTTACACAGGGATATCTGCCTTCTTGAGTTACATCGGGATATCTGCCTTCTTGAGTTACATCGGGATATCTGCCTTCTTTAGTTACATCGGGATATCTGCCTTCTTTAGTTACATAGGGATATCTGCCTTCTTGAGTTACATATGGACCAATATTTCCATCTTAAATAGGAAAATGTGCAAATTGCTAAACGAGGGTAGTTAATGATAGATAGATAGATAGATAGATAGACAGATAGATAGATAGATAGATAGATAGATAGATAGATAGATAGATAGATAGATTAGAGAGATAGACAGACAGTCAGATAGATAGATAGATAGATAGATAGATAGATAGATAGATAGATAGATAGATAGATAGATAGATAGATAGATAGATAGATAGATAGATAGATAGAGAGAAAACTTGGGCGACATAAAAGTTCTTGTCTAAAAGCTCTAATCAGTTCTCTATGTAAACCTTCAATGACTACCTGGTGTTATAGTCTGGCTTACATGTTACCTTCTTATTACTTATGGACAGGGGCGGACTGGCTATATGGGCAAACGGGCAAATGCCCGGTGGGCCGGTACCAAATGGGCCGGTCTGGTAGCGACCAAAGAAAAAAAAAATCAACGCAGACAACTTTAAAAAAAGTGACAGCAGCAAGACACAAAGGCCCGAACACGTTTTCTTGTGTTTTTTTTTAAAATTCTTATTACAATTAATTTTGTTTGAAATTCAACAAGAATATAGTTTTAAGAATTACACTACACACTGTACGTATTATCATTTGTAAAACGTTAGACCGTACTTTCTGCTTTGGATGAGCGGCATGGCCTTCAAAACTACTTTGATGTCCTCGAGACTGTGTTTGGTCTGATCATTTTGCTGGTCGGCATGGGCCTTTCATGGCACTCATATTTTTGTTTTGCTCCTTCCATCACCCGTTTTTTTGATGGTTCCATGAAAGTTAACGAAAAAGAGGGATGGGAGAGGATAAGTTAGAAAACATTGATATAATGCGGCAAAAGGGGAGACAATTAGCTCTTTAACAAAACACATACACACAGCCGCGAAATTGCAAACCACCCAACTTATTCATTGCTCAATATGGGTATAAAGCTCTACTTTCTGCGATTTGAAAAGAAAGAGTACATTTCTTGTAGTTATAGATCTAAAAATACTACACTTAAGGCTTACAAAAAAAAAAGTATTTAATTAAAACATAAATCTAGATCTAAATCAATTTTATACCGTTGTGATTAACGGGAAAACTTATTCTTAGTATAAAGTCATTGATGATGAAAATTATTACAATAATTACAATAATTAATATAGCGCTGTCACATCCGATATTTAGAATCATTTATATTTTAAATAATATATTCATATACAAATCTCGTTTTTGAGAATGTACTACGACGAAGCAAGAGCTTTTCACATTTAATAGTACCTCTTTAACCGTTCTGCTTTCTCTTATCTTTTAAAGGAATATATATAGATTGTCCATCGTAGTTCGATTATGACCACTTTGTCATCCAGGGGGCTGAGAGCTTTGCACTGGGGTTTTATGTCTCCTCCTGTGCCTGGTGAGACCTATGTGAGCCCGGAATGTTCGGCCGCACACTAGGCAGGTTATTCCAGCTGGAGCTAGTGTCATTGGCCTTGTTTTCTTCTCTGGCGTTTTTACTTCTGTCAGCTTTGTTCTCTTTTTCTCAGCAACCTGTGCGCCGGTTTTCACAGCTCGACGTCATGATGCTCTGTCATGTGCCTCTGTCTCCCAGGTGGTTGGGTCTATGCTGAACGCCTTCAGAGAAGCTTTGAGGGTGTCCCTGAAGCGTTTTCTTTGACCACCTTGCGAGCGCTTTCCTTCGCTTAGTTGGCCATACAAGAGTCGTTTAGGGATGCGGTGGTCTTTCATTCTGCATATGTGTCCTGCCCATCGCAGCTGGGACAGCATCAGGATTGTGTGGATGCTTTGCAGACCCGCTCTTTGAAGGAGTTCAATATCTGGTATTTTGTTTTGCCATTAGACATTCAGTATTTTTCACAGACATGTCGTGGTAGTGATTCAGTTTCTTTGCATGTTAACTGTACACTATCCATGTTTCTGAGGCATAGAGAAATGTAGAGGAGGATTACGGCCTATAGACCCCTAGTTTTGTATTTGTGGTGATACCACTTTAAAGGAATGGGTTGTCAGGCAGGAAAACCAATGATTTAGCATATTTTAAGTCACAGATCAACATGCATGACTAGATTGACACTTGAAATGCGTAAAACCTAATTATTTTATTTTTTTGAAGAAACGTCTGTAATCTATAAGTAATACTAAAAAGTTTGAAACTCATTAAGGCTGCTATTCTAGTGTTTATAGTTTTCAGACTACATACATGTAGATATATAAATAGAATACATTATGTAAGCCTACGAAAGCATACATGCTGTTTTCGATGCGTTATCAAACTTTATATATTTTGAATAGAATTAGGCTTACACCTATGATAAAACACATGGGCGTAGCCGAGAGGGGAGGAATTCAAGCCATCACTGGCCTCAGATCTCATTGTCTGAAAGGGAAACTTTACTTACTTCCCTAGTGCAGCCAACTTAAGGAAACTACAGTCACCAAATTTCATGAGCGTATCCAAAAGTGGTTTTGTGGTTCCCCCCCCCCCTTTTCCAATACAAAAGTAAAGCATTTTACCATTTTCTACCAGTCGATGGACTCCAGTGAATAGAAGATTTAGTTTTTGATATTTTTAGCGGAAGAGTAGCAAGCTAATTGCACTGTAGATACCTCAGACTATGCATTCTTTAAAGCTTAAAATAACGGAAATAATGCTTGGATCCGGGGCGAAGCCCCGGACCCCACTGGGGGAGCTCATACGCCCCCCCCCCCAGACTTCCTAGCTGTAGCTGTCCCTTGGCGGTGTGTACTACCTTTCACTAATTATAGGAAGAGAGTATTCTAGAGTAGAAAAAACGTTTAAAAGAATAAAAGATAAGAATGTAATGAAGATTAATTACATATACACACACTAATATATAAATTGCGGAGGGGGTTACCCCTCCCCTCCCCGAAAATCTATGACATGCCTTTTGTGGGCCGGTTTATATGGTAATGCCCGGGCCGATTTTGATACCCAGTCCGCCCCTGCTTATGGACTTACCTAACTGTAACACCTCTATATGGAATCCATCCCCTACATCTGAGAGAGGGTATCTCAGGTACTGGACTAGTTGCGGGTGATCGTCCGAGTCAGTCAGAGTGAACGTGGCCGAGCTCGGCGCCAACTCACTGAACTCTATTAGTTCACTGCATCGGAAATCCGCTGTGACGTCAGCAGAGTTCAATGCTGTGACCAGTTCTTGGTGGAAAGACTTTGGGGGCTGGCAGTCGAGTATTAGCTTGACGGAATCACCTTTGAATGACAAACAGGTTTTAACAGGAGATTTTTATTTTGTGTTTTTTTTTTCTTTAAATGAAATGGGGTCAAGAGTGCTTAACTCTTTCTCTCCTAACTGACGATACCAGCGTTGATCCCAGCAGAATGTGGTAAATAATTACGGAGAGAAAGAGTTAAAAGTAAGAAATAAAGAGAGAGAAAAGAAAGAGGGCTGTAATGATGAAAAAATGGTGACAGAAAGTTTGCAGTAAAAAGAAAGAGAGAAGGAGAGAGAGGAAAGAGAGAGAAGGAGAGAGACAGGGAGAGCAAATGATTGAGAAAGAAAGGAGAAAATTCAGAGAATGAAAGAGAAAAAGAAAGAGATTAGAAAAAAAGAAAAAAAAGTGACATATTTGAAAGTTCGTAGGAGAGACAGGAACAAAGAAAGAGAACATGAGAGAGACAAAGAGAGAGAGAGAGACCGGGACAGAGAGAGAGACCGGGACAGAGAGAGAGAGAGAGAGAGAGGTGACATAAAGTTAAAAAAAAGATTTTAGAACATGAAAATGAACTTTCAGAAACCTCACCTTGCTTGTGAAACCCAACACACGGAAAGAATCCGCCCCTCGGCTGCCTCGTCCTTTTCTTGTACACTAGCTCCCCGTTCTTGGTAAAGTACACGAGCACAAGAATAGGCTCCCGGAAGTGACGTGACTCGATCTCTGGGAAGACAATGCCACAGCCCATCTTATCGCCAGGTTTGCACATTTTTAAGCTCGTCGTTTCCACTGAAAACAATCATTAAGATTTTTTTTTAGACAAGAACATTTAGAACACATTGCCTCGTGACACCATTCTTTCTGAGACCAACAAAACCAATAACATATGTTATGGAGTGTCTGTATATATAAACACCATCCTACTAAGACCAACAAAACCAATGACATGTTATGGAGTGTCTGTATCTATAAACACCATTCTTTCTGAGACCAACAAAACCAATGACATGTTATGAAGTGTCTGTATATATAAACACCATTCTTTCTGAGACAAACAAAACCAATAACATATGTTATGGAGTGTCTGTATATATAAACACCATTCTTTCTGAGACAAACAAAACCAATGACATATGTTATGGAGTGTCTGTATATATAAACACCATTCTTTCTGAGACAAACAAAACCAATAACATATGTTATGGAGTGTGTGTATATATAAACACCATTCTTTCTGAGACAAACAGAACCAATGACATGTTATGGAGTGTCTGTATATATAAACACCATTCTTTCTGAGACAAACAAAACCAATGACATATGTTATGGAGTGTCTGTATATATAAACACCATTCTTTCTGAGACAAACAAAACCAATAACATATGTTATGGAGTGTGTGTATATATAAACACCATTCTTTCTGAGACAAACAGAACCAATGACATGTTATGGAGTGTCTGTATATATAAACACCATTCTTTCTGAG
Organism: Biomphalaria glabrata; assembly: GCF_947242115.1. Classification (NCBI taxonomy): domain Eukaryota; kingdom Metazoa; phylum Mollusca; class Gastropoda; family Planorbidae; genus Biomphalaria; species Biomphalaria glabrata. The sequence goes on along the minus strand of NC_074713.1, from coordinate 15,417,227 downwards.
ACAAACAAAACCAATGACATATGTTATGGAGTGTCTGTATATATAAACACCATTCCTACTGAGACCAACAAAACCAATAACATATGTTATGGAGTGTCTGTATATATAAACACCATTCCTACTGAGACCAACAAAACCGATGGCATATGTTATGGAGTGTCTGTATATATAAACACCATTCCTACTGAGACAAACAAAACCATTAACATATGTTATGGAGTGTCTGTATATATAAACACCATTCTTTCTGAGACAAACAAAACCAATAACATATGTTATGGAGTGTCTTTATATATAAACACCATTCTTTCTGAGACAAACAAAACCAATGACATATGTTATGGAGTGTCTGTATATATAAACACCATTCTTTCTGAGACAAACAAAACCAATAACATATGTTATGGAGTGTGTGTATATTTAAACACCATTCTTTCTGAGACAAACAGAACCAATGACATGTTATGGAGTGTCTGTATATATAAACACCATTCTTTCTGAGATAAACAAAACCAATAACATATGTTATGGAGTGTCTGTATATATAAACACCATTCTTTCTGAGACCAACAAAACCAATGACATGTTATGGAGTGTCTGTATATATAAACACCATTCTTTCTGAGACAAACAAAACTAATGACATATGTTATGGAGTGTGTGTATATATAAACACCATTCTTTCTGAGACAAACAGAACCAATGACATATGTTATGGAGTGTGTGTATATATAAACACCATTCTTTCTGAGACAAACAGAACCAATGACATATGTTATGAAGTGTGTGTATATATAAACACCATTCTTTCTGAGACAAACAGAACCAATGACATATGTTATGGAGTGTCTGTATATATAAACACCATTCTTTCTGAGACAAACAGAACCAATAACATATGTTATGAAGTGTGTGTATATATAAACACCATTCTTTCTGAGACAAACAGAACCAATGACATATGTTATGGAGTGTCTGTATATATAAACACCATTCTTTCTGAGACCAACAAAACCAATAGCATATGTTATGGAGTGTCTGTATATATAAAGACCATTCTTTCTGAGACCAACAAAACCAATGACATATGTTATGGAGTGTGTGTATATTAGCTGACTTCTGTTGTATGACTAAGATGCTATCTTAAAGAATGGATAGATTGAACATGCAGAATTTTAAAAGAAAGTGATGGCTGTTGAAAAACGAGTCTCTTGTCCAAACTAGATGGCGAGAACAAGTAGATTAGAAAGTCTTATTGTTTAGATATTAAAATTAAAGAAAAACAGCAGCAGTACCTTTTTGTTCTTCTCCGTCACAATAAAGTATCCCGTCATCATTGTGATAGCCTGAAACATCAATATATTAGGCAAGTCATAAAGTGATTAAAAAAAAGGAGTGGGCTGGAAAAAATATTTGGATTTCATCTCCTTATGTAAGAATACACAGGAGAGAGAGAGAAAGAAAGAAAAAAAGAGAGAGGGAAGTAGAGAGAGAGACTAATTATACATAAAACACTGAACCATAATCTTCAAATACAAAAAACAAAACCTTATAAAATACTCAGAAAGACACTAAGATAAATACACATTCCTCGTTCCATATGCTAGGATAAATTTGTACAAATGGTCCTTCTTCCCTAGTGCTATTAGAGCATGGAATGGGTTGCCTGAGCTAGCCAGGAAAACCAATGACTTGGCAGAATGTAAGTCACTGATTAACATGCATGACTAGATTTACCTAGGAGCATGCGTAGGACGTAATCATCTTCTTTTTTTAAGTAGCGTCTGTATTTCATAAGATAAGATAAAAAGAGAGAGAGAGAGAGAGAGAAAGGGAGAGAGAGAGAGACGGAGCATAAGAGTTGCGTTGTAAGTTTAAAATACATCAAATATTTGATTGCAGTCATCCATTTGTTTATCATCAGCTTCACAACTAATCTGAGAATGAATCCAGATATTGCGTCAATCTATTGGGTCAAAAAGTAATTCAAAGCTTACACTTGTCGAAAGCATCCTATTTAGAATTGAAAACATTTAGGGAGAGACATTTTAAAAAAAAATTATGTTTAGTGATTGTAAGCACAACTCAAAGTAAGAATTTAAAAAATTCTTTGGCTTCAGAATGAATTTTAATCAAAATACCAGGCACATATGTTGCTGAAACTAATTATTTCTTCTAAGATTTTTTGGTGTGTGTCTTCTCATTTCAATGCATAGTAAAGTCTATTGCTCTACATAAACTAACCTATTGAACACGCTGCCCAGCCTGGCATAATAAAAGGTTCACAGTTGCCAGGGACTAGTCCAATTGAATTGCAGCCTGGGCCACTGACGTCCTGCGATTTGTTGACGACCTCTACCTCAAAATAGGTGAAATCTGAAATAAGTAACACATAGATTTATATTTGATTACAGCAGACGTGACCCTAATCTAGAAGGTTATCTCTCCCAGTAGACCAAAACCTGTTCAGAAAAGACGAAGATTTATAATGCAATGTCAACAGAACAGAGCAACCAACAGCTCGTAGATCACTGGATGGTGACTTTAAGATTTTGATCCCCGATGCCGGTTCTATAGCCTACATTTCTGCTTGATGCCACACTAAGTCAGTCGAACATTATTTTCTTGTATTCGGAACTTAAACAAGAAAAATAATTTTAAAAATACTTTAAAAACAACAACATCAAATAGTCAAAGCTTATTTAAATGTTATTGTGTCAATTTATTGTTTTTTGTTACGTATTATTAATTTCCAGGGCCATTGAGACATAATAAATCTGTGCGATTAGAAAATTTTTACCAATTGTTTTTGTTAAGCTTTTGGCTTTCTCAATACGCTATGGTCCTATCACTTGACTGGACAGTTTGGGAAAGGGGCAGGGAAGAAGGGGGTATCTTGGTGAATGTTGACATGATCGATTTTAGTGCGTAGTGTTTTACAATTCCTTATTTCAGCTTGCAAACTCTTCATCGGGTAAAAAAAAAAGACAACAAACAGGTGAGTGGGTGGACTTGTTCTCGAAAACGTCTGTAACGATTTTCCTAAAAATTAGACAGCTTATGTATTGTATCTTTGGGAAAAGAATTCCTAGCTAATTGACCACACATAGTGAACTTCGGTTTGATTTTTATGATTGTCTGAATAATAATTTTTAACATTAATTTTGGTCTGGAGGTCTTGACAATCTATATCTTGAGCACAAGGACGTCAGCGGGTATTCCAGGCATGTATTCATTAAAGAGTTCAATAAATAAACACATTTTGAGCACCTTCTTCTAAGTCTGGATCTAGAGGCCTACCATGTAATAGTATAGTTCCTACCATTAGAAGTTTATATACTCTGGGTAGATTTATAGATGCGCTTCACCAGGATTTTTATTCGGAGGAGTGGGGAGAATTTTTAAAAATTGTCATTCATTATTTATTAAAAGTAAAATAATTGCTATTAAAAGAAGTCATCAGCTTCAAAAAGGAGGACTTGTCTTTAAAAAGAAGGACTTGTCTTTAAAAAGGAGGACTTGTCTTTAAAAAGGAGGACTTGTCTTTAAAAAGGAGGACTTGTCTTTAAACAACTTTTTTTTGTTAGTTGTTATTGACTCCACATAAACGGACAACTCAAACAAGAATTACGATCTACCCAAAGACTCACTTTGACTGAAGGCCACTGGACATTGGATATTATAAGCTGTTCTCTCCACTTCCTTGTCTGCTTCTGTCAGAGTGACCACCTTTTTGTCATCATCTCTTGATATCCCCGTCCAACCAAACCAGTTGGAGGTCAGCTCCTTCAACAATCAAGAATAATGGTCAAAACTCATGCATACAAACTTTAATCTAAAAATCATGCAAAGTAGCAGCCTGGGACGCCTTATTGTATAATGATAAGTCACTGAATCTTATCTTCTTATATTATAAAATACTGACAAAAAAAAAAGATGATAATTACGACCTACGCGTGTTCCTTGGTCAATCTAGTTATGCATGCTAACCAATGACTTTAATTCTGCTAAGTCATTAGTTTTCCTAATAGCACTAAGGAAGAAGGAGCATTTGTACACATTTGTCCTAGCATATGGAACAAGGAAATAGCTCATGCATAATTACTTTACCTACCTAGACCTACATAAGTAGTTCGAATCAAATGAATAAATCTTGTTCACTGGAATATTTAAGTTTATTGCAACGTAATTAATCCCAATCTGACTTTTCATTATTTAGAATTTATACCAACAAGAGTTCCAACAAGACAACAAATACAAAATAGAGCAGTGATATTTATAACAAACGAATATTCCATTTTGATTAGAGTAACACCATTAGTAAAATCACTAAACTTGGAGACACTTCAGGACAGAAGAATAAAAAGTAAGGCAGCTATAACACATAAAGCACTGAAACATAGCTAAGAAATAGAAAAGCAAAACCTAATGAAATACTCAGAAAGGTACAAAAATAGAGGCACATTTCTTATTCCATATGCTAGAAAAAATTCATACAAGTGCTCCTTCTTCCCTAGTGCCATTAGAGGATGGAATGGGCTGCCTGAATCAGCCAGGAAAACCAACGACTTGGCAGAGTTTAAGTCTTTGTTTCACACGTATGAATAGATGACACATGAAATGCGTTGGGCTTAATTATCTTATTATTTGAAGTAACGTCTGTTATATATAATATAAGAATAAGTATTATCTTTCTTAAAATCAATAGTTAAAAGTTTTCAAACAGATTTAGAGTGTTAGCGATTTTGTAAAAGCCTCTGAAACTGTTTCAAATGAGTCGCAAACATTTTTACCTTCTTTATGTCAATGTCTCCTTTGCCAGGTCTGGGCCAATCAACCCTCAGTTTGGCTTCCGTTCTGGACAATCCTATGGTTGGATACAGTTGGCCGGGTGGAAGATTCACCCACTGTCTGTAGATCAAATGGTCATTCTTCAGGAAATTAATAAGACAACGATCTGGTCCTGTATAATCCAGCCTACAGGTGACACGGTCTCCTGTAATAAATGTTTGGTATATTAGACCATTCAAAAAATTATTTTCACAATTTATTTCGTTTATACTCATAAATAAGGATATTTCTTCTGACCACCCCCTTAACCCATCTTGTGCTACTCGACATAAATTTCCATGTACTATTCACTATTTCGGAGTGAGTCTAAATATTTGTTTTTCTTTTCATGTCATTTTTATATGTCCTTGTGATCGTTACTTTTGTGCTTGTAGGTCATTGTCACAGATGCCATTATAGATTTATTTGTATATTTCACATTCAAAAGCTTATGTGTTAATAGAAATATAAACCCTTGACTGAGCCTCAGGAATTACCCCACAAATCTAGACCCTTGACAGCACCTCAGGTTTTACCCGAGACGTAATTATGATGTTGCAAATCTATTGGTTGATTTGAAATTAAATAAAGACATTTTTTAAAAAGAGTTAGCGCCAGAGAATTGACGAGGGAAAAAGAAGGCCAGTCGATGAAAGAATTCCATAGTAGATAGTCACGGTTCTAAGAGCTCTGATTTAAAGCCTTTGTAATGTTATTTATACTTGTTGATCTGTAACTTGTACATAAGCTGTACTTACGTTTTATATTTAAATAAAGTTCCAGAGTTGTGTTTTTACAAAGAATCTTTTATTGTGAATCCTAGATCGTCATTTATTCAACTATTTTAATTCAAGTGAAATCCCCGGCACCACAACACACGTTGTGACATCTTGTGTTGTGACAATCTGGCACTCTCCGACTAATACAAGTTTATGGACAACTTCTAACGAAATTTATTCAAGATCTAGGACCAATTTCTAAACTCTTCAAAGGAACTTCATTCTTATTTAACGGAGGACAGAATTTCTGTGTTTAACAGGTCAGTTGGTTATCGATAATTCTTTTATAAAGATTTTCGTTAGAGTTACGTCTAACTCACGAAATCTATTATTATATGTAATTGGCAAAAGGAATAAGACCAATATACATAATAACTGACATTATTAAAAGACCAGTAAATCAAATAACTGGCATTATAAAGAAGACCAGTAAATAATCATTTGTCTGGCACAAAGTAAACAGAAGACCAGATTTAACCAACTGTTAAACCAGTAAAAAAAGTACTCGGCTCAATAGATCCATACATCTACACTTCCTACAGTTGTGACAGTCATGTACATAATTGTAATATTCTTTCTTTGTTAATACTTGGCGTGTTCGTGACATTATTTGTGGGTTGGTATCTATGTTAGCTTGTATAAATACAATATGAAATAAGGTGGAAGAACTAAACATGACTGTATATGACAGGTGAGCTACACAATGTCAAGCTTTGTTTTTCACAAAATTAATGTAGAAATAAGGTAATCCTAAGGTAATCCTAATCATATCGGATTTTCACAGAAACTTAATCTCAGTAGTGTGTTGTTGTTTTTACATTTTGATTTCTAAGTGGTTTGGCGTTCTTTAAGTAATTAAATACGCTAAGAAAGAGAGAGAGAGGGGGGGGCGGGAGGGAGGGAGACAGAGAGAGAGACCATGAGAGAGAGAGAGAGAGGGGGGGCGGGAGGGAGGGAGAAAGAGATAGAGAGAGACTGAGATAGAAAGAGACAGAGAGAGGGAGGGAGAGAGGCAGAGAGACATAGAGAGAGAGAGAGAGATAAGAAAGACCGATATGAAGAAATTTAAATTGGAACAGAAACAAAGAAATGACAGAAAGAAGATCGGAAGAGAGATTTGGAAACATACACACAAAAAAAGTGATCACATTTTCTAGGACGCCATGTTGTAAGATCACTGGAGCCAACTAAATAATTAAAGCTAATTTATGCTACAAGCTAAATAGATTGAAAATGTGATTCTACAGCTCTGAAAGTGCATAAGATTTGGTTTAAACAAATACTTCGCTTGTCAACACTTGTCATCCGGATACACCAAATAGCTTGCTTTTTATGACTTTTTGTCCATGTAGAAAATCTTGAATACAAATTTGCTCCGGAAATTTGACTCACAAAGGACCCATCCAGATTCTTTGAACAATTAGTTACTTTTTTTTCCGCTTCTTCACAAAACCAGCCAGTCAATAAAGAAAGTAGGAAGTTTGGTTTGCCAACATCGAATTTCTCTAGATCTTGACTTCGTAGTTCAACTCAATTTGTGGTCAAGTCATTTTGTTCTTCAGTTCAAATTGTTGAAAATAATCACAATTGACAATTATTTTGTTATTCAATTGTTTTATTCACACAGCGCCTCCCAGCAGACACCACTGACTATAAAATACACGTAAATAGGATACAAGTTCTGACATTACTTCAGTAGAGTATGTTTCTGATCTTGGAGGCCGAAAAAAGTATTTTGGTGTTAGGTGTCTGCAGCTTGGGGTCTTTCAGATTGTTTTCTTTCGTCAGCAGAATCTCGCGTTTAATCGTTTGCTCCTTCATGGTCATATTACAAAAGTCCCTGAAGACTGTTTCTTATTCTTCGTTTTCCTGGTACTGTACCTTGTAGGAAGGTCAAACACAGAATGTCACTGCTGATCACAAAATGACTTTTCGATACGCCAACGTATTTGTTTACCGAACTCGAGACCTTTGTTGTAGGATAAATAACAGCTTTCTACCATGTCAAGGTGCCAATCAAAGTAAAGAATAACAAGTTTGTGGCCAAACGATATCTCAAGTCGTTCTCTTGAAAGGCGGAGATTGTCTCCCATTATAGTTTGTTTCTTCAGGGGGAAATAAACTTTGCTGGCCATTTTCTTCAATCGATTAAAAAAAACAGTTCTGCTTCATTTGTTGGCCTCGTATTTTCCTTTGTACGATTTCCGGTTTCTGTGCTCTGTGAATTCTGTTTTTATGTCTCATGTCGACAATGGACACTAACACACGCTCTCTCACTCTCTCTCTCTCTCACACACACTTAAATAAGCACACACACACACACACTTAAAAACACACATATCGTAGGGACCAGTAAAAGCATAAATTGTTATTTAAATTATTTTTCGATTGATTTGAAATTTCATTTTAAAGATAATAATAGTTATAGTAATAATAAGTCAGTGTGGTACACGGCATTCCATCATAAAAGATAATAATATTTAAGTTGTCATGGAAACGTTTACTTAGTTAAAAAAAAAGCTAAACTGCTTGTATGTCCTCTATTAATGTTAAAATCGAAAGGTTTTCTTTGAAGAAATTGTTTTGTTTGGTGGTTTGATAGGATCGATATTTTTAATGGGCGAAACCGGAAGAGGCAAGAAGAGTGATTGCTCTTAGTTTATGTTGACAGATGAATGCATGAGTATCAGATAATAGGACCGAGTGACGCACTTGCGCCTTAGAAACTCCGCAAGACCAAGTCGAGGCAATGTAATACATATGATGACTACGCGGAGTCGTAGAAAAACAAATCAGGTGATCTCAAAGTCCAGAGAGTCAAAAACAAGGGAAACAAGGTATCCAGAGATAAAAAGGAATACATACATTGAAAGCCTGAATAATATTGTAATGAAAATATTCACCTATAGTGTAAGGATGATAGGTCTTAATTCCAAGACCGCCATTGAATATGCCTCCGTCGTTGCTATGGTAACGCACTGAACGGTCAATGGTCCACATAGGATTGCCAGGAACACATCTGTTGGTCAAGCCAAACATAACGAATTCACCTGCATGGAGAGGGATCAAGAAGGAATTTTATTTCGAGAGTTAACTGCATTTGTCTGAGTGCAGAGAAAATAAAATATTGAAGATTGGGTTTTTAGTTTATTTTTTGACTAGAGTAGTTGTTAATTATCGATCTATGATTTTAAAGTCAATAAATAATTGTATAAAAAAACTAGATAAATCTTTACGTTGAAAATCTTGAAAAAAAAAATAATAATATGAAGCTTTAAATCGTTATCGCCATTTTCACCACAGGAATTTTATGACCTGCCACGACAGCCTACAGTTGTTGGTTTCGTACAATTTAAGCTCAGTGGCGTAGCTATAAATTTAGTGCCCTATAAGGCGTCTGCTTTAAGTCAACTGTGTTCTCTTATCTGTTCCTACCACTTACATCTAATCACCTTCGTTATTCGTTTTTATTCATGAAGTAAGCTACTAATCGTACTAAAATCAAATTTCTTAGTGATCTTGTCCGGTAACTAAATACTATTTAAGGGATGGAATATCAAAATCTTGGTCGTGTAATTTTCTCCCTTATTAATGTTTTGCACTGTACGTTTGGGACGTTCCTTCAGGAATGAAGATTATTACGTCCTAGTCCAAACGTCTTGTAAGACGTCATGAGATAGAAGCAAGCAGGGTTCAATTTGGAACCTTCGTGAAGAGATGCCGAAGTGCCACACGACCAGGAAACCACGCGCCTAATACATTTCTTTTTTAATTAATTAAAAGAAAACATTTTTTAAAAGCACATTGTGTTTAATCTAGCAACTAGCAAATATTTGGAATAATGTTTACACTTAAGAGAATTAATCGCTAACTAAGCTTTACCTTCTGTGATCGATTTGATGGTCATTGTGTAGTACGTACAATCTTCTGACAAGGAACATTTCGTAAACTGAACCAGGTTGGTGGTCAGTGACTCGTCCTGGTCAATCTTTTTGACGAAAACATCCCCGCCATCATCGAAAAGCACAAAATTGTTCAAATGTTCAAATCCAGGGGTCAGAAGTCTTGGACTTTTATCTTTCCTAGTGTACATAATGACGTTAATCTCGGACCCCAGGACTAGTGGACAAACAACATTGTGCTCTAAGAGTTTCTCTGACTAATCACATATTTGAAACTGTTTTTTTTTAGTCTTTGAACTTTTAAAGTGATATTTTTGAAACAAAATAATTTGTTCTTTCTGTATTTGTTTTGCCCAAAAGTGTTATTGAGATTTCTGAAAATAGAAAAAAAAAGGAGAAACTTGTTGGTAAACACTCAGTGCAATAATAACATGGACTTTCTGTCTAATATTGTTAGATCATGGTTAGATGTCACAATTAATTAATTTGTTGGCTTGGATCACAGACTTTTTTTTTATTATATCATATAAAAAAACAAACAATGTAAGTCTATACTTTTGTACATTCTGATGTAGATTTTTAAAATGCCATTATTTATAGTGTACAAATTAAATATATCACATACAATAGTCATGTCCATATACAAATATTCATCGGCTCGTATTTGTTAATTATTTAAAGGAAACCTTTGTGCCCCCCCCCCCAAAAGGCTTTGCCTAAGACAGGCGCAGAAGACAAAAAGAAAACTAAAATAGAACCACGGCGGACGACGGCTTTGCATGCACCATATGTGGCAAAATATGCAGGTTTGTGTGGTCACGGTCATGTTAAGCACTGCACTCATCCGTAATATTCGGACTCGAAGACGTTAAAGCAAATATACCATTACATTTGTATCGCGTATAATGTCTTCGTTCCCATGAAGCTGCCAACTACACAGATTTAGACAAATTTAGAAGAAACCAAACAGCTATTGATATTTTCAAAACGATGATAAGATAAGATTGGGGTATAATTAGGAAGAGAACTCTGTTGTGACAATGATCAGTTTTTGGCACTGCTCAGCCTTTCCCTATTAGGATACAATCTTTCCGTGACCAAAGTCAATAGACTACAAAATAATCTCAGCAGCAAATCGTTTGTCAGTCTGCATGTATTCTACGTTGATTTCTTATCAGTCTGAAGAGCTTCTGACTTTATCAAGGGTCTAAAGCGAGTCCATTATACAGTTAATCCTTTTTCAGTATTGTTTCAAAGTTGTAAAGCATTGGTTCCTAATCTTTTAAAGCAGTGCAGTACTGAACCCATTTTGAGAGAGAGAAAGAGTCAGATTAGGTAAAGCCTCTATGCTATCAATTTGGAACATTTTTTTTCTTCTGAAAGCTTCTAACCTAGTAGAGAATTAGAAAAGGGAATATGTGATTTACGTTACATTTACGACTCCTCCTGTTAGCTAGCAAATTCAACTCTTTAGCGTTGTCGACACGGATTTTGAAATCGGCTATAACGATTTTCCTAGAAATTTGAGTTTTATTTTATATATTGGGGAAAACAATACATAGCTAACTGACCACAAAGTGAAAACTATTTTATGGCCGTTGTAGTTTTTCAAATAAAGTAAAGTATTTAGACCATCCGATGTGTTTATGATGTAAAGGTCATCTGTTCTATGGCCCACGGTTATGGTTTGACATTATAATTCTTCAAGTCAAGAACCCTTTCAGACCTTGCGACCTGAAGGCAGATGATGTAAATGTTATCAGTTTTTATGGACTGGTTAACGAGGATGGGGTCAGCACAACGACCCTTGACTTTCACCAACTTATGTCAGGTACCCATGGGACCGTCCTAAAAAAACCTGAAATGCAAAATCTTCACGGGATTCGAACACACGACCTCTCGGTTTGGAATTCAAGCGCTTCACCACTCAGCCAGCATGCCCCCAAAATTATAATCATCTCAAAATTAAAATGAGCTAATATTATGAGCACGCTTTCAGCATATGTTTCCGCACTCGATTTGAAATGTTTTTACGTAATCAGTAAAGAGTAGAATAACAAAAAAAGATGTTCCTGAACATTCTGCACACCGTCTTGTGTACAAAGAAGCTGGACTGGAAGAGAAGAACTTGATTGTGTACGCTCACTGGAAAGACCCCTTGCAAGAATGATGCATAGAAATAGAACGAGAAAACATAAACTTAACTCTTTCTCTCCGTAATTAGTTACCACATTCTGGTGGAATCAACGTTGGTATCGTTAGTTAGGAGAGAAAGAGTTAACTACGTCAGCTTCATAAAGGAGGAATCGATATCAAACAATTTTTTTATGTCATGTAATTCTTCAATCTGAAATACAGAAATGTATTCTTGTGGGTGAAGAACAAATTCCCATAATCCTTAACGACCATTGAGTGTGATATACATCATAATAAAATGAGCGGATAAAAAATCTTTACGTGTAAAGTCTAAGGTTTTAATATATCAAAATATTTTTTTTAGCTTTTAATATCATGAAGAATAAAGAATCGATATTAAAAATCTTGATATGGTCTAAATATCGCTTTTGATCGATATCCACTGATCGAATGTCAAGTGATGACTTTATTCTTTATCGATACATTTTCTTTTGTTTATGATTTGAAGTTCTCCTGCTGGTGGAACATATACAAACGGCAATAACTCTTCGAACAATGACGTAACCAATTTCTAGGTCTGAACACTACATTTAAGACAGCTATTGATTTATTGATTTCACCAAAAGATCGACTGACGATTACCTCGCTGCTTTACAAAATAAAAACGATGTTCCTAGAAATCTATCAGTTGATGTATTAGTTGATGTATCAGTTGATGTACCAGTTGATGTATCAGTTGATGTATCAGTTGATGTAACAGTTGATGTATCAGTTGATGTACCAGTTGATGTATCAGTTGATGTATCAGTTGATGTACCAGTTGATGTACTAGTTGATGTATCAGTTGATGTATCAGTTTGATGAATCAATTGATGTATCAGTTGATGTACCAGTTGATGTATCAGTTGATGTATCAGTTGATGTACCAGTTGATGTATCAGTTGATGTATCAGTTGCTGTACCAGTTGATGTATCAGTTTGATGTATATTGCTGAGAAATGAATGACCAGCTCGTTATTTCTCCCACTTCACATTCTCGGATCAAGTTGAAACGTTCCAGAGTTATTCCTTGTCCCTAACAACATTAAAAACAGTTGGCCAATTCATTTATCAATTCGTCACATACTTTGTTTATTTTATTCATATTGTTACAAATGGCAGTGATAGGTAGAGGTCAACGTATGACCCCGGCGAGATAACACAGCAGCGGTTGTTCTCTGGAATGTACATGTATCAACAAAGACAGGATGTGACGTGTCCTTACGTGTTATTCCAGAAGGTACTAGCAATGTCCAGTGACAGATAGAGGTCACAACTTGTGACCCCGGCAAGACTAGCCGTGTTTGTGCAACTTTGGACAAGCGATTAGGGACTCTATATAAGCCAGAGAGTTAATGTGAAAGTCAGTCGTATAGAGTCGTGAATGAGTCGTCGGTACTGTTGTCTACTGTGCGAGACATTAGAAGAGAGATGTGTACGACTCGATGCAAGTTAACTAGAGTAGAGTTAACTGGAGTGGACTACTGTCGTTAAAGTCTATACAGCGAACTACAGTGGACTTGAGCCGTTACAGTCGATACAGTCAATGTAAGACGTGTACGGCTCTGATTCGGTAGACTTGAGTACGACTTGGTTCAGCTTTGGGAGACCTGGAGCGACACTGGGAAGTGTGTCGTTGGTCTGTTCTGTGGAATACGGCTCGATGCAAGTTGAGAAGAGATGAATTGCAACGAAGTATAGCTAACTGTTAACTGACAGATATTGTACAGTCTTCTACGCTACATGTTACAGTCACGAATTGTTAAGAGTTAATAATCATTAAAGTTATATGAAACTGAAAGTTAAGTCGTCAAGTTCTTTCCAGTGTTTTTATTTGTATGCCTACTAATACATTTAGCCAGAAGATTCAGAAATACGTAACAATATTGAAAAAGGGAGTTAAGACTTGCAGTATTGAGAAATATTGCAGTGATTTTGCGGTTCGTTCCTAAGATGAGCTTTTTTTTTTACATTTTGCTTGTTCTTGAAATTCTCTTCAAGTAGGCTACAACACGTCACGAGACCTCGGTAATTGGTAATCAAATCTAACTTAATTACGCCCTAGTATGATGATAAGGCGCCAAGTAAAATAATGTTACATTTGTGGTTCCGTGACTATTTGAATTTTAAGAGAACATGACAATAAACTATGAAGTGTAAGGTTGCATTTCTATTTGCGTCTATTTTTACAACATTTATATCAACTCTGTCTGTCTGTCTGGTAAAAAGTTTGTACACGTTATTTCTTCCGCATCTTATCTCGGATCCAGTTGAAATTTAGCGCAATAAATTCTTGTGCCTAACAAAACAAGAATAAAATATAACAAAATTATAATTAATTTTTTGTTTGGTATCGAACAAGGGAAAGAAATTGTACTTAACAGATCTAGTGGTATACATTAAATTATTCCCCTTGAGGAGGCTTGAGCCCTCGAGTTCGAATTCAAGTCTTACAGCTTATTTTTATGCATTTTAAAAAACGGGCACGGTAACATTGGAAGAGGTACCCCCTTCTACTCTCCACCCCCTTCTACTCCCCACCCCCTTCTACTCTCCACCCCCTTCTACTCCCCACCCCCTTTATTTCTCTTTTTTTGGTCCATTCAAGTGATCGTAGCGCATTGAGAAATGTACAACACGATAAACTAGCGCTAACAATAACAATTAGTAAAACTATTTTAATCGCACAGATTTATTCGTGTTAGTCTAGATCTATTACAAATTTAATCGTATGACTAATCCAAACTGATTTTTTTTTAAATTAATTCTCCATACTCTTGTTTAGGATTCAAATTGCTCTACAAACTATAAAATAAAACATGAAAGATTTGTGAAACGTCCAATATAAACATACGCATACATCAACTGAGCATGTCCACTGATCGCCAAATAAAGACCTATTGAGTATATTTGACATACTTGTTGTTGTTTAATAATTATTGTCAGATATTGGCTCGTCCGCTCTAGCTAACACTATATCAATCAATAGGTACTCTCTCTATTTTTTTTTTATTACGCTTATTCTCGGATTGTCTTCTTGGATCTGCCGTGTACTTTTGCTATTACAATACATTGTTTTATTATCCATTGAAGGATGTTGGTATAGAATTTACCAGCGTAGCGTGTGAGCACATTTACTGTAAACCCTTTCTTATACCGCTTCTAAGACTTTTGTGGGATATTGTTGGCGTTTGAAATTATAACTAAACATTTTTTTTTCTTGTTTTTTTTTTTTAATATCACATTAATAGCCCTGTTAAAGATCATAGATATACCCATCGCGATTGGGATAATACTATAAACACTTACTGAGGTATGAAAAGTTCATGACTTTTATTTGGTAATACTAATATTTAAATAAAGTTTAATTTTTACTTTTGAAAAAATAATTACATAACAGTAACAGTTTTGTGTATACACAGCGAGAATGATTCTGGGAAGGGGGTAGCATTAGCAAGTCCTCTACAAACCGACTTCACCAGTTAGGCACATAAGAAGGTAATCTTTCTGATTATTCCTCTTACAATTGAATCGATCCCATGGATTTGCTGTTCAAACTTTCAGAAGTTTTACTTTGATGTGGGCACTGATACCCAAGAGTTGACTACAGATAAACTTTGAAGTAGGCACTGATTACCCAAGAGTTGACTACAGATAAGCTTTGATGGCAACCTCTGTGTTCAATGTGTGTATATTTGCAAAAGCGACAGACATTTCGAGGCACTTAACTTTTGAATTGCACAGATAAACTTATTTGGTGTCTATAGAGATGCTTTACAAGATTTGAATGAAGTCTACACAACACTGAGGCTCCTGGACTGTTAAATGCGCAAGTGCGAAAATAAAATGCTCCCGAGGAAAACAAAAGTATTCAGTAATGAAAAAAACAACAACAACCTTGATATGTACCAGTCCCAGTAACTCCCATCAATCAAAAGTTACAATGGGACAAGGGCACACACTACACTCACTAGAAGACGACTGTAGAGACTGATACATTTCATCTCCAATACAAGTGTTTATGTACATGTTGTCATAATCAAAGCGACAACTTGAAAGGTGACTCCTAGACATGCACGCAGGTAACGCCTAGTACCCGAATACCTCTCCCCCTCACCCCACATACACCTACATTATCCAGTATGCACACCTCTCGGTAGTGAAATGTCTTGAAGAGAATGTGAACATTTATAGCCCGTCTTTACAATGGTTGAACGCGGGGGGATAGGACTCTACCATTACTACTTGACACGGTCGAATATGTAGGGAGGGGTGTTTATTTAGTCTACGTAGGTCTACCATAAGTATATATGGATAGAATAGTGTGTGCGTGTGTGTGTGTAGGAAATAAAACACACTGAGATCGAACACGCAAATCTTCTGTCGATATGATTTTGTTTTCTCTTGTGACTCTGTTGTACACTGGAATTGAACAGCGAATTAGAAACAAAAAAAAAAACAAAAGGAGCGAATTTTATATTTTAAATTCTGAACTTATCTTATAAATCTCAGATGTTACTTCAAAAGAGAAGATAATTACATTCTACACATTTTATGTATCAATCTAGTCATGCATTTTAATCAGTGACTTAAACTCTTAAATTAGCTATAGTTAGTTCTTATATTATCTGGCTGCTGGCTGCCTGGTCTTGCGGTTTGCGCGCTGGACTGTCGTTGGGATTTATCGATGGTCGAGGGTTCAAATCCTGCCCGTTCCCATTCTCCGTCGTCCTGCGGCAGGTTTTGACTAGGAAGTAATTATCTTCAACTCTGAAGGAACACCCGAAACATGTCAAACATTTTACAAAACATCTCTTGCATATAAATTATAATATAATAATAATAATAATAATTTTATTTAAAAAGTGCTGTTAACAAAGATGATGTAGGCATGATGTAATTGATACAAGTACGCTTAATATAAGCTTTGTTTAAAAATGTTTTTTTTTCTTGTTTTACTTAGTCAGGCCAACACAATGCTGTTACTAGTATCTATACAAGTAGGACTACACATTGTATAGGCCTACGACTAAATTGTTCTCATTATTTAAACTTTTAAAGTTGAGTTCATTTTTAAATTCATATTTGTAATAATTTGTAATACAATAAACAAAAACATTATGTCACTATATTAAATAGTTCAATGTATCATCTTACAATTTTAAAAAATGCGAGTTATTAATTGGTTTCGATTTACTTGAAATTCAACAAACAATTAAATAAAGTCGTCTATATCTTTTTGTGTATTCATATCTTAAATTATTCTATAGAAACTGACATTTTTTAATGCCTAGATTAAGATAAATCTAGAATTATTTTTGTAATATAGCGGATGTATGGCCTGTAGTACGGGCCTCTACAGTAGGTATGTATGCATAAATTACCATTCTTGGTGTGGTTTCAGAATTTTCACTATAGATAAACTCCAAAATAGCGAAATGTTAAAGTCGCAAACTAAATTTGTTTATCAAACACTTAAAGAAAGCTCTAAATCCATTCGACAATATCAAATATAATAATAGTCAAACTGAATTTATTTCTACAGAGATCGAATATTATATCCAAAAACACACCACCTGTCGTCTGCTTCAACTGGGTGCATTACTGATTCACTCCCCATGTCGCGTGACGACGTCACAAAAAGGAATACTTGCATCAATCGCTTATCGAAGGTCGATACTATTGATCCGTCAAAGTTGAAAGTGTGATCTATTGCTAGGGGATTAGTCAAGATGATTTGATAGTTGTGCCTATATTGACCGCCGGTCAACATTTACAGTATTTAGTGCCATTAGCCATTAGCTGTAAGCCATATTAAATTTAGAAATAAATACGTCGATAAATATCATAGTGATAGAATTTGCATGTCCCAAATTTCGCAAAAGTAGTGCATTGTAAGTTTCAACTTTTTTAATTACAATTCCTCTTTTAGCTTGCAAATTGTTTATCGGGTCCAAAAAAAAAAAATTAATAATAAAAATAATAGTAAACGTGGGTGGACACGGATCTTGAAAACAAATTTAACGATTTTTCTAGAAATTTGGAAAAGAATTACTTGCTAATTGTGTTAGACCGCTATAATTTTACAAAGTATAATAAAATTAAATTTTACATTTGGTCTGCACTGCAGGTCTAGCCTCTTGACAATCGATATTTTAAACACACTTACTGCAGCGGGTATTCCAGCAGAAAGAGTTCAAGAAATACATAGGCCTACATTTTGCGCACCGTCTTCTAAGCCATTCTTTGTGAAGTGCTATGAAGCTGTGCACCATCTATGCACTCCTTCTTGTCTGGAGCCATACGCATTGGTGCATCAACAGACAAGCCAGACAACACTTCAACGTCGTACAAACATTTTGTTTTTTCTGGTGACATTCTGATACAACAAACGCTTGAGGCCAATGTGCTTGTTGTCCTACTTCCCTAGAGACATGGAATGGTTTTGACTTGGATGTTTAAGTTTTTGTTTGATTCCAAAAGTGGCAATCCACTACCTATAAGATACTTCCAATAGCGTGCGACTCAAATAGCAACTAGATCAACTCCTGGCCTTCACGTGTGGTTCTGATATTGGTTCCGGCGGGAAAAGGATAATATTGCTAAACTCATTGCTTCCCTCAGCGTAAACATTTAATTTTTTTTTTCATTTAAAATAGGTCTGCACATTTCATTTAACAAAAAAAAAAATAAGGGTTCACTTCATAATACCAAAACTGTTTTGCACTTTTTTAGCATGCTAAAAAATGGGTGAAATCGGATTTGTAATAGCGTTTTTTCGTTATGAGATCTAAACGTGAAAAGTGGACAGACAGACGGACAGACCGATCACAGAAAACTAACTTTTAGGGGCCGCTAAAAAAGACAAAAGTTTACTTACTAAGTTTAACATTCACATGCCTGTTGAGTAGAGTAAGTCAATGACTTCCCTAAAGCAAAATTGAAGCTTGTTTCAATGAGTTGGTAAATAGTCAATTTACAATAATAAAACTGTACAGGAATGTCTGAAACTGCAAATACTCGTGAATTAGCAAAAACTTTTCTTTGGGTTCAGTCTGAACATGTGAATGGAAACTTCCAGCATCCAATGGAAACGTCACATTTATCTCGTACGAGACAAAACAATGAATGTGGTGACGTCAAATTCATGTCACAGTTGATAAGTTCTCTACAGGTCTGTGGGCGCAGGCAAGCGAATATCTGTCTACAAATGTTAATTGTAAAATATTAAATATCAAAAACAAATGCGGTGGATAAGTTTCTGTGCTTTTTTTTCACCCTCTAGCTTTATCTTATTTTGTTGTTTTGGCTAAACTTATGCTGATCAGTGAATAAATTGTGTTATCGTTTGGTGAGCGGCAAGTTACAACTGCCCACCCCGAAGAGACATCGCGTGAAAAGTGTCAGAATCGAGTCATTAGGATCGATACATCCATTCATCATTTTGTTCACCGTTAATTATTGAGCGGCCGATTGTGTGAAGCTTTTAAAACGCGATACCGTTCAAAGGTTCGATTTATTGAAAGAGTTATATAAGTAATACCTCAAGGGCAGTTTTCCATGAATACATAGTAGATGGGGGGTACAAGGATAGTAACTGTTTACATGTCATTGTGATGTGTGTGGAAGAGAGAGAGAGAGAGAGAGAGAGAGAGAAAAGAGAGAGTGTGTGTTTTTACTTCATTAATAAACGGATATACATTCTAAAAATAAATACAATAAAATAATATTTTCTAAGTGATTTCTTAAGAACTTAGCCAAAGGTGCAACACTTATTTACACTTAGATCCTCCCGCGCATTGGGCGGCAAGCGGTCTCCATAAAGATCTGTCACTGGCAATGTCTGAAGCCTCTTCCCACCTGGTGTCCATTGCTTTGAGGACCTCCATGAATGTGTTTCGCCAAGTTGTACGAGGATGTCCCTGTTTGCGCTTTCAGCGTATTGGCTTCCATGTCATCGCAGCTCTTGGTATGCGTAATTTATTCTGTCGGAGGACATGTCCCGCAAACCTCATACGACGCTCTGTCACAACCTTATTAAGTGGTCGATTCCCAGTCCAGCATAGGATTTCCTTGATTTAGACCCGATCTCTGTAACTGACTCCTAAAATCCGCCTTAGCCATTTTTGTTGAGCCACATTTAATCTTTCTCGATTTGGGCAGACGACTTCCGTGTTTCGCATGCATACATTGCTGTTGGGATGACCATTGTGTTAAGTAACTTAAGGCAGTCTGATTCATTGCTCTCCTCATTATGTAGTCAATAGCTAGGAGGACTAGGAAGAGAGACAAGATGCACACCTGTCTCGATGCTAAAGAATGTTTTTCCTTCTTCTGTTTGAATGTTGAGACGTTTTCAACAGTCTGTAGACGAGAGGCTCAGAGAAGAACAAGCAGGCTTCCGAAGATGCAGATCATATCTTCATTCTACGAAATATCATAGAAAAAATTCTCGAGTTCGAGAATCACTGTAAAAATTAGTTAGAGAATATGGCATCCCTGAAAAATTTGCCTAGATCCTACGACATCTATAAAGTCAATCTAGCTGCTTCATGTGCATCACATAACTTTCATACTTACTGTGAAAACATTTTGATGGTATGATGCGTTGTCATGCCGGGGATTTTACTTGAATTCAATAGTTAACAAAAATGACGATCTAGACTCACAAATTAACGATTCTTTGATAAAACAAAACTCTGGAACTTTATTTAAATACAACGTAAGTACAGTTTATGTACAAATTACAAATCAATGAGCATATTACAAAGGCTTTTCAAACAGAGCTCTTAGAAACGTGACTGACTACAAGAACATTATTTTATCGACTAACTTTTACTACCGCCAATTCTCTGGCGCTAACTCTTTTCAAAAATGTCTTTGTTTAAATTCAAATCAACCAATAGATTTCAAACATACTAATTACGTCCCTTGGGTAAATCCTGACGTGTTGAAAAGTGTCTAAATTTGAGGATTAAATCCCGAGACTCATGTCGAGGGCTTATATTACTTTCAAAAGTGAAATGTACAAACAATTCTATAATGTAATCTGTGACATATTACCCCCCCCCTCCATTTAGCATTTGTATGGTAATAGAAATGCTCATATGTATTAAAAATATTTAAATATACACAAAATACCATACATGAAATTATAGAAAAATGGTTGAGGTAACATATGACAAAGTAAAGTCAACTTGGAGATAAAAAATATGTAAATGCAGTGAATAAAATTATTGATGACTTTGAACACCTGTTTCACTATACAAGTGGTTATGAAAATGAGACAATGCTTGTCATGAACAATATCAAAAGTTGTACAAAGCATAAATCTTGAATTGAATAAGTTATGAAGCTTCATGATGAAATTAAAATATGACATTATAACTCATTTGGTTAGTACTAATGTGAAAATGTGTACATGGAAAAATATATTGCATATAAAAAATTGACATAGAAAAAATAATTGTGATAGTACATGACAATCTTCTGAATAATAATACTCAATGTGATATAAATCTCAACATGTGTGAAGCAATGAAAAATTCCAATTGTCTGTCATGTATCTGTACTATTATAATAGGATATATGCAATAATATTCGACCTGAAATAAAATACCTGAAATAAAATGCTCATGATTTAAAAATTAAAATGTCTGATGCATGTCATATGCAAAGATGCTGAAACATAATAAACGAAGTATCTTGAATGAGTGACTTTCCTCAGTGGGTTGCTTGGTGCTGAAATAAATGTAACATCTGATATAAAACTCCTGTGGAAAAAATGAGTAGATAAATTAATTGATTAAGTACAACTGAATACTGTTCTTCCTTGACGAGTATGAATGATAATGGATCAAGTGGCACTAAATATGCTATAGTACATATGTAGAGTAGAAATGTAAAGTTCGGAACCCTTCTGAATTGCCGTCATGGATGTGTGTACGCGTTTTCTAAACTTGAAGAAAAGGTCTTTCAGTTTATGAAACTGTTGTCTCCATGTCATATTGATCTCACAGATAATTTCTGATTGAACCGCGTTTGAGTTTGGTGAAAATAAGAACTGTCCGAAACCAAAACTCAATTTTCTGGTTGATGAACTTTGACGCTGTAGAACAATTGTAGTTGAATGCTTTGTGTTAGAATGTTCAATATAGCAATGACTGAACATGTCTGAGTTCAATCGGTCAATACAGCAATGTTGAAGAAGTTCATTTGTTCCTTTCTGAAGAAAAGTTGCCCTTTGAGTGGACGGAGGATGAAACTTGGTGTTGTCAATGTTATTGCTTTCTGAGTTACTTTCAAATTGCAGTACTGGAAATGTCTCAGAAACACTGGTAAAGAAATCTGCATGGTCTGGAAACACTTTAGTGTCTTTCACTGTTTGTAGTGTTATGTCATCCAGAGTGATGACCTTTGGAATGTCACTTTGATTTGCTGCTGCTATGTCATTCAGAGTGATGACCTTGGGAATGTCAATGTTATTTGATGTCGGTAATGAAACATCTATCTCAGGAATGGGTGTTGATGATGTTTCTTCTTCCTCAGGAATAGTTGCTAAGCTTGTAAAATGTTCAACTTCTGCTTTGATGTCTTCATTATCTGTTTCATGGTAATGTTCAAACATATGAACATGAAATACTCTGGTAAACTTGTTGACATTGATTTCATAAAGCAGGTTGGAAATCTTTCTGGTGATGGTAAATGGACCTTGCCATTTGTAGAACAGCTTGTTACTCCAATCTGGTAACAGTAAATTGACTTGATCTCCTTGAGCAAAATATCTTGACTTCATGTGTTCATGTAATATTCTTTGACTTTCAATGTTCTTGGTTGTAATGGCTTCTTTAGTTGACTCACATTCTTTCAGATGAGGAATACTTGTATGAGTGGTAGAGTCAAGTTGAAAAGTTTTTCTTTTGTCTGGTATAGCCAAAGTTGATTGAATAAAAATTTCTTTGTTATCTGCTTCTGATTCTGGTTCATGAGACTTGTCTTGATTGCAGCAGAAATGTTCAATGCATACCATAGTATTGGTAGGTAATGATGCAGATGCAGTGTTGTTCAAGTCTTGATGTATGAAGTCATCTTCAATGGTTAGGGATGGGAAAGTACTTGGTGGGGATGGGCTTGTAGTGGGTAGGGATGGACATGTAGTAGGCAGTGATGTCCCTGTAGATTTACTTGAGTCATGATGCATAGATTCATTGTTGTCAATTCTGGCTTTGTAGTCTGGTTCATTTTTTGTTTTAGTTATGTTGACTTTCTTTTGAGTTTGTTTCTCATCATGATCCCATTGACAATGTAAACATTTATTAATGTATTTCTTGACATCTTTGGTCAGGCTAGGCCAATAATATTCTTTGGCAATTCTCTTCTTAGTACTTGTTACACTCATATGTTTGGTTTCATAAAACTCATGCTTGGCTTTGATTATTTGTTGTCTGTACTTCTGTGGTACATATATTTGTTCAATTACATTGTACTTGCGGAAAATAATCTTCTTGAGAAATCCATCTTCAAGATATGCTGTAAGCTTTCTTAATTGAGCTTTCTGGTATATTCTTGTTAATGTTGCATCATTCTTTTGTTCAGCTTTGAATTCGGTATTTTTCAATTCTAATAATTCTCGTTTTAGTTCTTCTTGCCGTCTTCTGTCGTTTTCTCTGTCGAACTGAGCTAATTTATTATCAAACCATCTTTCTCGTTCATGTGAAAGAATGTTGAGTTTTTCTGCTAAAGCTATGGCTTCACCTATTATGTCTATTGTTGAAGTCATGTTACAATGTACTTTTGCTTGATATTCTTTTTCTTCCTGTCGATGAACCCATTCTTCTGGTTTAGGTACTTGTTTTTCTTTAGCTATGTCGAATAATTCTAACCATCTTTGTGTTCTTGTCTTTGGAGACATGTTGAAAAAATATACCAACTTGGAATGTAGAAATATAGTAACGTTTTGAATATAACAAATCAATGTTAGTTATGCCGTAACTGGCTATGAAGTATAACTTTGTTTTACAGTAGAAGTACTACTGGAGTCGTTGTGTTCTAGAGCTGGAAGCCATATTTAATTTCTTTGTTAGTTTCTTGTATTGGAGCTAAATGTACAATATCTGGATTTTGGCTTTATCTCAGATATAATAATAATATAGATCTAGTGACAAAGTTCTTGAAGCCTCAATTTGCTAATAAATTCTTGACCGTAGACTTGTAGTTACTGGAGTCGTATGATTGATATATAGGTCTATTGAGCCGATGTACTTTTTACTGGTTTAACAGTTGGTTAAATCTGGTCTTCTGTTTACTTTGTGCTGCACAAATGATTATTTACTGGTCTTCTTTATAATGCCAGTTATTTGATTTACTGGTCTTTTTTATAATGCCAGTTATTTGATTTACTGGTCTTTTATATTGCCAGTTATTTGATTTACTGGTCTTTTTTATAATGCCAGTTATTATGTATATTGGTCTTATTCCTTTTGCCAATTACATATAATAATAGATTTCGTGAGTTAGACGTAACTCTAACGAAAATCTTTATAAAAGAATTATCGATAACCAACTGACCTGTTAAACACAGAAATTCTGTCCTCCGTTAAATAAGAATGAAGTTCCTTTGAAGAGTTTTAGAAATTGGTCCTAGATCTTGAATAAATTTCGTTAAAAGTTGTCCATGAACTTTTATTAGTCGGAGAGTGCCAAATGTAACAACACTTGTGCCAGATGTAATAACATTTTGATGGTATGATGCGTTGTCATGCCGGGGATTTTACTTGAATTCAATAGTTAACAAAAATGACGATCTAGACTCACAAATTAACGATTCTTTGATAAAACAAAACTCTGGAACTTTATTTAAATACAACGTAAGTACAGTTTATGTACAAATTACAAATCAATGAGCATATTACAAAGGCTTTTCAAACAGAGCTCTTAGAAACGTGACTGACTACAAGAACATTATTTTATCGACTAACTTTTACTACCGCCAATTCTCTGGCGCTAACTCTTTTCAAAAATGTCTTTGTTTAAATTCAAATCAACCAATAGATTTCAAACATACTAATTACGTCCCTTGGGTAAATCCTGACGTGTTGAAAAGTGTCTAAATTTGAGGATTAAATCCCGAGACTCATGTCGAGGGCTTATATTACTTTCAAAAGTGAAATGTACAAACAATTCTATAATGTAATCTGTGACACTTACTTTCAGACCGTCGCCTTTATTGGAGTATGGGCTACCAGCAAAGGATCTCCATAGTCCCCTGACCTGGGCCATCCCTTCTATCTTGTTAAGTAAGTCTAGCCAAACTTTAAGGGGTCAGTCTCTAGTTCACGTCACTCTATGGATATGTCTCGTGCTTTGTGGGTTCCACTTCATTGTTTGCCACGATATGCCATTAGGGGATTTGCTCAAAGTGTGCGCTATCCATTAGGAGATTTGCTCAATGTGTGCGCTATCCATTAGGAGATTTGCTCAAATGTGTGCGCTATCCATTAGGAGATTTGCTCAAAGTGTGCGCTATCCATTAGGAGATTTGCTCAATGTGTGCGCTATCCATTAGGAGATTTGCTCAATGTGTGCGCTATCCATTAGGAGATTTGCTCAAATGTGTGCGCTATCCATTTGGAGATTTGCTCAAAGTGTGCGCTATCCATTAGGAGATTTGCTCAAAGTGTGCGCTATCCATCTTCTCGTTCTGATTTTATTCTACGTGACTTTGACTGATATATTGAAAATATAGACGAAACAATATTTTGGTAGCGATAACAAAATGTTAATTTCCCAATGAATACAGTTTTGCCTTCACAGAGACATTGGTTTAAACTTAAAGCTGTTGTGAACATCGATAAAACAAAATGAGATAATTCAATCGTTTGTCTTCATTAAACTTTTTGATTTGGTTGGTTATAACGATTTCCCAGCTATTTTAACCACGAGCCGGATTTGGCCCGCGGGTCGTATTGTAGACTCATTTTCTTCTCTTCTCACTCGCTCTTTTTCACACACACACATACACACACACATATTTATACCTTAGGCTCGCTATTATTCCAACACATTGAACAAAATAACACCCACAACAAATTCATATTATAACAATAAAAGCAAATGTATCATCTCAACATCACATAACAACACTTGAAGTCATTGAATTTAGAATCATTAAAAATGCACGCGCTCATCAAATGAGTATTCAGCTGTGTGAGACACATTTCTCTTGTGTCTCTCCCTGTTTACCTTGTTCTGTTCGACTTGCATGTGCACTACTGTATTATTTAAAACCTTTTTTTTATGGCAGTCTCGTTCATTTTCTTAACGATAGCTGTCTTCCTATTCAAGATGTTTTGAAGGACATTTCAAACAGGAATGACGACTGAATGCCATGAATCGGAACAATATTAATTAGACAAAACAAAAGAGTGGAGGGGAAATATATAGTTACTAGTATAAGAGTCGGTTAGTGGACACAGAGTACAAGGTATGCTGTTGAGATGGAAGAGCATTTTTCACTTAGATTACTTTTAGTCTGATTTGAAAGCAATAGACAATGTAAAACAATGGTTACAAAGACAGTTTGTGTGGAAACACAAACTCAAAATCGGCCCCCAAGTGGTCCACCCAGGCAGGTAAAAAGGCAGGTTTCAATACTTTCAGACAGAATATCAGATTAAAATTCTATAAAAGGCAAATGACAGAGAAGAATGGAGAAAGAAGGTGGACAGATCTTGTGTGGTGCCCCAAAGGTCCATCAGACCAAGGGATAGGTGAAAGTGAATGTGAAGTTAGATGTGAACCTAGTCTAACTTATTTCGTATAATGATTATCTTATTGATCTAATTGTATAGGGTCCAGGGGCGTAACTAGGGATTAGGGGGCCCTGGGGAATTGACCTCTTTGGGGGCCCCTTGCATTTTGACATTCGACATATGACATGAGATAATGTAAGCAAAAATATATAAGCCCAAAATCAAATTGGTTCAGTATATAAACTTAACAAAAAATAATCATCAAGGCTCTTTTAATGAATAATACCGTTGTTTATTAGTTAAATAATGCACAAGTGACAAATCTCAATTGACATCGCTTCACGTCGTGAAATCTATAAGAAAAGCAAAGAAATCTAGAACATCATCTACATTGATACACAGTGCAGTTCACACGATACTATGAAAAACTACTTATTAATTGTTGTTTTAATTTTTTTTCCACTTATATGTATATTAAATATATTTTTACTATTTGAAAAAAATTTTTTTTTTAGCGGTCCCCGAAAGGGGAATAGACGCTATTAGTTTAGTGTGGTTTGTCCATCCGTCCCGTTTAGATCTCGTAAACTAGAAAGGATAGTGAAAATCCGACATCATGATATTTTAGACCATTCAAAGGTCTCATGCAACGGCTACTTTTTTCTTTTCTTAAAGTGAAAATTTTAGTTTTTAAAATCAACAAGCAGTTTTTTTTTTTTTCATAAAAATACACCATTTTTAAAACTACTCACTATTAATAGTAACTAACATAGGAGGCTATTTCGTAAGGGAGCCACATATCTACCATATTTTTAACACATTTTTGTAAACGTTTTAGATTTTTTTTATACCAACGAGGGGGGAAATGCACATCACAGTATTCATAGATACGGCTAAAGGTTTCATCTCCTTAGATAATTGAACACATTATTTCTCCATCACCTATTCTCAGGTCAAATTGAAACTTTAAACAATTATTTATTGTACCTAATAAAACAAGAATCAAGTAAAAATTAATAAATAAGTCTATTAATAATTGACAATTACTTATTTTTGTTTGATATCAAATAAGGGAAATAACTTCTACATTTTTGATAGACATAATTGTATTAATTTGTGTTTACATTTTGCTTGTTTTGTTTTTACGAAAAGATGACTCCTGAAACGATTCATTGAAATACTAAATGTTCTTCTTCTTCGTCTTGAAACTGTCAGGTAGAGTTGGAACTCTAGGCCAGCAAAAGTGAACAAAGGCTCGCTTTCACCGGCCTGAAAGAGAACAGTGTACACTGTTCTGTCTGGCGGGTGGGTCAGACTCGTGGCAAGAGACCGCGTACACTAAGACCCCCGCCATTTTCCTTTTCTATACAAGGCTAACCGTGCGGGACACGCCATTTATGTAATGGCCCCTTGAGGAACAGCGCCTGGATTGTGACAAGGTTGTGGGAGCTTTTTTGCAACTCCGCGGAATGCACTGAGGATGCTCTCAAAAACAAATTAAAATATCTGACGTTTGGGCACGATTACACAAGGGAAGTAAACCATTTTAATCGGTTTTGAACAAGTGTGTAAACTGATTTACGCCCCTTGTGTATGTATTTCTGGATGCTTGATCAATGTGTAATACCAGCTTTCTAAAGTAGACCTATATCTTGATAACTTATATATATCGCTAGAAATAGCTAATAGGACCAAATAGATGGTCAAAATATGAAAATTTAACATTTGCATACTATACTAAACTTACTACACATTCTTTATAGAATTAGAACACTAACTAAAGTATTTTTTTATATTTACGGAATAAGATTTGAATAAGATATTGACCCTTTACAAAACAATTAGATCAATTAGATATTCATTATAAGACATCAGTTAGGCCAGGTTTGCATCTAACTTCACATTCACTTTCACCTATCTTTTGGTCTACTGGACCGTTGGGGCACCACACAAGATATGCCAACCTTCTTTCTCCATTCTTCTCAGTCATTCGTCTTTGATAGAATTTCATTCTGGTGTTCTTTCTGAAAATATTGTTACCTGCCTTTTTACCTGCCTGGGTGGACAACTTCGGGACCGATTTTGAGTTTGTGTTTCCAAACAAACTGTCTTTGTAGCCTTGTTTATTTTTGCGCCTAAGCCAGTGTGTCAATGTTAGTAAAACTGAAGAAAGGTAAGGGTGAACAAACGTTTTTTTTTTCATCTGTTATTTAGGCATATTAATTATATTATGCTTGTATGTTGTTACTCAGAAAGACACAAATATAAAGGAACATTTCTTATTCCATATGCTAAGACATGTACATACACATGCTCCTTCATTGTGCCATTGAACGTATTGTCTGAATCCGCCGGAAAAACCAGCGACTTAGCAGAGTTGTCTCTAATTAGTAGCCTACGCACTATTAGATAGTGGCAAAGAACAAAGAAGCAGACCATTTGAAGTAAACATCCTTCAGATACTCTTCACAAACCTGCATCCAATTTAACATAAAAAGACAAGTCCTAACCTGGAACTCCCAAAGAAAGAAGATGAGGGAACGGCCCATGAATACATGGCGCCGCGATTTGGAAGCAGATGCCAAGCAGATGGGCAAGACGTGGAGACAGTTGGAGAGACTCGCCCAGAACTGAGACTCCTGGAGGAAGCTGGTTGCTGGCCTATGCCCCAGAAGGGACCACAGCAGAGATGAGATGAGATGATGATTAGATAGATACTAAGGATGTAATTATTATTATTTTTTTTAAAGAAACGTCTGTTATTTATAAGATTTAGAAACCAGTGTGAAGAAGTTTCAAGGTAAACTTTAAAACTTCTCTTCTCGTACAAGAGATATAAAAAATAAAGATTGTTGAACTTTAGAGGGAGTCTGATAAACTGACCTGCGACTTTTATAAACTTGCTGTTACCTGTTGTTTTATTTATAATCTATAAGCCGATCATAGTGCAAAATAAAAGTTCAAATACTATATAATTCACTTATAGCTAGGCCTAAATATTTTAAACTAATATTTTTTCATTATATCATTGTCTGGTAGCGTGGCCGAGCGGTCTAAGGCGCTGGTTTAAGGCACCAGTCTCTTCGGAGGCGTTGCCATTTGTTTTTTTTTTACTTTTTTTACGTCTCATTTTTCATACATTTTAATTTTTACAGAAACATCCTGGAATGGAAATTGTTCGTGCGTACTAACAAGTCCCTCGTACCAAGGACCATCAACGGGAGCCAACACGACAGTAGCCAACACAAGTATACGACAGCAGGAGACCATCGAGAAGCTCTATCACGCATCAGTGCCTCTATGAAAGATGTGGCCATCGCAATGTGTTTGGAGAAAGCCGTACTTGTATTTGTGTTGTCTTAAAATGTTTGATGAATTTAACACGTGGTACGTTAAAGTGATATTACTACAATAAAATACTTTATTACTGAGAGGCGGGACCCTCTAACGGTGTAGGCCTTATTTTTGTTTCAAAACATAGTACCTTGCTGTTGGCCGTTTGACTACATTTCATGCTGTATTGTCATTGTTCTGCATGTAAAATTTTGCTTTTAATAATCAACGTAATGATTCAGAAACATGTAGTAGTTTATTTATTTCGGACATTACATGAATTCGGACATTCGCTGTTTTTGAGGTCATTAAATAATTATTTTAATATTTATCATAAAACTATCGCGCTGTATAATGTGCTTGTCCATTTTCCAATGATTCTGGCCCAATTTCCTTTCATTTAGCTGTCTTTTTATGTAAGAAAAAGGAATTTCAAATTTATTAGTTAGGTTGTTGTTTTTTCCTATGTTACCCGGATGACTTTACCTCTTTCTAGGGTTAAGACTATATTTTTTGATTGGCTAAGTCTATACTAATGAGCCCGGCAATATTTATTCTTTTTTTAAAGCTTATTTATTAGATTTATAAGCCAAGTTGTTTGATTCCATACAAAAAAAAAATTAATAGGGTGTCCGAATTAAATTTCAATTTCTTACCAAAATTTATTTCGGACAGCCAGTTTTGAACATCAGTAAAAATGATCTTATATTACATTTGTTCGTTTGTTGTTGTTTTTTTAATAGAGAATAAATGGGCAAATGTTTGGAGTGAGCTTGGTACATTGAATGAAGTTAACTGCTTAGATCTAGAACTACTAGATAGATCTAGATTAATACACAGAGAATATAGAGGATTCAGTTAGGCAAGAATGGCTATCCTAACATGTACTATACTACAAAAGATCATCTGACATCTGTATTAGAAATTTATTAAATTAATAAACAAAGAACACACACATTCAACACAAATCTAATCATGCAAACAATTCAAATATAAAATAAGTCCAAAATTCGGCATAGAAGTCACTAACCCAGTGACCTAATTTTGGTAGAATAAGTGCGTTCATATTTTTACTTTTTGTGTTCGTATTTATGCATAATACCGAAACATCTTAATGATTTAATGTGTTGGTTTATGCCTTATCTTAAAATTTAGTTAATGTTAGTAAAGAATTAAAATCTGAGTTTATTGAGGCCTAAATATAATAATAATAATAATAATCTTTATTATCCGTGAGGAAATTTGTCTTACAATTTGTGCATTACACCAAACAAAAAACATTATAACTATAAGAAACCAAAGTGTACATTCACACCAGACTCACTCATAATTTAGGCCTACATGTGACAAAGTTTATACCAGAGCATGAAAAAATCAACACATTAGATAAAAATAGTTTCTCCTAATCCTGCTGGGGTCGGATAGTAACTATTAATTACGAGGAAAACTGGAACAGTTACAATAAAACTAACACTAAATAGTTGCCTAGACAATAGACGATCACAGCCGGAAAAGTTTTCAGAACTTTTCTCACTTTTCGATTTGCCAACAGGTGTTTTTTTTTTTTGCTTTTTTTTCCCCAAGCCAATGTGAACTGTTAATCAATGATAGCCTTTTAGAATTGACAGTTCATAAGATGCTGTCTTTACATAAACTGAACAGCATTTCGAAACCAAAAATATCATGTTAAGAGCTTACATATAGCCTAGATGCAGGAAAGGGCTTCAAAAATATGGAGTATCAGGTACTAGTTTTTGAGAACTGGTCTGGCTTTCGAAGCTGAAGGTGAAAAGGGAATCTCCTTTCGCGGGGCCCCTCTCATGTGCGGGCCTGGGGCGTTTGCCCACTTTCCACCCCCCTAGGCCGCTACTGCTTATAACGTTAATACCATTGAATATTATGAATTTTCCAAACCTACATTACAGAGAATGTCAATTAATGACCTATGACCATAAATTAGAGACAGAGTACGATATCTGTGATTATACTCACTGCAGTGTCTTTCCTTCCATTGGTTTAATAATTAATGATTAATACATTACAGTTGCTGCTCTAAGTTGGTCATGTTCTATTAGAATTGTAGCTTTAGACTTTAGTAAATTAGTTCATAAATGATATAATAATAACTTAAAAAAATATTGACCATTTGATAATTTAAATGAATATCGGTAGCGTGGCCGAGCGGTCTAAGGCGCTGGTTTAAGGCACCAGTCTCTTCGGAGGCGTGGGTTCAAATCCCACCGCTGCCACTACAACTTTTTTTCTTTTTTTAAAATTTCAATGCGCTGCAAATGGAGCCAGAACAAATCCACTAATAGATTACGTAATAGTCACTTTTATTGTGGCCTTCGCATACTGGGTCACTGGGTGTGGGTAGATGTGTGTGCACGCAAGCTTTCTCCCCCCATCCCAGCTACCTAAAGAAATATTTTTCAGTGCTTCTGCACACTGCACCCTTATTAAAAATTGTATATAGAGCCATTCACCGACTTACACTCTTATGATATCGTCAGAGCTGAGTGATAGATGGCTGCGTGGTCGTGCTTTGCGCGTTGAGCTGCGGTTTGGATCTCAATGCCTTCGGGTTCATACCCTGCACACCGCCACCACCCTGTCGTCCTGCAGGAGGTGTGGACTGGGTGCTGCCACCACCCTTACGTCCTGCAGGAGGTGTGGACTGGTTGCCGCCTGCGGGAGGTTTGGACTGGGTGCTGCAACCATAAACATACTAGCGAACTTGGAGTACCAGTTGAGCAGACAGACCAACATACTAGCGAACTTGGAGTACCAGTTGAGCAGACAGACCAACATACTAGCAAACTTGGAGTACCAGCTGAGCAGACAGACCAACATACTAGCGAACTTGGAGTACCAGCTGAGCAGAGAGACCAACATACTAGCGAACTTGGAGTACCAGCTGAGCAGACAGACCAACATACTAGCGAACTTGGAGTACCAGTTGAGCAGACAGACCAACATACTAGCGAACTTGGAGTACCAGTTGAGCAGACAGACCAACATACTAGCAAACTTGGAGTACCAGCTGAGCAGACAGACCAACATACTAGCGAACTTGGAGTACCAGCTGAGCAGAGAGACCAACATACTAGCGAACTTGGAGTACCAGCTGAGCAGACAGACCAACATACTAGCGAACTTGGAGTACCAGCTGAGCAGACAGACCAACATACTAGCGAACGTGGAGTACCAGCTGAGCAGACAGACCAACATACTAGCGAACTTGGAGTACCAGCTGAGCAGACAGACCAACATACTAGCGAACTTGGAGTACCAGCTGAGCAGAAAGACCAACATACTAGCGAACTTGGAGTACCAGCTGAGCAGACAGACCAACATACTAGCGAACTTGGAGTACCACCTGGGCAGACAGACCAACATAATAGCGAACTTGGAGCACCAGCTGGGCAGACAGACCAACATACTAGCGAACTTGGGGTACAAGCTGGGCAGACAGACCAACATACAATAGCGAACTTAAGTACCAGTTGAGCAGACAGACCAACATACTAGCGAACATTAGTACCAGCTGGGCAGACAGACCAACATACACAAGCGAACTTAAGTACCAGTTGAGCAGACAGACCAACATACTAGCGAACTTGGAGTACCAGCTGGGCAGACAGACCAACATACTAGCGAACTTGGAGTACCAGCTGAGCAGACAGACCAACATACTAGCGAACTTGGAGTACCAGCTGAGCAGACAGACCAACATACTAGCGAACTTGGAGTACCAGCTGAGCAGACAGACCAACATACTAGCGAACTTGGAGTACCAGCTGAGCAGACAGACCAACATACTAGCGAACTTGTAGTACCAGCTGAGCAGACAGACCAACATACTAGCGAACATAGAGTACCAGCTGAGCAGACAGACCAACATACTAGCGAAAGTGGAGTACCAGCTGAGCAGACAGACCAACATACTAGCGAACTTGGAGTACCAGCTGGGCAGACAGACCAACATACTAGCGAACTTGGAGTACCAGCTGGGCAGACAGACCAACATACTAGCGAACATGGAGTACCAGCTGGGCAGACAGACCAACATACTAGCGAACTTGGAGTACCAGATGGGCAGACAGACCAACATACTAGCGAACTTTAGTACCAGTTGAGCAGACAGACCAACATAATAGCGAACTTGGAATACCAGCTGGGCAGACAGACCAACATACTAGCGAACTTGGAGTACCAGTTGAGCAGACAGACCAACATACTAGCAAACTTGGAGTACCAGCTGAGCAGACAGACCAACATACTAGCGAACTTGGAGTACCAGCTGAGCAGAGAGACCAACATACTAGAGAACTTGGAGTACCAGCTGAGCAGACAGACCAACATACTAGCGAACTTGGAGTACCAGCTGAGCAGACAGACCAACATACTAGCGAACTTGGAGTACCAGCTGAGCAGACAGACCAACATACTAGCGAACTTGGAGTACCAGCTGAGCAGACAGACCAACATATTAGCGAACTTGGAGTACCAGCTGAGCAGAAAGACCAACATACTAGCGAACTTGGAGTACCAGCTGAGAACAATGACCAACATACTAGCGAACTTGGAGTACCACCTGGGCAGACAGACCAACATACTAGCGAACTTGGAGCACCAGCTGGGCAGACAGACCAACATACTAGCGAACTTGGAGTACAAGCTGGGCAGACAGACCAACATACAATAGCGAACTTAAGTACCAGTTGAGCAGACAGACCAACATACTAGCGAACATTAGTACCAGTTGAGCAGACAGACCAACATAATAGCGAACTAGAATACCAGCTGGGCAGACAGACCAACAAACACAAGCGAACTTAAGTACCAGTTGAGCAGACAGACCAACATACTAGCGAACTTGGAGTACCAGCTGAGCAGACAGACCAACATACTAGCGAACTTAAGTACCAGTTGAGCAGACAGACCAACATACTAGCGAACTTGGAGTACCAGCTGAGCAGACAGACCAACATACTAGCGAACTTGGAGTACCAGCTGAGTAGACAGACCAACATACTAGCGAACTTGGAGTACCAGCTGAGCAGACAGACCAACATACTAGCGAACTTGGAGTACCAGATGAGCAGACAGACCAACATACTAGCGAACTTGGAGTACCAGCTGAGCAGACAGACCAACATACTAGCGAACTTGGAGTACCAGCTGAGCAGACAGACCAACATACTAGCGAACATAGAGTACCAGCTGAGCAGACAGACCAACATACTAGCGAACTTGGAGTACCAGCTGAGCAGACAGACCAACATACTAGCGAACTTGGAGTACCAGCTGAGCAGACAGACCAACATACTAGCAAACTTGGAGTACCAGCTGAGCAGACAGACCAACATACTAGCGAACTTGGAGTACCAGCTGAGCAGACAGACCAACATACTAGCGAACTTGGAGTACCAGCTGAGCAGACAGACCAACATACTAGCGAACTTGGAGTACCAGCTGAGCAGACAGACCAACATACTAGCGAACTTGGAGTACCAGCTGGGCAGACAGACCAACATACTAGCGAACTTGGAATACCAGCTGGGCAGACAGACCAACATACACTAGCGAACTTGGAGTACCAGCTGGGCAGACAGACCAACATACTAGCGAACTTGGAGTACCAGATGGGCAGACAGACCAACATACTAGCGAACTTGGAATACCAGCTGGGCAGACAGACCAAAATACACTAGCGAACTTGGAGTACCAGCTGGGCAGACAGACCAACATACTAGCGAACTTGGAATACCAGCTGGGCAGACAGAGTAACATACACTAGCGAACTTGGAGTACCAGCTGGGCAGACAGACCAACATACTAGCGAACTTGGAGTACCAGCTGGGCAGACAGACCAACATACTAGCGAACATGGAGTACCAGCTGGGCAGACAGACCAACATACTAGCGAACTTGGAGTACCAGATGGGCAGACAGACCAACATACTAGCGAACTTTAGTACCAGTTGAGCAGACAGACCAACATAATAGCGAACTTGGAATACCAGCTGGGCAGACAGACCAACATACTAGCGAACTTGGAGTACCAGTTGAGCAGACAGACCAACATACTAGCAAACTTGGAGTACCAGCTGAGCAGACAGACCAACATACTAGCGAACTTGGAGTACCAGCTGAGCAGAGAGACCAACATACTAGAGAACTTGGAGTACCAGCTGAGCAGACAGACCAACATACTAGCGAACTTGGAGTACCAGCTGAGCAGACAGACCAACATACTAGCGAACTTGGAGTACCAGCTGAGCAGACAGACCAACATACTAGCGAACTTGGAGTACCAGCTGAGCAGACAGACCAACATATTAGCGAACTTGGAGTACCAGCTGAGCAGAAAGACCAACATACTAGCGAACTTGGAGTACCAGCTGAGAACAATGACCAACATACTAGCGAACTTGGAGTACCACCTGGGCAGACAGACCAACATACTAGCGAACTTGGAGCACCAGCTGGGCAGACAGACCAACATACTAGCGAACTTGGAGTACAAGCTGGGCAGACAGACCAACATACAATAGCGAACTTAAGTACCAGTTGAGCAGACAGACCAACATACTAGCGAACATTAGTACCAGTTGAGCAGACAGACCAACATAATAGCGAACTAGAATACCAGCTGGGCAGACAGACCAACAAACACAAGCGAACTTAAGTACCAGTTGAGCAGACAGACCAACATACTAGCGAACTTGGAGTACCAGCTGAGCAGACAGACCAACATACTAGCGAACTTAAGTACCAGTTGAGCAGACAAACCAACATACTAGCGAACTTGGAGTACCAGCTGAGCAGACAGACCAACATACTAGCGAACTTGGAGTACCAGCTGAGTAGACAGACCAACATACTAGCGAACTTGGAGTACCAGCTGAGCAGACAGACCAACATACTAGCGAACTTGGAGTACCAGATGAGCAGACAGACCAACATACTAGCGAACTTGGAGTACCAGCTGAGCAGACAGACCAACATACTAGCGAACTTGGAGTACCAGCTGAGCAGACAGACCAACATACTAGCGAACATAGAGTACCAGCTGAGCAGACAGACCAACATACTAGCGAACTTGGAGTACCAGCTGAGCAGACAGACCAACATACTAGCGAACTTGGAGTACCAGCTGAGCAGACAGACCAACATACTAGCAAACTTGGAGTACCAGCTGAGCAGACAGACCAACATACTAGCGAACTTGGAGTACCAGCTGAGCAGACAGACCAACATACTAGCGAACTTGGAGTACCAGCTGAGCAGACAGACCAACATACTAGCGAACTTGGAGTACCAGCTGAGCAGACAGACCAACATACTAGCGAACTTGGAGTACCAGCTGGGCAGACAGACCAACATACTAGCGAACTTGGAATACCAGCTGAGCAGACAGACCAACATACACTAGCGAACTTGGAGTACCAGCTGGGCAGACAGACCAACATACTAGCGAACTTGGAGTACCAGCTGGGCAGACAGACCAACATACTAGCGAACTTGGAATACCAGCTGGGCAGACAGACCAACATACACTAGCGAACTTGGAGTACCAGCTGGGCAGACAGACCAACATACTAGCGAACTTGGAGTACCAGCTGGGCAGACAGACCAACATACTAGCGAACTTGGAGTACCAGCTGAGCAGACAGACCAACATACTAGCGAACTTGGAGTACCAGCTGAGCAGACAGACCAACATACTAGCGAACTTGGAGTACCAGCTGAGCAGACAGACCAACATACTAGCGAACTTGGAGTACCAGCTGGGCAGACAGACCAACATACTAGCGAACTTGGAATACCAGCTGGGCAGACAGACCAACATACACTAGCGAACTTGGAGTACCAGCTGGGCAGACAGACCAACATACTAGCGAACTTGGAGTACCAGCTGGGCAGACAGACCAACATACTAGCGAACTTGGAATACCAGCTGGGCAGACAGACCAAAATACACTAGCGAACTTGGAGTACCAGCTGGGCAGACAGACCAACATACTAGCGAACTTGGAATACCAGCTGGGCAGACAGAGTAACATACACTAGCGAACTTGGAGTACCAGCTGGGCAGACAGACCAACATACTAGCGAACTTGGAGTACCAGCTGGGCAGACAGACCAACATACTAGCGAACTTGGAGTACCAGCTGGGCAGACACCACAAATATTGAAGGGGTATTTTTTAAGCTTGAAACCCCGCTGGCAGGGGGTTTTAAACTCAAAACCCCTTTGGCTACGCTCATAGATTTTAGAGTGTCTACGTTGTTTTTTTATATTAGAGAGGTATTTTTTGTTTCACACCCCACTGGAGGAGGTTTAAACTCAAAACCCCCTTTGAATACACTCATAGAATTTTGAGTGTAAAATTTGCTTTGTTTTTAATATTAAAGAGGTATTTTTTACCTGTAAACCACGATTTTGGGGGGTTTAATTAGACTCAAAACCCATTAAACTACGCTCATAACATTTTGAGTGCGTAATTGCCTTTTTTTTTATATTGAAGAGGTGTTTTTTTAGCTTCAAAGCCCGCTGGAGAGGATTTTAAACTCAAAACCCCTTTGGATACGCTCATAGAATTTTGAGTGTGTAATTTGCTTTTTTTTATATTGAAGAGGTGGTTTATCGTAAAGTTTGGAGGGGGGTTTTAAAATCAAAATCTTCATTAGCTGTGCTCTTGGATTTGGGGATAGTAGTTTGCATTTTTTTGTTTTGTTTTTATAAAAGAGGGGGATTTAACTGCAAAACCCCTTGGTAGGGGGTTTTAAACTCAAAACTTCCAGGTAGTGATGGTTTAGTATTAAAATCTCACCTAAAATGAACAAAATGAAAGTATAAAATCAGTCACTAAATTCCATTTCGGTGAACACCCCCCCCCGCTACGCCCATGATTCATATCATGAATGCTTTTCAGATTAAAAAGTCAACCACATACTATTCAATATTTTTGAAGACAGAAAAAAAAACACACTTTGTTATTTTAATATTAAGTCTTGTTTGAATAATGTCACATCTTCTGAAAGTTCTTTATTTAACTAGAATGAAAACTCATCTTCAATGTCGCTGCGATATGTGGAAGTCAGCTACTAACAGTGTGATATATCCAGCAATGTGTCAAAAATACCTCAATATTTTTTCTTCTTTCCGTCAAGTATAGTGACGTCTGGCTATCTATTATCAATGGTTTCCAGTTTTCAAAGCTTAAGTATTCCTTGAATTTCTCTACACTAGAACACAAAATGATTAAACCTAGCCCACATTAGTACAGCTTTGAAGACAACTGTTCTTTGCTTTTTAAAGCAGTTTAGAAAAACATTCGGTTGACGCATATGTGAAATTACGATATTGAAGTCGATTGCAGTTAAATTATTAACTCATTAAAGTATTTTGCGATAGTGTGTTCATTTAGTTGGAATCTCATCTAGCTACTGTCAAAAGTAATGTGTATAAAAAAAAAAGGACACGAAACAAATTAAAGCATTTTCTCTTTCTGGTGTCAATCCCCCCCCCCCCCCCCCCTTTCCCCGATGGGTGTCATCCATTGATCTTCGCAACCCCTCCCTCCCCAGTGATGCAACTGCTCCAACTATCCCTATATCTCATTTACGCCTAGTTCTAGATCTAATCTATGATCGCTTGACGTCAACTCAATTCATATAATGCTGTATTCGCCCTGTATTTTATGAG
Source organism: Biomphalaria glabrata (assembly GCF_947242115.1). Classification (NCBI taxonomy): domain Eukaryota; kingdom Metazoa; phylum Mollusca; class Gastropoda; family Planorbidae; genus Biomphalaria; species Biomphalaria glabrata. The sequence goes on along the minus strand of NC_074713.1, from coordinate 15,377,741 downwards.
AAAATACAATAAAGATGCATATTTAAATTGTGACCCCGCCGGACCAAGTAAAATAAAGGACGCTTGGGCCATGACGCCTTCATCAGCTAAAAAAAAAAAGGACAAACAATGAACACAAAATAGGCTTATAAGATAAGATAATTTACAAAAAAATCTTTTTTTTTTCAATGAAAATTCTTTTCGATGATTTAAACCACAAAAAAAAAAAAAAAAAAAAAAGACGCCAGATTTAGACCTAGTCTAAAAATAACACAGACACTGCTTAAACAAATGAACAAAAGTGTTATGATTTAATAATAATAATATCTAGATTATCTAGATCTAATTTTAATACTTATTAAAATTAAACATGATAAGACTTGTTGCTCGTGACAACACAAACTTGTTTACTAGGTAAAGCAATGCATTATGGTATGTCGAAAGGGAACCAAATTTTCGACCAATCGTATGCCATGGAAGGTTCATTGCTGGGCAACTTATAGGCTTGAAAATATCATTACTGCTGCCGCCCAAGTTAGTCTAGACCAAAAGAAGACAAACGAAGATAATCAACCTGTCTCACTCAAACCAACTCTATCCACCTTTTTTAATCGTTTAAACAACCTCCACATGTAAGTATGATTAGTGATTAGTAGATTATCTTATGCATCTATCATTCTATCTAGATATTCTGGATCTATTCTTGATCTAAAATTGGAATGTCAATCATTGACTTGACTCAATCAGTCAATGTGAATGTCATGTGACATGATCATGATGAACATCATTATGATATCATACATGTCATTGTGACCATTGTCAGTCACTGTCAATACTGTCATGAATTATGATTTAGATCTAGATATAATGAATGTCTCGATTCCGAAGACTAGTACTGTAAGTAGACTGACTAGACGACTAGACTAATCATAAACTTCATGGTAAAAAGTTAAAAGTATCAAAGATAAAGTAAAGTTAAGATAAGGAAATGATCAGTCTTGAGTGGGACATCATGATCATCATCATCTGATCATGTTATGCAAGATTAAGTTAAAGTTGTTACTTGAGCAATGAGTGTACTGAACATGACTAGTCTAGAATCTAGCTAGATCTAGATCAAGATTTTGAAGATAGACCTAGTCAGCCTAGTGAGAGTCTACAGTCTAAGTCACGTCTATAGACTCTACCTGAACACCGATTTTCAGGAACGATCTAGATTAACATCATTAACTACGTCAAATTTTTACTTTATTTTTTTATTTGGTGAAGGTTTAACTTACAAAAAAAAACTGAAAGCAGACTCTTCTTCTTCAAGTAAAGGGTATTAACTATATATTACCACTCATAGTCAAGATTTTATTTTAAAATAAATTGGGTCACTTCATTCTCCTATGCTGAACACAGTTTTTGTTCTTTCCCCTTCATTGGACAATGAGCACCTTTGCTCCCTTATATGGGTGTGAGTTACCGGGGGAGGTTAAAACAATAGCTTTACATACATGGTTACAGAGAATCTAAAAAACTGCCATCTGCTTTGGAAAACGTCGATTTTTGCTCCAAACATAAAAACAAATGAATTACAAAAAAAAAAAAAGCGATGCATACAGCGAAGGAGAATTTGATGGGGTGTCCCAAATCTAAGAGCTTACTCTAAATCTACTAAGCTAGATATAGAATCTAGATCTAGATATATCTAGAATTTAAATTTATGGGAAAGTCAGTGATTAATCATAGATTGAGTATCATACAAATCTTCTAGATCCAGAGATTAGAATCTATATAGATCTAGATCTTTCTATATTCTAGATCTAGAGTACTTTACTAAGACTTTACTCTTTAGCACTAGACTAAAAAACTAGATATATACAATGTCAAATGCACTCTATATATAGATCTACCAGTATATTGAGAGCCACTAGATTGTGACTAGATTTAGATCTCTCTCTTAGATCTAGAGCACTGTGGCTAGCAGAGTTTGAACTTTGGATCATCAAGTCTAGATTCTAGATCCATTAAGAGAAGGAAAGATTCATTTTATTTGCATGTAGGCTATATAGATTCTAGATCTACATCTAGTTAAGTATAGTCTGTAGCTTTCTTTTACATCTAGATCTAGTTTGGATCATTCTAGTTTTAATAGTCCAGTTTGTATTTGCAGAGTAGAGGAATAGATTCATTGAAGATGGCCTTAAGTCAAAAGTGTGTTGATGTGCCAAATAATTATAATCAAAATTTAATCTAGATTCTAGAAATTCTATTACTAGATCGATTTAATTAATTTTTATTAATACTACAATTTGCCTAAGTAAAAATATGGTTCATTCTAGTAAACTTCCCATTTCAGACCATTCAATCTATGGGGCAGATGATGTAAGGGTCATCTGTTTCTGGGGCTCACTGTTAAGAGAGTGTCATATAACCAGCACAATCACCAACTTCCTATCCTTTTCCCCAACTAAATTCATGTGCCCATTAGAGCTGGGTGGACTTGTCTCAAAATTAAAAATCTTAGTTTAGTTTTCACAAGGATTTGAACCCGGTAGCCTTTGGTTCGGAAGCCTTTACCAATCAACCATGGTCCCTCCAAAACTAAATGGATCATCTTTTTTAAAATTGAAAATCTTTTTTCTAGGAATTTAAAATAAATTTTAGACTTCATATAAAGATTTATTTTTTTCAATTTATATAGCTTATTACTGTCATGTGTTTAATTACTTCTCTGTAGATCTAGATCTGTGTTCAGTGAAACTTTATGCTTTCCGCTGTAACAGTTCAGACATTAAAGATTCTTTTGGCAATATGATAAGCTAAAGTGAAGATAAGAACATTTGTTTTTCTGCATCTTTGTAAAAGAAATAGATCTAGGCTGTGTGACTGACATTAAATGTGTGACTGACATTTTAAAGGAACATTCTGAGTTATAATGGTCAATAGTGCAATACCTCTCTGGTTATGAGCATTTTATGTGGAGTGCCAGTTGCCCTTGTCAGATTTCTTGTCATCCATTTCTTTAGAACTAAATATATGAAAATAAAGACAACTCATCCAATTGTGCCATCTGTTTTCTTGTAGTCCTATACATTTCTAAAGAGCTATCTGATAAGTATATTGCCTTATATAGGTCACTTACCACTGGTCAGTTCAAAGTTAATTTGTAATTAAATTGGACTAATGGGATAGAAATATCTAACTTGTTTTTATTTATGTTCACAGTAAGCAAAATGTCTGAAAGAAAAGCTGTAATCAAGAATGCTGACATGTCTGAGGACATGCAACAGGATGCTGTGGACTGTGCCACACAAGCATTGGAAAAATACAACATTGAAAAAGACATTGCTGCCTTCATCAAGAAAGAGTTTGACAAAAAGTACAACCCCACATGGCATTGCATAGTTGGACGCAATTTTGGTAGCTATGTGACCCATGAAACAAAGCACTTCATCTACTTTTACCTGGGACAGGTTGCTATTTTGCTCTTCAAGTCTGGATGAAGTGCTTCATAGAAGCAACAAACTTTTCTTTAAGGGACCTATATTTAAGAACTTTGTGAGGCCTGTGAAGTTCCAACTGTTCATCTCCATAGACAATACAAGGTGATGGCTGGCGTGTTGAAATCAAATTATTAATCAAAGGCTATCTTCAAGAAATTTAATTGGACAATACATTTTTTTCAGAGCATTGGTTTTCTCAGTAAAGCTTTATCAAACAAATTAATCTCCTCTCTGATGAGTTCTAAATCATTTTTGTTCCTTTTGGCAGCCATAAAATGTAAAAAATATAAAACAGAACCAAAACTTTTGCCTGTAAATAGTTGATATGATGTGTGTATGGCTGGTGCAATATGACTGTTAGTGAACTGTGAGAAATAAATGGTTTGCTATATTATATGAAAAATGAACTGTCTTTCTTTGCATGTTTGATTTGATCAGAATGGATGACTAGTTGGTAGCTTATGACACTTCTAGTAATGTTAACAAGCAACAGTAAACGTGTGTGTATCAGCATTCAAGTTTATTAACAAGACTGATAACAAACATTACAACTACATTAATGAATTGAATACATTCATTGGAATTGAATGCATAAACAAATATACATTATTCAACATCATAGTAATATATTAAACATTCTATTGTTTTGGGGATAGGCTAAGTCATAACATGCTAAAAACATTTCTTAAAAATGTCGAGAAACTTATTCTGTGTAAAAGAAATAATTGTTTAGTAGACACTTCAGTTTTAGATAAAATTAACAAAAATTATGCAGCTAAAGTTAACTATTGATACAAGTAGCATACAGAAGTGACTAATTATGAATGAATACACAATTAAAATAATACAATTTCAGTATGTGCTCTGGATAGCTTGTGCATTAAAGTAAGAATTTGCCAGCTATTGAGTCCAACCTGTCAAACTAGAACATATGAACTAAACACAAACTCATTTTTAAATTATTTGTTGACTAAACAGATTTGACTGATTGTTCCTACTGATGTGTGTGGAGTGGAGATATGAGTAGTACAGACATCCTAAAATTACACATTATTTCAATAGTAGACACACCCAGATGTCAATGCATTGAAGTACAGATTTTATTACATTCAATGTACATACACATGAGCAATTATAAAAACAAATGCATCTTGAAAGGGCCTTAATACAATACAAAAAGGACATATGGCAAGTGGTCTCTTGCCTTTATTGAAAAGACTTATAGCCCTTGAACATGCAATGTTATTGGCCTTATGTCCAAGATAATTTTTCCACCAGTTTAAGAATTATCAGTACAAGATAGAAGTTTGTACTAATTTGCCATCTAATCTACATAACTTCAACCTAAATATAGAAGTTGTAACCAAAACAAGAAAACGTATCTGTCCAAATCTATCACCATAATAATAATGGCAATGCCTTACGATTCCAAAGATTAAGGATGTGTGCAGTGTTTCAAAGTGGTCACAATTAAAATCCTGAAGCCACTTATGCACTTAAGTAACATTTTATTACATTAAAATACACATGTCATTGTGTTTTTAGGGTTTGTAGTTGATCCAGTTTGATTTTTTCTTTAGCTTATCAATAGGAATCCAAATTTTAAAATTATAATTTTTGGATTTTGCTAAGTAAATAATTTTCAGATACCCAGAGGTACCACTTCACACAGAAAATAAAAAAAAAATAATGCACACAGACACACAAGTTTATAATAATAAAAAATATTTACACATTTCTATTTTGCACATATTTTGATTAGTAAGCCAGTAACTGTCAATGAAAATGGTCAGTCTTACTATTTGTATTGGCCTACAGGCCTACTCTAGTTCAGCTTCACAATGTGGTTCATCTCTTAATAGTCACATATAAATAATGAAACAAATGGTGCAGGTTGGTTATCAGTCATAAAGCTGTACTAACGTTACTGCATCTGCTATATTATTGATGACGAAGATTTATAGATGATTATTGCCTGGTTTCTGATTGAAAGCTTTATGCAAGAACCATGCAATTTATTAAATTAAGGTTGCAACAATCTTGAAAAATTATTCTTTATAGGTAATATGGAATTTGTGATACTAAAAAAACTATATGCATGTTTTTCGTATTTTCTAAAAAAACAAACTTATGTTTGGATTGAGTTTACATTCCTAAAAAACTTAAGGAACAATTCATGTTAAAATTTAGATTTACTGGGCATTAGCTTAGTAAATAAAACAAAAAGATTATCTAAATGAAAATTTTGCTAAATACTTGTAAAACATTTCTACTAAGGCAGGTAGGCCTCTGCTATAGTTCAATATTGGCAAAATTAGAAAAGTTTTATGAACTGCGCACCAAAAAAATGCCAAACTAGTTTCTGTTTCAGAAAGTTGTTTTCAAACAAAACTTTGCTTTGTCCAATGCACAGAAGAATAAGTCTGTGGATATTTCCAAACTGTGAGTCATGTTATGGGTCTCTGCCAGCTTCACTCTGTACAATATTTTCAGCACTTGGTGTTCGGCTGATCTCATGAACCAGCTCCTGGTGTTCACTGATTAATTTTTCAAACTCTCTCTGCCTCTGACCAGCACTTTCCTGAGATAATAGATTTGTACAAGTTTAGGATGACTACATCTCAAAAACAAGTTTGTTAGATCAATACAATTAAATTTAATAAAAAAAACAAACTTTTACTCATAAATTATTGAATGCCAACATACAATATCTTCTAGAACAGTGTTTCCAAAACTTTTTCCTTAACGGAACACTTCGCACATTCTGAGCATTTACTGAAACACTTTGCTTACTTTTGTTTAGAGAGATTAATTCATGTGGTGGCCTACTAGTTAATTATTCCAGTAGTTTGTGAAACACTTATTCAGGCCTCGTGAAACAGTTTGGGAAACACTGTTCTAGAAGAAACTGAAACCCGTGATTCATCTGGTGATTCATCTGGGCTCATCCATTGTCGTTCCAAATAGGAGTAATAAATATATTATTTTTTATATAGCAATAGTATTAATACTTTTGAATACCGGTAATAATGATAAGAAATATTTTAATACCATGCTAGAAAATGCCCATTAAAGCAACTGATAGTGTCATGATAGGGATGGGGAAACATTGGGAGCATGGTTCAACTTGGAAAGTTTTGGAATGTTTTTGTCATGACATACAAATATCTTGCTCTGGATTTCTTTTGATACTTATTCCAACCTTGACTTCAGTTGCCAATGAAACCATCTCCATATCAAGTTATTTTGTTTTGTTTCATATACCATACATTGTTTCTGTATCCAAAATATTTTACTAAAAAAAATAAAAAACCAAACAATTCAAAGTAAAATTATGGAATGGGTTACAAGTTAAAATTGCAATGTCCAGGTTGCTTCCCTTTGTAAGAAAGGGGAGGAAAAAAAATACTTTCTACAAAATACTATAGACGGAAATGAAGTTAAGCAAAAATAACAAAAAAAATATTGTAATGTGTTGCAGTAAACATTTGGAGCCAATTTGACTGTGAAACAGTGTTAAAAAGCAAACTGACAAACTAACAAACCACAGGATGGTTCAATAATGAAGACTAGAAAATTGAACTGCAGTGAGTTATAGTAGCAGTATAGGAAACTTGGTCAGCCTCACCAAATGAATCCATAATGCACCTATGATCAATGTTACTGAACCTCACACAATATACCTCTGACCAGGGACACCGACCATCCCATAATGCACCTATGACCAGTGACAGTGAATTTGCAACAACGCACCCATGACCGCCCACATTGAAATCCCATGAAGCATCTTGGATCCGCCACATTGAAGGTCACACAAATCACCTAATGTTCTGACAAAACTCACACACAGAATTCTATTTCTTACTGTGGTATAGTACTTTTTATTAAGGTTCTATTATATACAGAAGGTTAAGTGAAGACATGTTTAGTATTTATAATGCTTCTTCTTCTTCTTCATCGTTCTCATTGTTATGTTGGAGTGTTCATATGACTAGACCAATACATGAGATGAACTGCGCAGTGGTTTCCAAATCAGGGAGCTCTCCATATAGTTTTCTTTCTATTGGGGTGATTTGGGGCCAATGTCTTATACGGGCCTCTTGGTAGAGAGAGCAGTTTTGGAGGACGTGGTCGGCATTTTCTGGTGATACTCCACATGGGCAGATTTCACTGGTTCCAATTTTGAGCTTCCGGAACATGTGTTGTCGCATTCTGTTGTGTCCGGTCCTGAGTCGAAAGATTAGACGTTGGTCTTGTCGGGATAGCTTATAGTAAGCATCATCTTTCTTGTGATTTGGATGGGAGCTCGTCCATTTCTCATTTATTTTATCTACAATTAATTTCTTCATTTCTTCTGGATAGAGTGCAGAGTTTACTTGTGAGTTTGTTCTCCCACTCTTGGCGAGTGTGTCAGCCTTCTCATTTCCTGCTAGTTGTATGTGAGCTGGTATCCATTGAATAACAGTTTTTTTGCTGTTGTGGTTGAGCTTTGTGAGTGCTGTTCTGAGGTTTTTAATATAAGGGGAATCAGAGTTTTGCAGGCTTTGGAGGGTTGTTTTTGCGTCTGTTAGAAAGACAATCTGACTGTGAGGGGAACTTGGATGATTTGCTAGCATGGTAGCAGCTAGTGCTTCCCTTTCTGCTCTGTGACTGTCAGAGAGCTCTCCAGTTACAAAGGATTTTTCTAGTTTTCCTCCATCTGGCCATTCGATAAGTATTCCAGCTCCTCCATTTGTGGTGGCTTTATGAAATGAGCCATCCGTGTAAACTCTGATCCACTGATTGCTAGGGTAATTGGTATGTAGAAAACAGTTCACTATTTCCTTGAGCTCTGTTGGTCTGTAATCAGATTTTCTTTTTATGTTTTCCATATGGTCCCTTATAGTAGGAAGAGGGCTTTCGTCCCAGGGTGGAGATTCATTATAGTGTATCGAGGATTCCAGAGTAATTTTTTCAAGTTGGTGTTTCTTTTTTAGGTTTAGAGATTCCTGTATGAAATTGGTCCTTTTGAGACGGTTTTTTGTGCCAGTTTTGTGGATTTTAGTTCTGAGTGGGTGCCTCTCCAAGGTTTCCAATTTAGTGAATTGGGAAAGGATTTTTATTTCTCTATAATGCTGATTTAGTGAATGACCCGGAAGTGATGTTCTTTATTAGTAACATGAATAAACATACATAGGCCTATATATAAATTTGCATAATACAATAATAAAAATAATAATATACCACACTTACCATAAGTGATAGTGCAATAAGTTCTGACTCTTTAGATTTGGATAACTTCTCAACTATTGATGTTTTTCTAACTCTGCCTTTTGGAATGTCTGGAGACAGGTAAATAACATTTTGAATCCAGTTATATTCAAAACTAAATTAATAAAAAATAAACATCTAATCATTTTCATTTATTCAAAGTAGTTTTAACCTAAAAAAAGGGACACATTGTTTATTAAAAAAAATATTTTTTTTAGTGAACACAGAGTTTAAATGTTTATTCTCACTGCATTAAGTTTATTATAACACTACACTGCTGTGGTCATTTAAAAAGATCTGCTGATACTATCTCAATATTCGTATAAGTTGCAGATGTGCAACAACAAGTTTATTTTTACAGACAGGAAGTGGCTTTGTTGACAAAAAAATATACATATATTTTGCCTTATCAAGCACAGGCACAGGGGTGTAGCTAGGAATTTTGCATTGTTTGGGGTTCGAGGCGTAGGGGGGCTTGACTCTTTGAGAGGCCCCTGCATTTTGCATAATATTTAATTTTTAATGTAAAAAACACTAATTTGGGAAAAGGGGGGGGCACCCTCTCAAGTGGGGGCCAGGGGGGATTTTCAAATTCTCCCCTCTCCTTCCCCCACCCTAGCTACGTCACTGCACAGGCAAAATCATCAACCACTTGATAAAAGTCACCAATTTATCCATCACCTTCAGGCTGAAGGTCATCTGTCTCAAGGGAATCTATTTCCACCTCAGCGCTTTTCCCATCATCTGTTTCCAGTCCGAGCATAATGTCTGCTCCACTGTTGGATGTGGTCAACTTGACACGTGGACGGACTTCCAGACCACTATTTAATACATCACCTGATGATATTGAAAACAGCATCAATAAGTATGATAGGTATTGTAAGCAAGTCTCTTGCTTTTAAAATGTAAGGACACACTGAGAGACTTACAAGGAAGGGGATGTTGGAGGTGGAATGAAAAACTGATGGGTTTCAAAGATATTATACGTATCACAAAGATATTATACGTATCACAAAGATATTATACGTATCACAAAGATATTATACATATCACAAAGATATTATACGTATCACAAAGATATTATACGTATCACAAAGATATTATACATATCACAAAGATATTATACGTATCACAAAGATATTATATGTATCACAAAGATATTATACATATCACAAAGATATTATACGTATCACAAAGATATTATACATATCACAAAGATATTATATGTATCACAAAGATATTATACATATCACAAAGATATTATATGTATCACAAAGATATTATACATATCACAAAGATATTATACATATCACAAAGATATTATACGTATCACAAAGATATACGTATCACAAAGATATTATACATATCACAAAGATATTATACGTATCACAAAGATATTATACGTATCACAAAGATATTATACATATCACAAAGATATACGTATCACAAAGATATTATATGTATCACAAAGATATTATACATATCACAAAGATATTATACATATCACAAAGATATTTTATGATACTATGATAGTCTGGAGAGCCTACAGTTTTCAAGCCCATATTAATTCTAAATCTAAACCCATCCATCTTGGGGAAAGACATAATTGCAGGCACAGAAACTTGGCTACATCCTGAAATTTATAATGCAGAAATTTTCAATAGTAATTATGAAATTTTTAGAAAAGATAGGGCTGATAATCATGGAGGAGTTCTTTTAGCAATAAAAAACACTCTTATAGCAGAAGAAATTACCTTACCTAACTCAAAAAATATAGAATCAACATTTTGTAAAATTAATACCACCTCAACATCCCTAATAATAGGCAGCATTTACAGACCTCCAAATTCTAGTTTAGAATACATGCAGGAACTATGTAATCAGATTACTACACTTAAAGAGACAAATAAAAATGCAGTTTTTTGGATTATGGGTGATTTCAACCTACCTGATATAAATTGGAAAACACTAACCATAGATAAACACCAAAACCTTAAGGACATAAATGAGCTTTTCATAGAAACTTTACACAACCTAAGTTTAGATCAAATCATTAAAAAGCCAACTAGATTAAACAACACATTAGATCTCTTCTTAACCAACAGACCTGGATTAGTAGTTGATTATGATATTATACATGGTCTATCAGACCATGAGATCATAAAAATACACAGTCAGATAAAAACAGTAGCCAATACAAAACCCAAAAGAAAAATCTTACTCTGGAATAAATGTAACCTAACACAACTACACCAAGCTGCATTAAACTTTCAACAAACATTCTTATTAGAAAAAGACATTAACCAACCAGTTGATGACCTCTGGAATTTCATTAAAAACCATCTTAAAAGCATTATAGAAAATCATATACCAACTAAATACACATCAAACAAAATAAATAAATGCTGGTTTAAAAATAAACTAAAGAAGCTTTGTAAACAGAAGGAAAACCTATATAGAAAATTTAAAGAAACTAATGCAGAAAGAGTTTACAAAAAGTATATAAAAATTAAACACTTAACCCAAAAAGTAAGCAGACAGCTGCAGAGTGAATACATAAACAATGTAATATCTAAAGATAACAACAAAAACCTATGGTCATACATTAAGTCTAAGAAAATGGAAACAACAGGCGTAGCGCCATTAAAAGATGAACATAACATAATACATAATGATAATGAAACTAAAGCAAACATCCTAAACAAATACTTTGCATCAGCATTCTCAGCCCCAGGAGACAAAGACATATTACTGAATTTGAACCAAGTAGACAACATAGAAGATATAGCAGTACAAGAAAATGGAATTCAAAAACTATTAGCCAACACCAAACCAAATAAAGCTTCTGGACCTGATGGTATTCCAGCTAGATTACTCAAAGAACTAAGTAATGAGTTAGCCCCAGTGTTCAAAATACTCTTTCAGGCTTCACTTAACCAGGGCAGAGTACCAAAGGACTGGAAAGAAGCTAATGTCACCCCCCTATTTAAAAAAGGAGAAAAATCTGACCCAGGAAACTACAGACCAGTATCACTTACCAGCATCACATGTAAAATCCTAGAACACATAATATGTAGCAACATCATAAACCACTTAGACAAACAAAATGTCCTCACACCATACCAACATGGCTTTAGGAAATATAGATCATGTGAAACACAACTAATAGGACTAATTGATGATTTTTCAAAAGGTTTAGATAATAGTGAACAAATAGATGCTATCTTACTAGATTTTTCTAAGGCTTTTGACAAAGTTCACCACCATAGTTTGCTTAAAAAATTAAAATATTTCGGCATTAATGGTCCACTGCATCAGTGGATTAAGGACTTTCTGATAGGGAGAGAACAAACTGTAATAATAAATGGCTCTAAATCAACACCGATAACAGTAAACTCAGGTGTACCTCAAGGAACAGTCTTGGGTCCACTACTATTTTTAATTTACATAAATGATTTACCAAATTGCATTAGTTCAGGAACAAAAGTCAGATTATTTGCAGACGATTGCATAATATATAGAACAATAACAACAACACAAGACACAGATATTTTACAAAGAGAATTAGATGAATTACAGAAATGGGAATCAAATTGGAGCATGTCTTTCCACCCAGAAAAATGTCAGTTGTTAAGAGTAACAAAAAAACTAAAACAAATTAATTCCACTTATCTTATTCATGGCAAACCAGTAACACAGACTAAAAACGCAAAATACCTAGGTGTTATAATAAATGAAAAACTGTCATGGAATCCACATATTGAAACTACAAAAAAATCAAACAAAGCATTAGGATTTATTAAAAGAAATTTCTATAAATCAAATAAGAACATAAAACTAAAATGTTATTTAACTTTGGTTAGGCCAATAATAGAATATGCATCCTCCGTCTGGGACCCCTCAACTCAAGAAAACATTAAGAAACTAGAACAGACACAAAATAGAGCAGTGCGATTCATAACAAACGAATATTCACATTTGACTAGAGTAACACCTTTAGTAAAATCACTAAATTTAGAAAGCCTTCAGGACAGAAGGCTCAAAAGTAAAGTAGCAATCATACATAAAACACTGAACCATAATCTTCAAATACAAAAACAAAATTTAATAAAATACTCTGAAAGACACAAAGACAAAGGCACATTCCTCATCCCATATGCTAGGACAAATTTGTACAAATACTCCTTCTTCCCTAGTGCTATTAGAGCATGGAATGGGTTGCCTGAGCTAGCCAGGAAAACCAGTGACTTGGCAGAATTTAAGTCATTGGTTAATATGCATGACTAAATGCATGACGCGTAGGACGTAATCATCTTCTTTTTTGAAGTAACGTCTGTATTATATAAGATAAGAAGAAAAGTTTCATGGGCTTAATGTGTTGACAGATATTCAATCTCACTGTAGTAGCTTAGTCTGTAGGACGGACTGACAGTGCTAGACAGTACCAGCGCTGTCTTTAAAAACTCTTGATTTGGATAGGGGAGGCTTGAGTAAAAATGGCAGGTATGTGTTTTGGTTGTGACTAGTGTTAGGACTGTATCAGAAGGGAGGGAAACACCTTATTCATTTTGATGTGGTTGTAGGCCGAAAAATATATTGTTTTGGTCATCCTACTAATACTAAGCATTGCCACACAGCCAAAGGTGGAAGTTAGACCTTGAAACAGAGAGAGAGACCAAGCAAGAGCTAGAGAAAAACAGAGAGAGACCAAGCAAGAGCTAGAGAAAAACATAGAGAGACCAAGCAAGAGCTAGAGAAAAACAGAGAGAGACCAAGCAAGAGCTAGAGAAAAACATAGAGAGACCAAGCAAGAGCTAGAGAAAAACAGAGAGAGACCAAGCAAGAGCTAGAGAAAAACAGAGAGAGACCAAGCAAGAGCTAGAGAAAAACAGAGAGAGACCAAGCAAGAGCTAGAGAAAAACAGAGAGAGACCAAAAGAATAAGGGTCAAGAAAACAATAACACGAACTGGTGAGTGTGAAAGGAGAGAGGAATAGGCAGATGGTAGCCAGACAAATGAGAAATGACACAAGACAATCAACTTATTTTCTTCAGCCAGCTTGATGAAAGGCTGGTGAACATGGGGTAAAAGGGTGATGGCGGGGTTGTAGTAGTGGTGAATTCCTCTCAAGTTATTATTGACTGCACCATGAACTGACCTGATAGCATCACTTGGTTCATGTTGTCTTCACTAAACTGGCCCTCTTCTTTATCTTCACCGAACTGGTCCTTCCCTTTAGTTTCACTGGTGTCCTCTTCTTTATCTTCACCAAACTGGTCCTCCTCTTCCCTTTCTTCTTCTCCTCTTACACTCTCCTTCTCACCTTCCTCCTCTGTCCTCAATGGAAGCACGACTGACGGACTCTGCTTTGTATCAGACACTCCTGAGCCTGGAATACAAAGGGAAACGTCAACAAAAGCAACTACAACAATTGTTAACAAAGAGGTGCGGTGGCTAAATAGGTAAGAGGGTCCCGGGTTCGAATCTTTCGGAGGCCTCCACCCAGCTCTAGTGTCACCAACTGTCTTTACTCTTCTCCAACTACTGTCAGGTAGGCACTAGAGCCACCATAAAAGTAAATTAAGGCAATAAAGGATAGTGTGTGTTCCCCTTTCAGATCTAGTGATCTATAGGGCAGATGATGTAAAGGTCATCTGTTTCTGTGGCCATGGTGGTGTTGATTACGGAATCAAATGAACAGGGCCGGTCCTAAACAATTGCGGGGGCCCTATGCCAAACTGATTGCGCGCGGCCTAGTCTGGGTGGGCATAAGGATAATTAGTGAAAATTAAGATTATGTATTAGAAAATTTTTATTAATTCTTTACTAAGTACAAAATTGCGATCAAATTAACTTTACTTTACGAACCTTGCAACCTAAGGCATATTTATATGCCAGTGACTATAAACGTGAATAAAGAATTGGAACTTCTATTTAAGGTGAAACTTCGCACGATTATTACATTTTATTACATGAAAGCTGACAATGCCTTTTTTTCTTTTATCGCGCGTAGGATTGGCGTTTTCCGCAATGAACGACACCCACCAATGACATTTTGCCTATTTTTCAGGAGATTTTTATGAGTTTTTAGGAGATTTTAATAAATTCAGAAGATTTCCAGGAATGTTTCGTATATATTTTGCAATTTAATAATTGCACCTAGAATTTAGCGCGGAGCCCACTGCGACCGCATAGGTTGCAGTGGCCTGAGACCGGCCCGAGGATCGGTGTAAAAATATTTTAAGACCCCAGTGAAAAGAAAAAAAAAAGCGACGGTTCTGTGAAATGTTCAAAGGGCCTACTCACCTACCGGCTCAGTATCATAAAAAAATGTTTGTACCACAAGAAATATTGTGTCAATGCTCCTAATTTAAAACTGAGAAATGAGAGATATCTAAAATCTAAACGAACACGCACAATGACAAAAATACCAAGGGCTGTAACCCGTAACACTATCATAACAAGGGCCGTAACACCACCAAAGTCAGAGACATTCAGATAATTCCGACGTTATAACTATAAACATAGACTTTTTTTTTTTGCAGCATATTCTCATTAGTAAATCCCGATAATTTTACATTCTTCTAAGTTATATCAATTTAATAAAAGTATTTGTCCCCCCCCCCCTCGTCCCTCACACTTTTTCACCAAGCTGGGTAAAAGAGATGAGGGCGTAGTTTTATTGATTTATTTTCGTTTAGTCGGCGGTTTAGAGGGTGTCATAAGCCAAAGGTTGAGAAACACTGAAATACACGATCTACCAACGTCAACTGAAACACTTTCACGTTCTTGCATTCTGGACAGAACAACTCCCGAGACGTCTGCTAGCTGCACTTGCACGTGCCAATCTGGAAAAGAAGCTCAGTAAAAAAAAAAAAAAAAAAAGTATCAGATGGTTCGGGCATGTTCAACGAAATCGTCTCAGGTGGAATGCACACTTAATCTGCTGCAAGGCTAGCAAGGCTATTGCTGCACGCCTAATTGAAATGAAATATAGGTCTAATGAGAGCAGTGGTTGGCGGGATTGGACCACAAGCAACTTTCTGCGTGTTCTATTCCAGAGAGGTCAAGGTCTGTCTCAGAAGGAGTGGAATAAGTGCCAGAACACAATTCATATTCTTATATATAATACAGACGTTACTTCAAAAAAAAAGAAGTCCTACGCGTCATGCATATTAACCAATGACTTAAATTCTGCCAAGTCACTGGTTTTCCTGGCTAGCTCAGGCAACCCATTCCATGCTCTAATAGCGCTAGGGAAGAAGGAGTATTTGTACAAATTTGTCCTAGCATATGGAACGAGGAATGTGCCTTTATCTTTGTGTCTTTCTGAGATCATACTTGGAATGTGTCAACACAGGCGTAAAATATATGTGTGAGAGTGTGAGTAAGGCGCAACAAAGTCTGCCACTCAAGATTTGGACCAAGTGTAAGATTTTAGAAATATTAAATGAAGATCGTCTTTTTGTAAAACAGCCAAACGAATGATAGAATTTTAAGTTTAATTTTTCAGAGCAGCTCTATAAATAGCTCTATAAATATACACTGGAAAAAAAAATATCCATAAAACTCAAACGCTAAAAAATTTCGCAAATGACATGCCTTAGAGTTCACATTATGTGTTAAGTATATTATGACTACTTGACTACATTGCTATTATGTCTACAGTATGTGTACATTATGTTTGTGACTTGACTACATTGTCATCATGTCTACAATATGTGTACATTATGTTTGTGTACAATATGACTACATCGTTATCATGTCTACAGAATGTGTACATTAAATTATGTATGTGTACATTATGACTTCTTGGCAGTACTTGACTACATTGTTATCCTGTCTACAATAGGCCCTATGTGTACATTATGTTTGCATATTTTATGTCTTCTCTATGTTATTTGATGTCACCATTCAACAGTAGGCCTATATCGACGCCTTGTTTACGTTCTGTAATCTGTACATAGCATGGGCGTAGCCAGGGGGGGGGTTTTTGGGGTTCAAACCCCCCCCGAAATGAAATCCCCCCCCCCTGGGGGGGGGGAATCGAAATTTAGTGAATGATTTTTTGCTTTGATTTTGTTTATTTTAGGTGAGATTTGAATACTAAACCATCACTTGTCCCAGCACAACCAATGGGGTTTTGATTTTAAAACCCCCTACCAGGGGGTTTTGAGTTTAAAACCCCCTACCAGGGGGGTTCGAGTTTAAAAACCCCTACAAGGAGTTTTGAGTTTAAAACCCCCCAACTAGGGGTTTTGAGTTTTAAACCGCTTACTTGGGGTTTTTGCAGTTAACTCCCCCTCTTCTATAAAACAAAACAAAAAAAAATGCAAACGAAAATCCCCTAATTCCAAGAGCACAGTTAAGGGAGATTTTGATTTTAAAACCCCCTCCAAAATTTACGATAAACCCCCTCTTCAATATAAAAAAAAAAGCTAATTAGGCACTCAAAATGTTATGAGCGTAGCTAAATGGGTTTTGACATAGTTTTAAGTTTAAACCCCACTTAAGCGGGGTTTGAAGATAAAAAATACCTCTTTAATAATAAAAACAAAGCAAATTATACACTCAAAATGTTATGAGTGTAGTCAAAGGGGTTTTAAGTTTAAACTCCCCTCCAGTGGAGTTTGAAGCTAAAAAGTACCTCTTCAATATAAATAAAAGCAAATTACTCACTCTAAAATCTATGAGCGCAGCCAAAAGGGTTTTGAGTTTAAACCCCCCCGCTAGGGGGGTTTGAGGCTAAAAAATACATCTTCAGCGTAAGAAAAAAGCAAATTACGAACTCAAAATGCTATGAGCGTTGCCAAAAGAATTTGAGTTTAAACCCCCTTTCAGAGGGGTTTAATGCTAAAAAAATACCTCTTCAATATAAAAAAAAAAAGCAAATTACACACTTAAATTATTTGAGCGTAGCCAATCCAATCGGGGGTTTTGAGTTTAAACCCCTCTTCCACAGATGGAGTTTGTTTAAACTTTAAAACCCCTCCAGATGGTTTTGAGTTTAAGATCCCCCCACAGAGCATTTTGAGTTGGAAAATCCCCAACAGATGATTTTGACGATAAAACTTCTCTTTTCGTTATAAAATCTAAAGCAAACTACAGTCACTTAATTCCAAGAGCGTATTCAAGAGAGGTTACACATTTTTACCAGTGGCAGGGCTCCCTTAATAAACTGCAGTGAATAGTCATCTGCCGAAATTGAAAAACACTAAATGTGGCTCAAGAAAGATGGCTAAGACAGATTTTAGGAGTCAGTTATAGAGATCGGGTTTAAATCAAGGAAATCCTATGCCGAACTGGGAGTCAACCACTTAGTAAGATTGTGAGAGAGCGACGCATGAGGTTTGCGGGACATGTTCTCCGACAAAATGAATTACGCATAAGAAGAGTTGCAATGATATCCTAGTACAACTTGACGCCACTTATTCATTGAGGTCCTCATGGCAGGTGGGAAGAGGCTTCAGACATTACCAGTGACAGATTTTTATGGAAACAGTTTATCGTCAAATGCTCCGAACGGCGCGGTAGGGTCTAAGTCAGTAAGAATAGCACATTAGGTTTTTCAAATAAAACTTTTTAATAGCAGGAAAATGCACTGTAGATACCTCAGAACATGCATTTTGTTGGCTTTCAAGACCAGAAATAATGCTTGGCGGCGGGGCTTCGCCTCGCGCTAAGGGAGCTCCTAGCGCTCCCCAAGACCCCATTGCTAGTAATGGCTGGGAATCTACAATTTTATGGAAACAGCTCGACGGCAAATGCGCCAAACGTCGCGGGAGGGTCTAAGTCAGTAAGAATAGCACATTAGGTATTTGAAATAAAACTTTTTAATAGCAGGAAAATGCACTGTAGATACCTCAGAATATGCATTTTGTTGGCTTTCAATATCAGAAATAGTGCTTGGCGGCGGGGCTTCGCCCCGCGCTGGGGGAGCTCCTAGCGCTCCCCCAGACCCCCTTGATAGTATTGGCAGGAAATCTACAATTTTTCCACTAACTCATGGAAGAATGAAGGGTCAGAATGCAATAAAGATTATGTACACACACACACACACACATAAATATATATTTAAAAAAAAAATTCGCGGGGGAGGGGGGGGGTTAAAAAAAATCCCCCCCCCAAAACCCCCCCCCCCCCGAAAAAAAATCCTGGCTACGCCCATGGTACATAGTATTTCCACATTCTGCCTACAGTGTACATTATGTAGGCCTATAACGTCTGCCTACAGCAAATATTAAGTCTGCAGTCTGCCTACATTATGTCTGCATTCTTTCTCCTTGTTTTTCCCTCCACCCCAAGTTTCTATTGTAGACACAATGTGACCAATCCAATCCATTGCTCTCCCACCATGACGGTCATGTGACCTATGTGAACTGTGTTGAAACTACTGTATTCTACTGACACAATTTTGGATTTTATTAATTCTCTACAAAATTTGTCTTTCTTTCTCTTGGACAAACATAAACATAAACCTTGCTATAAATAATAACATGAGAGAAGCTAACATTTAAAAAAAAAAGGAGGAGGGGGGGGGGGAGAGATTTGTTTGCACTAGATGTCAACAACATTTCACCCTTTCGCGTCTCCATCGGCTTTTTTTAAAAATATTATTTTTATAATTAAAAAAAAAATTGCTGTTTCAAATTGTCAATGTGAAGCACTTTTTAATATTTCTTGTACATCTTTCGTCTTTTATTTTGTTCCAAGTGACTCGGGAGTGTGCGAAGAACGCACAAGGAAAACTAGCGCATTCTTAGTCACGTGGACAAGTATACATGGAACTCGCAATGTTATCATTGGTCCAACTCATTTCTCGCCATGTTGAACTAGTATCATGTTTTTTTCCCGAGGTTTGAATATGCGGCGATATAACATTTTTTTTCATATTGGTAACATTCAGCCAGATTAAAAATTAGGACATTGGTTTCACCCGTACACATTTAATAAAAATCAATCAACGTAAACATTTCATAAACAATCAATCAACGTACACATTTCATAAACAATCAATCAATGTAAACATCTCATAAACAATCAACACAAACATTTCATAAAAATCAATCAATGTACACATTTCATAAACAATCAATCAACGTACACATTTCATAATTAAACATTCGTTAAGACAATGAAAAAGACAATGGAAAAAAAAAGTTACCTTGGTATTGGTCAGATGATCCGATGACCTTTGAACTATTCAGCATGTACTCCTGTTGGAAGAAAAAGAAAAAAAAATGTCACTAAGCTTAAGCCGTACCGAACGACACTATCTCTGTAATGTACACAACTCCCCAAGCGGCCTTCTATATATATCCATCCACTGCACGCCTGCCCTATCAGACAAGTGGCTGTTAGAATGTACAATCCACAGGCGAAACAATTCCACTCTCCGATGACAAAGAGGCCAAAAGTTAAGGCCGTAAACTAAAAATAATCAAAATAGTTGACTTCATTTAACGACAATAAACTGAACAGACGTCACCAAGGTTAACAACTTGAATGGCGTCATGTGGAAATGAAAAGAAACAGAATAGCTCAGTGCTTCCCAAGTGTTGCGGGTTTGAGACTACCAGGCCACATCTAAGCTATTGTTAAAAAAACAACAACTTGAAAGTTTCTGGAGTCTACTATCATACCCAAAAAAAAAAAAACAACACAAAACAATAAAAAAACAACAAGGTTACAAAGACAGTTTGTGTGGAATCACAAACTCAAAATCGACCCCCGAAGTGGTCCACCCAGGCAGGTAAATAGGCAGGATTCAATATTTTCAGAAAGAATATCAGAGTAAAATTCTATCATAGACAAATGGAGAAAGAAGGTTGACCGATCTTGTGTGGTGCCCCAACGGTCCAACAGACCAAGGAATAGGTGAAAGTGAAGTTGAAGTTGGATGTGAACCTGACCTAACTGATGTTATCTAATTGACCTAATTGTTTTGTAAAGGATGAATCTCTTATTCAAAGCCTCAAGAAAATACAACAACATCATATCATATTTCTTATGTTTCGTCCCCCGTGTGGTGTATTGCAGTTCACGAAATAATTTTGGAAAACTACTTATTAATTGTTGTTTTAAATTATGTTCCACTTATATGCATACTAAATACATTTTCTCTCTTTAAAAAAAAGTAAAACATTTTTTTGTAAATGTATAGTTAGTATGACAGAACTTGCTAAACGTAACAATACTATTGTAAAAATTTTTTTTTATCAAAATATCTAAAACCGTTAGCATAAATGTGTTGAAAATATGGTAAATAGTAGTCTCCCTTACTAAATAGCCTCCCGTCTTTGTAATATTAATAGTGAATAGTTGTAAAAATGATGTATTAAAATGAAAAAAAAAAAAAAACTGCTTGCATAGTTGATTTTAAAAATTAAATTTTTCCTTTTCAGAAAAGAAAAAAGTAGCCGTTGCATCAGAACTTTGAATGGTTTAAAATATCACGATTTTCAATATCTTTTCCAGTTTACGAGATCTAAACGGGACGGACGGACGGACAGGCCACACAAAACTAATAGCGTCTATTCCCCTTTTGGAGGCCGCTAAATAACTAGAACAAACATTGTATATGACGTCATAAAAATACACACAGTAGATGTACAATACTTGGTTGTTTGTTTGCTTTGTGCGCACAAGATTCATGGCTTAAACTCTGACATTCAAACAGCTCCCAATTTTTTGGTTGTTGTTTGATAAACTTGCCAGATAGTGGTAGACACACTTATGATGACGTCATAACGTATTAAAACTGCTTTATATCTTGTATCAGTAGCTCTAAGATCCTTATCTGGGTTACATATCAACGTATGGTATCTTATCACTCAGACTAAACCAAACGTTTCGGCTTAAACTTTTTTTTTCTCTCACTCGGGGTGTGGATGGAACAAAAGCCAGCAACTTAGTCCAAAAAGTCCGCCAATGGGGGCATCAGTGTGCCGTTAGATGGAGCTGCGGTCCCTGCAAGGAGAGTGGCGGTTACAGTATAGGAATATGAGGCAAACTCCTCATGGTTAGCGCTGCCATAGGCCACTTATAGCGAGTGGGAACCAGGAACCACCGCTGTGTACGCGGTAAGGTCCCCTTACTTGGTCCATGGCCGTTACTGCTGGAGGCCCTCAGGCAGGACTTGAGGTGAAGAAATCCCGGTCCAGGTCTGTTCGTTGGATAAAAGCCTTTTCCAACGATCAACTTCGGCCCCGATTCTCTCCTGGACTTTATCGAAAGTTGTTTTAGGTGACGTCCTCAAAGAAACATTGACCATGGGCTGGAATTAGAACAAGAAATCTAAATCGATGATTGTTCTCATTGTTCTGGCTCCAGCAAACTTTAGAAGACAAACTTGTAAACTCCTGTCGCTTACGTACTAAATGCTTTGAGAAACACTGACCTACTCTGTAGACAATAGTCTGCTCTGTGACCTCGTATAGCATACTTTGAGAAACACTGACCTACTCTGTAGACAATAGTCTGTCTGTGACTCGTATAGCATACTTTGAGAAACACTGACCTACTCTGTAGACAATAGTCTGCTCTGTGACCTCGTATAGCATACTTTGAGAAACACTGACCTACTCTGTAGACAATAGTCTCTCTGTGACTCGTATAGCATACTTTGAGAAACACTGACCTACTTTGCAGACAATAATATGCTCTGTGACCTCGTTCTTCGAAAAATACTAATCTACTCTGGAGACAATAGTCTGCCCAGTAACCTCGTAAAAAAAAAAAGGATCTACATTTCAAATCTAAAATCTTTGAGCGACTTTTCAAATATTATTTTATTCTAGGTGGATAATGGCGCTTAAAGAAGGAGATCATCCATAAATGACATCGAAATGAAAGCTTTTTTTTTTTTTTCAACACTGCATCCTCACGGCTTAATTATATCGCCTCCCTTTTCTATTGGTCTGCAATCCTTTTCCTTTTCTGTTACAGTCTGCAACCCTTAGCCTTTTTTGTTACAGTCTGCAACCCTTAGCCTTTTTGAATGCCCACATACCAGCAGTACATAAAATAAACATGATTAGAATTAGTCATTTAAAATTACATCAATGTGCATGTGTGTGTGTGTGTGTACTAACTGTTTGGACATGACATCAGCACAGACAGTCCGTGATACAGAAATTTAAATTAAAAAGGATTATTTTCATATGCTCTCATAATATGATGAGAAATAAACAAATGTTTCCCATTAGCTCACATACAGAAGTGGTGACCTCTAAAACAAAGGAAACAAAAACATCCACATGCAAATACTTCAATAAAGCCCACCCCAGACTCTTTCTTGATAACGTTACAAATGAATGATCCCTAGTCGAGACCACACACTAGTCCAACCAGTTGGAAAACTTGGAGACACAGAAATCTCAACCAAAAACAACAAACAAAACAAGAAAACAAAACAACAAAACAAAACAAGAACTGAGTTGTGCTAAAAAGATAATATTGCGAGGCATAGAAGAGTTTCACAAGCAAAATAAAAAAAAAATACTTTAAAAAAAAGCTTATGTAAGTGATAACTATATCTCTCAATAATGTAGAGGTTATTTCCCTTTTTTGACATTTAAAAAAAAAACAAATTAATCAACTAGCAATAAATTAGTTGACTGATTGGTTAATTTTTAAATTGATTCATGTTTTTCTAGGTTCTAATTAGTACAATAAATAATTGTTTTAAGTTTCAACTTGATCTAAGAGAGATAACGTGTACAGTTATCTAAGGGGACAAAACAAAACATATTTCTTCATGTCTGTGACTACTAAAGGATTAAGCGATGGGAAGACAACACACAAGAATGGACGGGCTACCGTTGAAAGATGTTCTATCCAAGGCAAAAGACAAAGAGGAATGGAGAGACACGATTGACAAATCTTGCATGGTGCCCCAACTGTCCAACAGGCTAAGGGATAGGTGAAGCTAAATAACTAGAAGTAATTAAAGGGTGGGGCACTCTGTACATTTTGTTACAATGAATGAACTTGAATTTACCCAGGCGTGTAGGACACTCTGGAGATAAAGCGAATTGTTCTTAATAATAGTAACACGAGACAGCCTTGTTCTGAAAGACGTCATCAAGTAGGCCACTCAAGTCTCTTTATTTATGTGACTGTCACAAACATAAAAAACTCAAACATATGCTGTAAAAACACCGGCACACACACACACACAAGAGCGAAAGAAAGAGAGAGAAAGAGATAGAGGATTTATCACATCAAGCTGTAACAGTAGCCTTCGTTTATTGTATTCATATCAATGCTGCTATGGCCATTACTGCTGGGAAGGTGAAGAGTTCCCGGTCCAGGTTTTTTCGTTGGATAAAAGCCCTTTCCAACGATCAACTTGATAATGATGCCTTTAGCGCCGATTCTCTCCTGGACTTTATCGAAAGTTGTTTTAGGTGACGTCCTCAAAGAAACATTGACCATGGGCTGGAATTAGAACAAGAAATCTAAATCGATGATTGTTCTCATTGTTCAGCAAACTTTAGAAGACAAACTTGTAAACTCCTGCCGCTTACGTACTAAATGCTTTGTAAAACACTGACCTACTTTGGAGACAATAGTCTGCTCTGTGACCTCGTATAGCATACTTTGAGAAACACTGACCTACTCTGGGGACTCACAAGTCTCACTAGCCTAATATTAGAACAATTCATTCCAACTCTTCCACTAGATCTAGATCTAAATATCTGCACAAAATTTCAGACTCAAAACTCCGTGTAAATCTTATGTGCAAAAAAATCAAGATGAAATCAAATCAGTTTATCGACCAGTGGTCAGCAAGTGTATAATGTGGCCAGCACTATCACCTGCAAAAGACAATAAATTTATGTGGAAAAACACAGTTCCCCCTCCATTTCTTCTTCCTCAAAACTTTTCAGTGAGGTAGTTGAGGACATGATAATGAAATGGTTAATCTGTCAAACCCATCATCAACGAAACAATAAGCAGAGAGTCGATGCTAAAAAGTGCGCCATTTTTATTCCAAGGAATGCGTCTTGTATCCATGACATGGACAATTATCAGAAAGTGACAAAACCTGAAAACAAATAAAACTGTAATCAAGACATGTGACAAACATTTCATAGTTCAGTGTAGGCTATATAGCTTAGTGCAAACCAACTGTGAAGGGGACACCACTCTGACATGATCTCAATCCACTCAATACAGCAGATGACTCGTTCTATTCACACTTCAACAAGAGGAAAAAAAAATAGAAAATCCATTTCCCCCTGTCCATCTAAAATTACCATCGCGAAGTCAAACACATACAAATCTATTTTTAATGCGTCTTTTTAGTGTTTCAATAAAAAAAAAAGGGTTTACAATTTGAGATATGTTATTTTTAGCCATCATCCCAGAAAGCGCAACTCGATACTGCAAATTTGGTTCGATACTGGCAGACGTGGCTCAATACCGGCAGACGAAGGCTCGATACCAGCAGACGTGGCTCGATACCAGCAGACGAAGGCTACGGGAAGAGAACACTACAAGCCATCCGATCACTTCTATTTTGGACCAGAATGGAGCAAGCGCAAAACGGGCTAAAACCTTAATTGTGACTGGATGTTTGATCTTTTTTTTCTGTTGGAAATGACAGACAGTTAAGATCAATAACAACCTGTTTCATTGAAGAGATGGGAAGACGTTTGGAGAGAGAGAGAGAGAGAGAGAGAGATATGGAGTAAACAGATAAAGAAAGTAAGTGATAGCAAGGAGGACAATGAAAGAGATGAGACAGGAAAGAAAACGAGGAATAGAGAGAGATTGGAAAAAGAAATAGCAGAGGAAAGAGAAAAGAGAAAGAAGGGATGTAAAGAAGAGAGAGAGAGAGAGAGAGAATGTGTATATAGTAATGGAAAGAAAAAACATGAAGAAGCGAGTCAGAAAGAAAGAAGAAAATGGACCATAAAGAGAACACCAACACCAGTGAATTATTGCGAGGACAGAAGGAGAGATGGAGAGAAGGATAGATGGAGAGAAGAAGAGAAGGAGAGATGGAAAGAAGGAGAGATGGAGAGAAGGAGAGATGGAGAGAAGGATAGATGGAGAGAAGAAGAGAAGGAGAGATGGAAAGAAGGAGAGATGGAAAGAAGGAGAGATGGAGAGAAGGATAGATGGAGAGAAGAAGAGAAGGAGAGATGGAAAGAAGGAGAGATGGAGAGAAGGAGAGATGGAGAGAAGGAGATATGGACAGAAGGAGAGATGGAGAGAAGGAGAGATGGAGAGAAGGAGAGATGGTGAGAAGGAGAGATGGAGAGAAGGAGAGAAGGAGAGATGGAAAGAAGGAGAGATGGAGAGAAGGAGAGATGGAGAGGAGAGATGGAGAGAAGGAGAGATGGAGAGAAGGAGAGATGGAAAGAAGGATAGATGGAGAGAAGAAGAGAAGGAGAGATGGAAAGAAGGAGAGATGGAGAGAAGGAGAGATGGAGAGAAGGAGAGATGGAGAGAAGGAGAGTTGGAAAGAAGGATAGATGGAGAGAAGAAGAGAAGGAGAGATGGAAAGAAGGAAAGATGGAGAGAAGAAGAGAAGGAGAGATGGAAAGAAGGAGAGATGGAGAGAAGAAGAGATGAAGAGAAGGAGAGATGGAGAGAAGGAGAGAAGGAAATATGGAAAGAAGGAGAGATGGAGAGAAGAAGAGATGAAGAGAAGGAGAGATGGAGAGAAGACGAGATGAAGAGAAGGAGAGATGGAGAGAAGGAGAGATGAAGAGAAGGAGACATGAAGAGATGAAGAGAAGGAGAGAAGAAGAGAAGAAGAGAAGGAGAGATGGAAAGAAGGAGAGATGGAGAGAAGAAGAGAAGGAGAGATGGAAAGAAGGAGAGATGGAGAGAAGAAGAGATGAAGAGAAGGAGAGAAGGAGAGAAGAAGAGATGAAGAGAAGGAGAGAAGAAGAGAAAGAGAGATGGAGAGAAGAGAAGGAGAGATGGAGAGAAGACGAGATGAAGAGAAGGAGAGAAGGAGAGATGAAGAGAAGGAGAGATGAAGAGAAGAAGAGAAGGAGAGATGGAAAGAAGAAGAGATGGAGAGAAGAAGAGAAGGAGAGATGAAGAGAAGAAGAGATGAAGAGATGAAGAGAAGGGGAGATGGAGAGAAGGAGAGATGGAGAGAAGAAGAGATGGAGAGAAGGAGAGAAAGAAGAGAAGGAGAGAAAGAAGAGAAGGAGAGAAAGAAGAGATGGAGAGAAGAAGAGATGAAGAGAAGGAGAGATGGAGAGAAGAAAAGATGAAGAGAAGGAGAGTTGAAGAGAAGGGGAGATGGAGAGAAGGAGAGATGAAGAGAAGAAGAGATGAAGAGAAGGAGAGATGGAGAGAAGAAGAGATGAAGAGAAAAAGAGTTGAAGAGAAGAAGAGATGAAGAGAAGGAGAGTTGAAGAGAAGGGGAGATGGAGAGAAGGAGAGACTACAAAGAAAGAGGGGGAGGGAGGGAGGTTGGGGAGAACTGTAAAGAGGTAATTTTATAACATAGTCATCGACATTTTTCAGAGTTCAGTCGCCAAACAGAATCAACTCCCATGATTTGGACAGTCTTGATTAAAGAAGATCCTAGGACCAGATATGACAAATAAGAGCTCTACATAAGATTATTTTTAACTACTTCATTAAGCATAATGGTTTTATTGTCAATACAATAAAATATAAGTAGTGATTGAGTTAATCTTGCAAACTATTATACTAACCACGGAACCCAACACAATGCTTCTTAGATTTTAAAGGAGATAAGCTAACAATTATCCCTGGGGCAATATAAAAATATATATTGTTAACTTTATACGAAGATAAATATTTTCTTGGTTTCTCCTATGCTTGAGAAACGCTCAGGGCACTGCTCCGCCCAATGCTATTCACACGGATTTTTCTCCTCTGGTCACTGGCCAAATTTTTTGATTCACTTACGATGCTTTTGGACGGATGAAAATTGATGAAGTCAGCTCTTCCTTCCCAAGCTTCTTCCGGGTGTCTAACGTCGTTAGTAAAAATGGATTCCGTGTCGATAAACATTAAAAGGAGACCGTGTTTAAAGCACGCTATTCCATTGAGATGAAAGGAAAATACCAGAGATGCCTAAGGTTTTAATGTTGTTGACCAAGAGTTGTGTTTACTCTAGGAGTTAGCGTTTCTTGTTGCCATTGACACAAAATCCGCATTTAATGATTCTCAAACAGCAAACCATGACAAACATATAGACTCATCATAAAGAAAACGTAAAGGCTTATCATAAAGAAAAGATACAGACTTATTATGAAGAAAAGATACAGACTTATCATGAATAAAACATACAGACTTATCATGAGGGAAACGTACAGACTTATGAAGAAAACGTACAGACTTATCATGAATAAAACGTACAGACTTATCATGAAGAAAACGTACAGACTTATCATGAAGAAAATGTACAGACTTATTACGAATAAAACGTACAGACTTATCATGAAGAAAACATACAGACTTATCACAAATAAAACATAGACTTATCATGAAGAAAATGTACAGACTTATTACGAATAAAACGTACAGACTTATCATGAAGAAAACATACAGACTTATCACGAATAAAACATAGACTTATCATAAAGAAAACGTACAGACTTATCATGAATAAAACGTACAGACTTATCATGAAGAAAATGTACAGACTTATCATGAAGAAAACGTACAGATGTATCATGAAGAAAATGTACAGACTTATCATGAAGAAAATGTACAGACTTATCATGAAGAAAATGTACAGACTTATCACAAAATAAACGTACAGATTTATCATAAAGAAAACAGAGATATCATAAAATAGTACATACTTATCATGAAGAAAACGTACACATATTATGAACTTATCAGACTTATGAAGTAAACATCTAGTCTCATCAAGTAGAAAATGTATAGGCCTTTTTTTTTTGTTATTGATTCATGTGCTGCCATCGACACTGACTAATTGTGTAAAGTTTCAACTTGATCTGACAATGGGAAATAAGATGTTAAAGTATGTATAAGATTCCACCCAGACAGACAGGGTTGATATAAGCTTTGTAAAAAGAAAAAAGAGCAGATTACTGTGAATCACTTTTTGTATGAGCATCTCCAATAAAACTAGTGGCAGGTCTATCAAGTGAACCTTTGGTGGTACCCTAATTTCTTTCCGGTCATCAGCTGTTCATAGCAGAATATCAAGAGAGAGGCCGGTCTCGTTGTGTCCAGCTAGCTTTTCTTCGAACGACAAAATTACAAATGACAAAATTACCTCCCCAGACTCCAAGCGGCCTGAAAAAGGAGCTATTCTGTAATGCAACCCTCCAGTGGCCGAGCCTGCAACCAAATCCCCTGAAATATCCGGAAGCACTAAATGTTCATATGTATCTGAAAATAGAGCAAAATTTAGAATTACGTCACAAGAGGATACCAATAACAAGTCTATTAATAACTTAGACTATGACCGTCAATAAGTTGAACTCTAAACTAAAGGACATTCATTAGTCCAACTAATCACTAGATGGTGACACCAACAGTTATTAGGTGATCCTCTGGGAGGGAAAAGTTAGCACCCTGACGCAGTCGAGTGTACAATGACGTTAGCTTTGTGCTGACTACACGACGACGCAAGTACACCTGATCTTGTTGTCCAACTGAAGCTACCACCATTAAGCCTGGGACCAATTCATACATGGCGTGCGATATCGATTGAGGGTCAAGAATCAAGAGCCAATTACCACTTTGACAAGATGGTGCCTAGTGCAGCGAAATTGAAATTTCAGAGTTGGACTTTGGCTGAAAGGACGTGGAAATTATTATTTTACACCCAACAACGAACGAAGTAGCAGAGAAATCCAATAATAATGAAAATATATATGTATATTCTATTACCAGTGCCCTAAGAGTGTCGCACCACTTCCAAAGATGTCTGGTATGTCCACTCTTGTCTTACTTTCACGCTCTACCAAAATGTGTTGCAGTAAAAAAAAAAAAGACAACTCTTCCAGTTATGAAACGTAACAATGTAAAAAGAAAAAAAAAAGAACTATTGTAACTTTTGCAACCAATTATTTCAATAACAATTTTCTACTTCTTCTGTATAGTCAAAAGATAAAGAAGTTGGTAACAATTATTTATGTTTCTCGTCTGAGGCCTCAAAGCACATACTATGACAGGAAAAACATTTCAAATAAATTGCTATAAAGAAAATACCTCCTTTATACAAATTATAGAGCGATTGATTTTCTCTTAATAAATAATGAATGTTAGATTTTTTAAAAATATTTTTTTTTTACCCCACCTGCATCCCTTTTCTCCCGAGTAATAATCGCTGGTTAATAATCGCTACTAAAGTTTATAGTAATCCATTGATTGGCTTTAAGATCTAAACTTAGAAGACGATGTGCAAAATGTTCCTGAACATTACAAAAAATAAAATCTAATAAAATACTCAGAAAGGCACACAGATTTAAAGGCACATTCCTCGTTCCATATGCTAGGACACATTTGTACAAATGCTCCTTCTTTCCTAGTGCTATTAGAGCATGCAAGGGGTTGCCTGAGCTAGCCAGGAAAATCAGTGACTTGGCAGAATTTAAGTCACTGGTTAACATGCATGACTAGATGCATGACGCGTAGGACGTAATCATCTTCTTTTTTTGAAGTAACGTCTGTAGTATATAAGATTGGATAAGTTTCCCGAACGAGATAGTCCTTCCAAGAATGCGATAGTCCTTTCAAAACCGATGTTAGATCTAGTTCTCTAACCAGCTTAAATTTATTTTCTTTTTTTTTAAATTTTAATTATAGCGGTCAAACCAGAGTTTTCCCAGTGTGACCTAAAACCTAGTAATTCTTTTCTTAGCGATATACAGCAATTGTTAAATTTTTAGGAAAATCGTTACAGTCGTCCAGATTCTACCCACCCAGGTTCTACCCACCCAGGTTCTACCCACCCAGGTTCCATAAAGTCGTGACTTCAATAGAGGTATTGTTAAAAAAAATGTACAAAATAAAAAAAATGAACCCACATATAACTTAGAAGTCGCAAGGTATTAAAGAACAGTGTCCTGGATTAGACATACTGTATTCTAAACAGACAGTCTACTGCGCAGAAAAAAAAAGACAACTAACCATTAAAGCCCAGTCAAATTGATATCGTCTGAAAACTAAACGTAATCTCAAAGTGTGCAATTAACCAAATACATCTACCGTCACCTATTAATCATAAATAATTAAAATACACAGATCTATGCATCAGGTGACATTTCTTTGCTAGGAATTGATGTAATCATAGAATTGACGTAATCAAATAATGTGTTTTCTTTTCCAAAGAAAATAGATTCAAGCGTTTACCCAACATAACTTGACATCAATACATTGGAACCTGCAAAGTTTGGGGTATTCAGAGCCGCCCCTTTCCAACCATCATTATTTCCACTCCCCTCCCCCCCCACCCCCCAACAAACTAGATGAAGTCTTTATTATCTATCATCCAGCGTTAACAGAACAAAATTCTTGTCTTTATTTGTTCATTATCGACTGGGTAAGTAATAGCACACTACAAGGGCCGGGACACGGCAGACATCGATCTACTATTTCACAATCATAACTCTACGATCTGTAGGTTGAAGAGATCATTCAATAGCAGAAGAAAACAAACAAGCAACGACAACAACAGTGTGCACTTTATAAATGTACTAAGTGATTAAGTTATGCAAGCACTGAACGATTAAGTTATGCAAGTACTAAACAATTATGTAATACAAGTACAGGATGATTAAGTTATGCAAGTACTGATTGATTAAGTTATGTTAGTACTAAACAATTAAGCTATGCAAGTACAGGATGATTAAGTTATTCTAGTAATAAATGATTTAAGTTATGCAAGTATTGGATGATTAAGTTATGCAAGTATTGACTGATTAAGTTATGCAAGTATTGACTGATTAAGTTATGCAAACACTAAATGATTAAAGTTATGCAAGCATTGAAATATAAAAATCGTGTACATTTGAAGTTAATGAGTCCGAGTCTTGTGACACTGAACAAACTCATGTATTATGAACAGATCTTCTTTCTTTGAAAGGTCACTGACCGTGGTAGGGACGAGATCACCAAATATGTATACAGCTTAACTGTAATCAGATCTAGTGTTATGGCAACCACAACAACGAACGAATACCACGACTAGACCTTGCTGTCTGATCAACGGGGCGGCCTGAGCAGTAGCCGGGGGGGGGGGTAGTGAGGGAGAGGGTCGTATGCTGTGTCGACAGGGTTTGTACTAGTAGATTAAATATAAAATACTCTCCCTCTCTTAACGCTGTAGTTATCATTATTGGAGAAAACATACGTACGTATACTATATGCAGGTAAAATTGGTCGCTCGTTTAGAACCTGCGGTGATGAGTCTCCCTACCGTGGCCCACACCTTTGCGCGCGTGTCCTCCGGTGATAGCCTCATCTTACTTGAATCCAATTAATCTTTTTCGTTGATTAACATAACATGTTAAAAATTAGACTATAAAAAGCATACTTTAAGCCTGGGGACCTGACACTTCAATGACTTCTTATTGGGAGCTTGTGTTAGGGAAGTTAGAGTAAAAGGTTTAGAGTTAACGTTCTTTCAAGTAGTCATTCTGTACGTACTATGAATGTAAACATTGAAACTACGGGTTTACTAGTACTAAGGATTAAGGCTGGACTTAATAGATTAATTCCTTTTCATTTTTTTTTTGTCAAACTGAAAAAAAAAAAAGCAGGCTCTGGCGTGCATAAACAATGAAGACTTGGCAACATTAAAATTTTCATTTTTTAAAGAGCTTCAAGAAGAAATTGTTTTCAGAAAAAAAACAACTCTTTAATGGTGCACGCAGGATTGTAAATAATTTTTTTTTTTTGCAAAAGTTTGAAGCATTAGATTTTATGATAACGTCTCGAAGGTCGATTCTGAACAATTCAAATGTGCTGGTTACTCGGATATGAACAATTCAAATGTCCAGGTTACTCGGATATAAACAATTCAAATGTGCTGGTTACTCGGATATGAACAATTCAAATGTCCAGGTTACTCGGATATGAACAATTCAAATGTCCAGGTTACTCGGATATGAACAATTCAAATGTCCAGGTTACTCGGATATGAACAATTCAAATGTCCAGGTTACTCGGATATGAACAATGCAAACAGTTGAGACTGTAATACAAACACATCTACCCACCTTTGAGACATTCCAACATTTCCTGTACAGGTAATTTGACTTTTACGAACCGACTTTTGAGATAATTTCTCATATACAATTAAAGAGCTATTGCTTATGATCACGATGACTCAATAATAAAATAATTAAATGAATAACAATCATGTCTGCCACATATGATCATGTGGTCTTTTTTGAGAAAGAGAGAGAGAAAGAGAGAGAAAAAAAAGAGGCAGACAGACAGACAGACAAACAGGGGGGAGGATTAGAGATAAGGATGGATGGAGAGAGAAGGTGGATGGATAAATGAAAAGAGATGGAGGTATGGAGAGAGATAAAGAGGGGCCTGGAGGTGGAATGGTGGATAGAAAGGAACGGAGAGAGCGGAGTGGAGAGATAGTATTCCAGAGAGGAGGGAGAGACAGAAGAAGAAGGTGGGGAGAGGTGGTTAGACAGAGAGGTTTAATCTAAGTGCCGAAACATTTTACCTAGAACATAAAATTGAGGTCGAGGTTGTACTTTATTTATTTCCAAGCTGATAACGAGAAGAATGTTAGCTCAGCAAAACTTTCTGGCAAGTGGTTGCAACAAGAAAATGTATGTCTACTTTACATCAGAGCTCCCGCAGTTCTTGCTATAATGTGGACAATGAAAGCTGCTATACGCAGACGTCCCAGCATGCAATACGACTGGAATATATCAATTTTAAAGAGGTCTTTATAGAAACGGAAGTGAAGTACCAAGGTCAAATAAATGCCATGGAGTCGAGCGAGAAATTTACGGAAGATTTAAAAAAAAAAGGAGAATGGGAATGTACAAGAGCAGTGTGTCTAAAATTTGTATGTCAGGGTCACAACTTGCGCAGACGACATTTCGAAAGACCCCCATACCCTAAATGCTCTAAAATACACAACAAAAACGTCTCTCTCTTTTATGACCGTTATTTTTCCATACCAATAACTCTCATGAGTACAGCTAGTTCAGCTGACAGGGGTACCAGTAGCTCTCTTGGGTACAGCTAGTTCAGCTGACAGGGATACCAGTAGCTCTCTTGGGTACAGCTAGTTCAGCTGACAGGGGTACCAGTAGCGATCATGAGTACAGCTAGTTCAGCTGACAGGGGTACCAGGCTCTCTTGAGTACAGCTAGTTCAGCTGACAGGGATACCAGTAGCTCTCATGAGTACAGCTAGTTCAGCTGACAGGGATACCAGTAGCTCTCATGAGTACAGCTAGTTCAGCTGACAGGGGTACCAGTAGCTCTCATGAGTACAGCTAGTTCAGCTGACAGGGATACCAGTAGCTCTCATGAGTACAGCTAGTTCAGCTGACAGGGATACCAGTAGCTCTCATGAGTACAGCTAGTTCAGCTGACAGGGGTACCAGTAGCTCTCATGAGTACAGCTAGTTCAGCTGACAGGGGTACCAGGCTCTCTTTAGTACAGCTAGTTCAGCTGACAGGGGTACCAGTAGCTCTCATGAGTACAGCTAGTTAAACCGACAGGGGTACCAGTAGCTCAAGCAGAGACACACTGAACTGAAGAGAAGAAAGGGGATGGAACAGTAACCAAGGGCTACTTACAATTCAGCGATCTCGAACAGATAACTTTACAACCTGTGAATCAAGACCAGACAACTTTATCTTCCTAGCACTCACTGCCTGGTGATCTCTAGAATTTGGCTTCTCCTTGTTCCTCTTACTATTTGCTTGAAAATGTTTAAAAGTTGAGTGTGTGCGCGTGTGAGTGCTATACAGAAATAGAACGTGAGTTTGTGAGCGTGTGAGTGCTATACAGAAATAGAACGTGAGTGTGTGAGCGTGTGAGCGCTATACAGAAATAGAATGTGAGTGTGTGAACGTGTGAGTGCTATACAGAAATAGAACGTGAGTGTGTGAACGTGTGAGTGCTATACAGAAATAGAACGTGAGTTTGTGAGCGTGTGAGTGCTATACAGAAATAGAACGTGAGTGTGTGAGCGTGTGAGCGCTATACAGAAATAGAATGTGAGTGTGTGAACGTGTGAGTGCTATACAGAAATAGAACGTGAGTTTGTGAGCGTGTGAGTGCTATACAGAAATAGAACGTGAGTGTGTGAGCGTGTGAGCGCTATACAGAAATAGAATGTGAGTGTGTGAACGTGTGAGTGCTATACAGAAATAGAACGTGAGTGTGTGCGCGTGTGAGTGCTATACAGAAATAGAACGTGAGTGTGTGCGCGTGTGAGTGCTATACAGAAATAGAACGTGAGTTTGTGAGCGTGTGAGTGCTATACAGAAATAGAACGTGAGTGTGTGAGCGTGTGAGCGCTATACAGAAATAGAATGTGAGTGTGTGAACGTGTGAGTGCTATACAGAAATAGAACGTGAGTGTGTGCGCGTGTGAGTGCTATACAGAAATAGAACGTGAGTGTGTGCGCGTGTGAGTGCTATACAGAAATAGAACGTGAGTGTGTGCGCGTGTGAGTGCTATACAGAAATAGAACGTGAGTGTGTGCGCGTGTGAGTGCTATACAGAAATAGAACGTGAGTTTGTGAGCGTGTGAGTGCTGTACAGAAATAGAACGACTAAATTTGCAGAACTGGCACGCGGAATAAATTAAGTTAAGATCGAACTTAATGTCAAAATCATATTAATTTCTATAAACCATTTACATTTACAATTTATTCAACTATAATAAGGCTTGTCTTCGAGTCCGAAGACTAATGAGCGAAACATTATTTACCGTGGCTACACAGCCCCAGCTGTGACCTACATATTTTGCCACATCCACGCATAACCATTGTCCGTCCCTGGTCGATAAAGATTTTCTTTTCGCCGTCTACGACTGTCCTCGGCAGCGGGTTTTCGTTTAGTATCAAATGTATATCCCGCGGCCTTTGTGAGTTCACTCCAGCTGTCTCGTTCTGAAGCCGCATGCAACCATGTGCTCTCTTCTATGTCAGCTAAGGCATGTTGGTGCCCAAGTTGGTGTTTAAAGCGTTTCTGTAGGACACCTCTGTTACGTCGACCACCTTTTAGCTCACCAAAATAGACTGCTTTTGGCATACGTTTGTCCCCCTTACGGTATACGAGACCTTCCCAGTGTAACTGTCGGACCTTGACAAGTCCCTCAATACTATACTGTCTATACCGGCGCTCGCAAAGACATCGCTGTTTGTAGTGCGGTCTTGTCACCGTATGTCCATGATGGAACGCAAGCATCTTTGGTGAAAGCGTTCATGTGGTCTTACTTGCTTTCTGCATAATACCCATGTCTCACATCCATAGAGAACTATAGTGATTAAAAAAAGAACATTTCGACCTGATGCAAATTCAAGCGTCCACAGTAAACTAGCCTAAAGCCCGTACATGTAAGCCTAAAGCCCGTACATGTAAGTCTAAAGCCCGTACATGTAAGTCTAAAGCCTGTACATGTAAGTCTAAAGCCCGTACGTGTGAGCCTAAAGCCTGTACATGTAAGTCTAAAGCCCGTACATGTAAGCCTAAAGCCCGTACATGTAAGTCTAAAGCCCGTACATGTAAGTCTAAAGCCCGTACATGTAAGTCTAAAGCCCGTACATGTAAGCCTAAAGCCCGTACATGTAAGCCTAAAGCCCGTACATGTAAGCCTAAAGCCCGTACATGTAAGCCTAAAGCCCGTACATGTAAGCCTAAAGCCCGTACATGTAAGTCTAAAGCCCGTACATGTTAGTCTAAAGCCCGTACATGTAAGTCTAAAGCCCGTACATGTAAGTCTAAAGCCCGTACATGTTAGTCTAAAGCCCGTACATGTAAGCCTAAAGCCCGTACATGTAAGTCTAAAGCCCGTACATGTAAGTCTAAAGCCCGTACATGTAAGCCTAAAGCCCGTACATGTAAGTCTAAAGCCCGTACATGTAAGTCTAAAGCCCGTTCATGTAAGTCTAAAGCCCGTTCATGTAAGTCTAAAGCCCGTTCATGTAAGTCTAAAGCCCGTACATGTAAGTCTAAAGCCCGTACATGTAAGTCTAAAGCCCGTACATGTAAGTCTAAAGCCCGTACATGTAAGTCTAAAGCCCGTACATGTAAGTCTAAAGCCCGTACATGTAAGCCTAAAGCCCGTACATGTAAGTCTAAAGCCCGTACATGTAAGTCTAAAGCCCGTACATGTAAGTCTAAAGCCCGTACATGTAAGTCTAAAGCCCGTACTTGTAAGTCTAAAGCCCGTACATGTAAGTCTAAAGCCCGTACATGTAAGTCTAAAGCCCGTACTTGTAAGTCTAAAGCCCGTACATGTAAGTCTAAAGCCCGTACTTGTAAGTCTAAAGCCCGTACATGTAAGTCTAAAGCCCGTACATGTAAGTCTAAAGCCCGTACTTGTAAGCCTAAAGCCCGTACATGTAAGCCTAAAGCCCGTACATGTAAGTCTAAAGCCCGTACATGTTAGTCTAAAGCCCGTACATGTAAGTCTAAAGCCCGTACATGTAAGTCTAAAGCCCGTACATGTTAGTCTAAAGCCCGTACATGTAAGTCTAAAGCCCGTACATGTAAGTCTAAAGCCCGTACATGTAAGTCTAAAGCCCGTACATGTAAGTCTTAAGCCCGTACATGTTAGTCTAAAGCCCGTACATGTTAGTCTAAAGCCCGTACATGTAAGGCTAAAGCCCGTACATGTAAGTCTAAAGCCCGTACATGTAAGTCTAAAGCCCGTACATGTTAGTCTAAAGCCCGTACATGTAAGTCTAAAGCCCGTACATGTAAGTCTAAAGCCCGTACATGTAAGTCTAAAGCCCGTACATGTAAGTCTAAAGCCCGTACATGTAAGTCTAAAGCCCGTACATGTAAGTCTAAAGCCCGTACATGTAAGTCTAAAGCCCGTACATGTAAGTCTAAAGCCCGTACATGTAAGTCTAAAGCCCGTACATGTAAGTCTAAAGCCCGTACATGTAAGTCTAAAGCCCGTACATGTAAGTCTAAAGCCCGTACATGTAAGTCTAAAGCCCGTACATGTAAGTCTAAAGCCCGTACATGTAAGTCTAAAGCCCGTACATGTAAGTCTAAAGCCCGTACATGTAAGTCTAAAGCCCGTACATGTAAGTCTAAAGCCCGTACATGTAAGTCTAAAGCCCGTACATGTAAGCCTAAAGCCCGTACATGTAAGCCTAAAGCCCGTACATGTAAGCCTAAAGCCCGTACATGTAAGTCTAAAGCCCGTACATGTAAGTCTAAAGCCCGTACATCTAAGTCTAAAGCCCGTACATGTAAGTCTAAAGCCCGTACATGTAAGTCTAAAGCCCGTACATGTAAGTCTAAAGCCCGTACATGTAAGTCTAAAGCCCGTACATGTAAGTCTAAAGCCCGTACATCTAAGTCTAAAGCCCGTACTTGTAAGTCTAAAGCCCGTACATGTAAGTCTAAAGCCCGTACTTGTAAGTCTAAAGCCCGTACATGTAAGCCTAAAGCCCGTACATGTTAGTCTAAAGCCCGTACATGTAAGCCTAAAGCCCGTACATGTTAGTCTAAAGCCCGTACATGTAAGCCTAAAGCCCGTACATGTTAGTCTAAAGCCCGTACATGTAAGTCTAAAGCCCGTACATGTTAGTCTTAAGCCCGTACATGTAAGTCTAAAGCCCGTACATGTAAGTCTAAAGCCCGTACATGTAAGTCTAAAGCCGTACATGTAAGGCTAAAGCCCGTACATGTAAGTCTAAAGCCCGTACATGTTAGTCTAAAGCCCGTACATGTAAGTCTAAAGCCCGTACATGTAAGTCTAAAGCCCGTACATGTTAGTCTAAAGCCCGTACATGTAAGTCTAAAGCCCGTACATGTTAGTCTAAAGCCCGTACATGTAAGTCTAAAGCCCGTACATGTAAGTCTAAAGCCCGTACATGTTAGTCTTAAGCCCGTACATGTAAGTCTAAAGCCCGTACATGTAAGTCTAAAGCCCGTACATGTAAGTCTAAAGCCCGTACATGTAAGTCTAAAGCCCGTACATGTAAGTCTAAAGCCCGTACATGTAAGTCTAAAGCCCGTACATGTAAGTCTAAAGCCCGTACATGTAAGTCTAAAGCCCGTACATGTAAGTCTAAAGCCCGTACATGTAAGTCTAAAGCCCGTACATGTAAGTCTAAAGCCCGTACATGTAAGTCTAAAGCCCGTACATGTAAGTCTAAAGCCCGTACATGTAAGTCTAAAGCCCGTACATGTAAGTCTAAAGCCCGTACATGTAAGTCTAAAGCCCGTACATGTAAGTCTAAAGCCTGTACATGTAAGTCTAAAGCCCGTACATGTAAGCCTAAAGCCCGTCAACGATTCTGTAGGTACGAGGCGAAATGATCAAGTCACGGGGTGAAAAGGAAAAGATCTATTTGAATTAGTGATGCTCAGACTACGACCCGCGGTGCTATCCTGTCCTCTGAGCTTCTACCCACTGTGTACCATGAAGTCGCAGAGGCTTGTTTCCATTGAACCTGGCGAATGCGGCCCAAGACAACTCTTTTTAGAAACACACATGGCCTCAAGGCTGAAAAAGGTTGGGCGCTAGTGTCTCTAATTCAATACTGTGAACATTGCAAGTAACACAGTGAAACAAATGCTCTATAGAGTTTGTATTTATTTAGACCGAGATGACATTTGAGCGCAATCAATTGAGCCAAGTACAAGACAGAAATAGATCTTGTATTTTTACTAGGATTTAGTGTCAACATATTTACACCAAAACTAGATGGGTAAAAGTGAAGCTCGCCAGACAATGTCGATAATGTTTTTACTGCCTCAACAGGAATTTGTCGAGAGAAATGCCAACACATCTTTAAACAGGAAAAAAAAGTAGAACCAAATAAGGATCTTAATACAAGATCTTAACGTTAATTGATGAGTCAAACAGATGATATCAATGCTAATTGATAAGTCTTTTCTTATCTCAAAGATTCATACATGACTTTAACGCTAGTTGATGAGTCAAAGATCTTTATATATGAGTTTAATGTTAAATGATGATTCATTGATCTATCACCATGAATGTAACGCTATTATACATAGATCTATACGTATAAACTCAAAGCTAATTGATGACTATATATGATGTATTAACACGTCGTTTAACTAAGATATTGATAATGAAACTCTCTTCAAATCACCGCAAATAACATCAATTCCATAACTCAAAGTCTCATCATTCATCTGCTGTATATTCTATGTGACATAGGCAAATCCATAAATAACAAGCTTTTTGGTGTTTCCTGTGTGTTACACAATGAAGCTTCGATAAGCAACAGATTTTAATTAATAATAATAAATAATAATAATAACAATAACAATAAGACATGTCTTTGAGTCCGAAGATTAATGAAGGGTCCAGTATTTCACGTGGCTACACCCCAGTCCCAGCTGCACCTATTTTGCCCCATCCAGCGCAGATATAAATTATTTTTTTTGTTTGCACTATTCAGCCCCGTTAATGAAATGTCTAAGCTCCTTCGCTTGGAGTACAAAGTCATTTTGATTACCAACTGTGATCTTTCAATATGGCGTCCTTGACAATACTTCTTCTGTCTATTCCTTTTAAAAATCTCTTTCGATCTTTATTTTTTTATTTTCTCATGTTTTTCTTTCGCTTCCATAATACTTTCTTCATAGCTCCATATCTTGTACGTCTCTCTTACTGTATTGGATTGCTTGAAGAATGTTAACCGCATTCTAGAAATCAAGAGATTTCAGCAACTGCCGAACGGATTTCCATGAAATTTCGTGCACAGGTTCCTTTTAACGTTTAGATGCTTACTAAGAAAAGTTTTGACATATTCGCAAAAAAACACAAGATTCCGATTAAACCTACGTATTTTATTTTATGTCTTTCCCCAAAAGGCCGAATTCTGTATATATAACGCATAAATACAAGTGGCACAAAAATAATATATATCCGGATTTTGTAAAGCAAATTTTCTTTCTTTTTCCCTAATTCCACTTATTTGTCTTTTTCTCTACGCCCTAATGTATTTTGATATCCCAACAACCTTCTGCGCATGTCCTTGTGTACATAAGAGAACTACACTCTGTAGTCAATATCTTTTTCTCTACATCGTTCAATTCAATGTAACAGATACTAGAATTCACGGGCTAAAAAAATATTAAATATTAAAATGTTTTCCGTTTATTGGAAGTTTAAAAACAAAGAGGATAAAATAAACAATATATAGCCGTTCCTTTGGATACATCAGCTGCGTGTGGGCGACATCGTTCGGACCACAGCTGATGCCCAGGCATTCATCTCACCGAGATGATCCATAGTTGCTTCGCGACTGAAGGAGGCCATAGAATAGGCTGGAAAAAGAGCTGGGAGAAGCCAGTGTGTAATGCTAGTCAAACTATACACGAAGAGCAGACAACTTTGAATAAAATTTATTTTTGAAAATCTTCAATAACAATAATGTCAGTCGACCTAATTGACTTTCTTCATTTCAGTCGGTGAGTTTATAGAAATGTATGCTCCCCACTTCATGAACAAGTAGCTGTTGCCATAACCGACTGCAATTTATCTTGGGATACTTTCGCTAGAAGCCGGTTGCTAGAAGATTGTGTCGACAATCTGAACAAGCAAAATTTTTTTTTTAATTATAAAAAGGGAGGAAGAACTTCACTTTTACAGCGTTATCTCTCAATACTTTAAGATTTATTTTCCTTTTTCTATATCAAACACAATGAATTATTTACTACTATTTAATTAACTAATTGGTTACTTTTTTTTTTTTTTTCGGCCCCCGAAAGAAGAAAAGACGCTAGTAATTTTGCATGGCCTGTCTGTCCGTCCCGCTTAGATCTCAGAAACTAGAAGAGAAAATTAAAATCGGACATAATGATATTTTAGATCAGTGATGCCCAGCCTTATTTGGTCTGCGGGCCATTTTAATTTTCGGCATTGGTGTTGCGGGCCATATCACCCAAAAAAAAAATTCAATAAGCTATTTTTTAATAGTTTTATTTGTTGACCTACTTATATAAATTAATGTGATGCTTGAAGTTTCTCCAATACCATCTTCTGAATACCTGCCTGCTTAGATGAAACACCAAGAAAAAGTTTGCCAACACAGATAAGTGCTTGTAAACATTGTGATCATCCTTAGCGCTTGTTTTTGAAGATTTGAGAAAGTTTCTGCAGCTAACACGGAGTAGAAATTTGTCAAGCAGAGATGTCTGGCTTTGTAAGTCAATCAGTTCCAGTTGCAGGTCTGTCGGGGCGCTTGACACATCGGCAGCAAACGGATTTTCAAAAAGACGAGCCTCAGAAGTTGGGTCATTCCTTCTTTTGGGGAAAGTGGACAAGATGCACTTTTCCGCTTGTTGAATGTTGTATTTTGTTTGGAAAGCGCTTATGTCTGTATACACATGCGAAATCAATGTGTCTTTCCGTTGTACTTAAGTGTTGAGCTCATTTAGATGTGATGTCACATAAAAAAAAGTCAAATCCCACAACCATGAGGGGTCTTCCAGTTGCGGCACTTGTTTTGATTTTCCCGTCATAAATATTTCATTTTCGTGTCTCAAATTAAAAAAAAAAGTTTTAACACCTTTCCTCGACTTAACCAGCCTCCCTCCCTCCTAGCGCACTTCACTGGGAAATAGAACGTCTTCATATTCGGACTCTATTTCTGTCATTCAACGTTCTTGTGATTTGATGAAATTTACAGTGTTGAGCACAATGATCATCACATGGTCCAGATTCAAAACCTTTCCACAGAAATTTTGTTGGTGAATGATGCGGTGACTCAACCACTTTTAAAATAACTCTTGCTGTCAGTCGGTTGGGACATCCAACCATATTTCTAGCGCCATCAGTAGTCACTCCAACTAATTTATTCCAAGGAAGAGCAAGGTCCTCTATGATGGTTGACACTTCTTTGAATAGGTCTTCTCCAGTTGTAGTCCCATGCATGCTCCTCTTAGCTGCTAACTTCTCTGTTATTTCAGAATTGCTGTTTGTAACGCGAATAAATACCAAGAGTTGCGCGGTATCAGTTATGTCTGTGGACTTGTCAGCGGCAATAGAAAAATTTTGGAATTCTGCTGCTCTGTCTTTTAATTGTGAATGGAGATTTTCACCCACATCTTCCACTCGCCTTGTAATTGTCATGCGAGAAAGGCAGACAGCTTCTACTGCATTCTTTTTTTCAGGACACATTTCTTCCATCACTGCTAGCAAACACTTTTTTTTTTTACACATTAGCCATCGGAAAAAGTCTTCATTGTTCTACTTAATATATGAGCAACTCTGTAGCTGGCCCTTATCGCCGACTCATTTTCTTGTCTCTTTTTGTGAAATATTCTCGTCAAACCCCCCCAATCTCTAGTCGTAACTTGACAATCTTGTCTTCGAGGCTCAAACCAAGAATGCCTCCATATGTGTTTATGTGTTTGGCTTCATAATGCCTTTTAATGTTATGTTCTTTAAAAACAGCCACACTTTCTTTACAAATCAAACATGTTGGCTTACTATCCTATTCCACCAAAAAGTAAAGATCTGTCCTCTTTTTCTGAAAGTTTCTACATTCAGAGTCTCACTTTTCGTATCTTAGGCTCTCCCACTTTATTAAATCACAAACGTTGAACAATACGGTACCAATGGCTTTGATATCTAAAGAACACGACCCAA
This sequence comes from Biomphalaria glabrata, assembly GCF_947242115.1. Classification (NCBI taxonomy): domain Eukaryota; kingdom Metazoa; phylum Mollusca; class Gastropoda; family Planorbidae; genus Biomphalaria; species Biomphalaria glabrata. The sequence goes on along the minus strand of NC_074713.1, from coordinate 15,334,231 downwards.
AATGATGCTCTAAATTGCTCTGTGTTGCACTCACAGTGTGTCAAGGTCACGGCTAGCTCAAGACAGTAGCGGAATTGTCGAGGAATTAAAAATAGCTGTCAAGTCTTATCGCCATTGAAAAAAAAAAAAACCACAACACTTGTGTTCTTACACTAAAACAAGTATTGACTACAACTGTAAGAATAACAAACCTAAAGGAGGAAATCATCCAAGAAAGGGTTAGAATCCTAACTTTAAGAGAATAGTTTTTCAACATTCTAATTTTTTGCATTTTTTTTTTACATTTTGTTCCAATGGTTTGGCGGGCCGGATAGAAGCACGTCGCGGGCCGGATCTGGTCCGCGGGCCGTAGTTTGGGCATCGCTGTTTTAGATCATTTAAAGTTCTGATGCAACGGCTACTTTGTTCTTTTCCGAAAGTGAACTATCTAATTTTTTAAAATTATATATGCAGGCAGATTTTTCAAAACATTACACCACATTTCAATGAAAGACTTAAGGGGAGGTAACTTTTTTTTAAATGGTCATGGACTTCTTCATTAATAACTCAATCTTCATTCATAGATTCGAGCATTGATACAAAAATTTCCATCTAAGGACACAGTGGTAAAAGTGTCAATGGATCATTATAAAATATATTTTTTACATTTATTAAATAGGACTAAATAGTGCCCAGAACTAGATATATTTATAATACATATATTATAAAGGTATTGATAATTTGAACACAATTTTAATTATTAAGGCAATAACTTATCGTCTGGCAGCCTAGGGGTACAGATTTATTTATTATGTAAACAATAGTATCACATTAAGAAATGAATCGGATATGAACAGCATAGTACACCATTACCTGGTAACAAAAGGCCTACTATTCATGATCATAACATTGGTCTAGTTCTAGTAATTATAACATTAAACTTGTAAATTCATTCAAGTTCTAGTCTAGCTATAGTAGATTCTATATCAAGATTCTATATCTAGTTCTAGATCTAGACTTAGATCTAGTTCTAGACCTAGACTTAGATCTTGAATCTAGATTTAGATCTAAAACTAGGTCTAGATCTAGCTAGATCTATGTCTAGTTTGTATGACAAATGACAATGGAGATATTCATTTTTATTTGCGAGGGGAAAGTCTTGTTAAGTCATTTGTACACAACTGTAGCTTAAAGTAGGTCAAGAATTTTTTTTCGTGTTGCCAATTTATCTAATTTTGTTAAAAGAAAAAAATCTTTTTAAGTTTCTCTTTATTACATGTAACATGTTATTAATCTTGAATGTATGGATAAGGTTAATAATATTATTTTAAAAAAATATGTGTACGCTAAATGAATATATGGAGATGCTGTGGCTGAGGGGTAAAGCACTTGGAACTGGAAGTCCCGTGTTCGAATCCTGGTGAAGACTCTAGGTGGACCACTTCGGGGGCCGATTTTGAGTTTGTGTTTCCACACAAACTGTCTCTGTAACCCTGTTAAAAATTGATTTATGTTTTGTTAAAAACAAGGAATAATTGTGTGCAAAGTTTCAACTTGACCCGAGGATGGGAAGTGAGAGAAATAACGCGTTCAAAGTTTGTACCAGACAGACAGACAGACAGAGTGAGATGAAATAAAATTTGTAAAAGACAAAACATTCGGTCAGCGGTTCGTCAGGTGGGAAATTTGCAGAAAAACAAAAAAACAACGTACAACTATTTTGTTTATTGCAGAACGAGCATTTTCCTTATTATTATTTTGCAGTTTATGTATGCTGGATACAAAACACTGTTCTAAAAAGAGAATGATAGAACATAGGAACTAAAGTACATACTACTAAACAAACAAAAGACAAATATACTTTATCAATTAGTTTGGATCAGTCATGTAATAAAGTTTGTAATAAGCCCCAAACGCAATCTATAAAGGGGACTAATTCAGCTTATACCACAACTTCAGTCAAGTACTATTTGTTTCCCTTGGAAAGAGGACTAATTCAGCTTCTACCAACACACCAGTCAAGTACTTTTTCTCTAGTTTGAGATGCCAAACAAAGTAATTTATTAGCAACAGTTAATTAACTAATTGATTACTTTTTTAAAATCAATTGTTGTGTTGTCAGGTACAGAAATAGTTGTTCAAATATCAGATTCATCCGAAATTGAGTATCGGAGAAATAACATATACACATTTTTGGACAGACAGACAGACAGACAGAGTGAGTTGGTATAAGCTTTGTTTAAAAAAAAATAAAAAAAAAAAAATGAAAGAAAACACATTAGGAGTTTTAGGGTTCATCAATGAACAGTGCTTGTATAAAGTGAGGTCAAGCACATATTGAATCATAAGAACAGAAAAGGAGAAGGTGTAGATGAAACATTCACATAATGTGCAGCTCAAGCAATAAGAGAAGAGATGGCGAAATGGTTAGAGCAAAGACTGACACCAAACATGGCATCAACTTGACATTAACTATAACATGCAATTACTTGGCATCCATCAATGGAATCTAACTTGACATCTAACAACGGCATCAAACATCTCATCATACATGACATTAAACACTGACTTCCAACACTGGAATTCGAAACTGACATCAAACATGACAACCAACACTGACATCAAACATGTCATCTAACTTGATAAGCATGGGATCAAGTCTAAATGGTAGAGGATCTTCTCAGACATTTACATTTCAATGTAAAACTAAATTTGGTCCGAATGTTGTCTCTACTTTCTTTGTTCCATATTTCACAAGGTTGCAGACGAGAGTGACGCCGATGAAATAACCAATCCTGAACTCTAACACACTTTATGCTTCAAGTCGTCACATAATCTTTGCATATCTTCATGTGAATATAGAATTGAAGCTAAGTGCTGAAACAAATGATGATACATACATATATTAAACATAAATGAACAGCAGCATACGGGCGAAACTCTGTACCAGAAGGATGTTTTTTTGGACATTCCGATGGTCATTACACCCGGACTAAACTACAAACAACCAACCATCAAAACACATTTACTAAATAACACCTTAACAAAAGAATCAAATCCACTGGAGCTCAAAGTAGGCACGCTTGAAACAATTGAAAGCTATCAAAAAACAGCTATCCATATTTATACAGACGGATCGGCTTTCAAAGCCACCATCAATGCTGGTCTTGGTGCCTTCCTGGTCTTCCCTAAAAATAAACACTTTGAGATAAGCGCACCCTGTGGCGATTACTGCTCAAACTTCCAAGCCGAAATTGAGGCAATTACCATAGCACTACGGACAGTGGAAAACAAATTATATGAAGGAGTGCAACCACCATCAGATATTGTTGTCTTTACAGACTCCAAATCTACTCTGCAAGAACTTAACAGCAGCACCTCAAACAGCCCAAGAGAGTTGACAACACTCATTGTGATAATCCATCAGATGATATCAAAATTAAATATCAATATCACACTACAGTGGATCCCTGGACACATTGGCATCATGGGAAATGAAAAGGCAGATAAGCTATCAAAGGCAGGTTCATCTATGGAACAACCAGATAGACCTGTAAGCTACCTCACCCTAAGGTCAATGTTAGTCAACAATCACAAAGAGGAGTGGCTCAACCAATGGGCATCAGGAAACACAGGCAGAGCCATGTACAAAGAAATGACTACGCCTAACAAACCGCAAAGAACAATCTACAATCTTCCAACTAAGAACAGGACACACACCACTATTAAATTACCACCTGAACAAAATAAACTCCACACAACTCCCCCTTTGCAGACACTGCGCCCAACCCTTTGAAACAGTAAACCATATCCTCTTTGAATGCCCCTCCCTAATCCACCTTAGGCAGACCCTACTTCCACTACAGCCCAACATAACCAACACCCTGTACGGCAGTGCTGAACAACTGAAGAAATCAGCACACTTTTTTTCCTTGGCACAGTCTGCAAAAGAGCTCACAGCTCAGCAGCAATAAAGCTGGCTAGAAGAAGAAGAAAAAGATGGTCTAGAGTCTAGAGGTTAAATTCGCTTAGTGCGTTATCGCTAGGTGGTGTTGTCGTTTCCAGGTTCGTTTCCAGCTTGCCTGGTTCGAGCCGTGGTCGGCGCAGTCCCTTATTTTCGTAGCATATAATTCACTACTTTCTCTCATTTAAAAACTTGGTCCCTGGTGCTGCTGTTCATTTATGTTTAATATATGATATATCTACATGTGTTATGGAACCATTGTGAAGAGGAAGTCTAAGGGTTGTGATAGTCACACCAATCTTTCAGTTTCACAGTATTTCATGTACGGACACTGACCACGGGGAGCAAGACTTTTGTGATACCGTGGTAACGAGAGGGCTCATTTTCGTGTCGACTGTCTGTATGTGTGTTATCTATTTTTACAGATATATGTCAGAATGTATGCGCGAAGTGTTAGTTTTTAAAGAAGGAGAGACCAGCGTGTGATATGTGCCATGAAGTAGAATAAAGTTTCTGTGTTTTGATCGAGTTGTCAAGTGTTTGATGTAATTACAGCTGAACCCAGGGACACCTAGACTTGGAGAGAAACTAAGGTCGTTTCTAGAGAGCTATTGTAATATAGATATTAGATATAATAGGAAGATGTAACATCGACAAATCGAGTATATACTAATAGGAAGGCGCGCTTTTTTTTTTTTTTGAAAGAGAGAGAGAAAGCGAAGGAAAATATAAGTTTGTGTGACTATTTTTCCCGTTGACATATTTTGGACTTAGCACATATTCTACATATGATCAGCTATTTTGGTTACAACATATCGACTACATGCCCGAATGCATTCTTCTATTGAGTGATTAGCGTGCTAAATGTGTGAGACAAAAAGTACCTCAACCTATCGACACGTGTTTGGACAGGGGTTCACAAGTTGTTAGTGATCGAACCCCCTGGACAAGCTTGCATAACAACGTAAAAACAGTTATATTTAAGCATTTTGTGGACAGTGGTCTGTCCCCCAAGCAATCCCTCTAGTTAATGAATAACAGACTTTTTGTATGAGCGTCATAAATGTGTGATCCATTAGAAAAAATTAGAACAGATTACTGACTTGCTTTTATCTGAATGCCAGGAAATTAATATTTTCATATATTTGTTGAAATTCTATGTTAACCTTAAAATATAAAGCTATCATTGAAATTGGCCACATCATTTGCAAACTCCAGTCAGATTTAATACATGGATACATGTCCACAAACAGGCTATTGAGACGTACATAGCAACCAAAGTGAGAACCACTGGTGGGAAGTTCAACAATAACATTGTAGGTACAACAATGCTGTCTGTTGAGATCTAGATCTCTGAGAGCTGGTATCGTTTGATGGATTGGTCGTGCTACAGTTCATTAGTTACTATCTAATAATGACCAGGCTTTCACCTTAAAATCAATACATTTTCTTCCTCTTTCGTCTAATCGAATAGTGATCAGTGTGAAGTATTAAGAGGTCAGCACTTTTGTATTGACCAAACAAGAAGCTATCAACTGCAGACTTTTTTTTTTAAAGGTTGAAAGACTCTTCAGAAATCCAATTGGGCTGTTGATTGTTATATTATCTTAACGATATTCAATACTGTGAAGAAATGAAAACCCATTCTAGAACTAAAAATGTTGCAGCCTTATTTCCTGTCATTAATTTGGCGCCCCTCCCCCCCTCCTTGCCCAAATAACGAATCCTCTGCTTTATACTGTATATAGCTTAGTAACATTTGTTTAAAATTTTATAAGAAAGAAAAAAAACCGAAATGATTAGAAAAAAAAGATGAATTAATTAGACTTAATAAACATATCTATTTTTGAAGAAATGTTAAAATGTCAACGTACTATGTAACTGGGTCACAAGTTTAAAGGCCTCACCTTCTTAGGTGCAATCATCTACGTAAATAGACGAGTCGGGTTTCTATGGTGAAAAGTTCAGAATAGTTCCGATGACTAATTCTGGAAACGAGGCATCTAAAAACCGCCATGCCATTTGCAACTATTTTACAAAAAAATAGTGCAAGAAGCGTTCAACAAGAGATAAAAAAAAATGGCGGCTATTATTAGCCCAGCGACCTCGGTCCAAATTTAGACCAAAAAGAAACACTTGCAGGCTTGAAACATACACGCACTGTTTTGATTACACTAAGGAACTTTTTTTTTTGTAATTCTTTTCTCCTTCCTGATGTCAACGACGTCGGGCGGTGAGATGGTGGAGACTTAAAGTGGTGGAGTTACCTACCTTGGCTACCTACGCCATTCAAATGTTTGGCGAGTGCTGTGTGTTTGTTTCAATTAGTGACGGACAGTTAGTCTTTTCCAATACGCACTTTAATTGACACTTACGGGGAGACGGAGCTTTAAATAAATACCAACGGCTTTTTAAAAAGTGAAACAAGACACAAGAGACTGATTTTGGTTGGAACCCGCCCCCTTCCACCAAAAAAAACATGCGTTAACTTTTTCAGATTCGGTAAAGGGTGGATGACGTCATCAATATATAAATATATTTTTTTCGAAAAAAAAAAAGGGGGGGGGGGTTTAAGTGAATTTAAGGGAAAAAAAACTTTTTTTTGAGAAGATATGAAAAAAAAAAAAAAAAGCTTTCTATCGTTCTTCTTCAATCCTTTCAAAGTTGATACAATTAGATGTAGATCTATATTTCGACCGTCACTTGTGAAGTCTAGGTGAGGTCTCTTCATGTAAGGAATCAATAATTGATCTCAAGTTACTTTATAATATTTTCGATAAACTGAAGAGATTGATATATCACTATGTATGTATATGTTTTCCCCATCAAATGAAAACAACCTATGGTTATATTGGTGTATTCTAAATACAAAAATATATTTCCCTGTAACGTAAACTCTATTTAAAAACAACAACAAGAAGACCCATTTGAGAAGAAATAGAAATGAGTTCATCAGTGCCTGAACTTAAAAGACATTACTCTAGCTTTCTAGCGAGATGTAGATAAATAAAAGACATTACTCTAGCTTTCTAGCGAGATGTAGATAAATAAAAGACATTACTCTAGCTTTCTAGCGAGATGTAGATAAATATCAAATGTTTATAAATTTAGGAACCAGCAAAAGAGATTCCAAGAGTAATCTCCCTTTAGACATCTAGATGTTAGCAAGTTGTCTTTCTAAATTTAGCACCTCGACGTACATTTAAAACAGTACACATTTTAAAAACAAAATCTAGCGCGTGCTTTCAGTTTTCTCTAAGATAAATGGTATGGTAAGAAGATTAATTTTTATTGCCATGGAAATATAGAAATGCAAATAAAAAAAATATTGTTATATACCGATACAAAGTTTAACAATAAGGCTACATAGCGAGATAATTCACACATAAGCCAGAACGCCATACCTAGATATCATCAGATTGTACTAACAAGAAAATAAGAAACGGTAAGGAAACAAGTGATTGACAGGCCTCACTAAGGAATGCATCGCATTAGGTCACGTACTCCTACACCTGGGTCCATCAGCAGACTTCCTGCTTCTCCACAACCAGACAGAATTATATAAGCTTATATGAACTCTGTCTGTCTCAAATTTTGCACAATTATTTATATTACCTGACAACACAAGAATCATTTTAAAAAAAAAAACCTTTGTTAACCAATTAGTTAATTAACTATTGGTAATTAATTATTTTGTTTGGTATCTCGAACATGGGGATCATTAAAGCAGTCTTAGTCTTAAATTTTACTTGACTGATAATGTGGTATAAGTTGAATTAGTTCCCCTTAATTGTTTGTAGACAGAAAAGTTTGTCAATAACTCTAAAACCTTTTTTTTCATAAGCAGCTGCCTGGCCCTGTGGTTACTGTGTTAACTTATAGAGGCCTTAGCCCTCGAGTCAATGTTACTGTGTTAACTTATAGAGGCCTTAGCCCTCGAGTCAATGTTACTGTGTTAACTTATAGAGGCCTTAGCCCTCGAGTCAAGTTCGAACTCAGGTCGCTCACGTTTTTTTTTTATAAGTACATTTTAAAAAAGCTAAAAGCATGAAATTGCGCTACAGAAAAACAATTGTTAAAGATATTTCTAATCGCAAAGATTTATTACTGTTAGTCTAGATCTATTACAAATGTAATTACATGAGTGATGCAACTACACTTTATATAAGCTTTTTAGATTTTTAAAAAAAAATTTTGCTTGTTTCTTAAGTCAATCCGATGCAGAATTTCTAGTAAGGAATAACTTTAATCAAATTTAATCTCAAAGAACAGCAAACTTACTGTGAAACTATTTGACGGTAAAGTGTCCAACAATGTTTGGCATAGAAGCAACTCGAGGCGCTGTAAGCTATGTGCATTGGATAGGACCTAACGTTGAGCCTACGTGGCTTGTAGCAGAAAAATTAAAAAAAACACAGATAAAAACCAAGGCAAGCTTAAGTTAATCTGTTCAAAGCTACTGAAAGACATTCACAATTCCCCACCCCCTCTCACCCAACTCCTTTGACGCAACTTAGGACGTCATAAAGTGCGGGCACTTCTTATTTGTTCCCGTCTGCCTAACAGGTGCGTTCTGTAAGACAAGGTGTTGTATTAGCCAGGCCAGTCAAACTGAACATGCCGATGTGAGCGGGAAAGGAGGCAGGAAGTGAGAATAGGAAAGGGAGGAGGTGGTCTGAGCAGCTTCGGTAAGAAACAAAAAATGAGCTGAAGTTAATTTAAACTTCTTAAATATATATATAAAAAAGGGTGAAAGGTGATTTGAATAACATCTAGCTAAATGGAAGATTGTTTATAGTTTGTTGTTTTTAGACGCCAACAATCGGCTAATAGCCCGCACTCTATCGTAGTTTTAAATCTCTCAGGTGCTCAATTGAACAAACAATCTTCTAGCAGATTCAAGTAAAAGAGATTAGATATACTACACCTGGTCTTAGGCTCGGGTTTTAGAAACAATCAATACAGGCACTTGAAAACAACAACAACATAGATTTAAAACCATGCTTAAGGAAACAACAGCTAACGGGTGAACTGGATGTCTACGTAATTCATTCTGCTGGCCATTTCAGTGCTCAAGAAGTGTCCTTTTTTGGTCTCTTCTTAGAATCGTTAACAAAAAGTGTTTTTGTTCAAAGCTCAATAGAAAAAAAAACATTAAAAACAACACGCCAACACTACCACACGCACACAGCACGAAAAATGTTTGCTTGACATGTTTCGGATGTTCCTTCAGAGTTGAAGATAGTTTACTTCCTAGTCGAAACCTCTAGCAGGACGATGGGGGATTGGAGCGGGCAGGGTTTGAACCCGGGACCATCGATAAATCCAAACGACAGTCCAGCGCGCAAACCGAACGACCAGGCAGCCATCCGCAAAATTTGTTGTTTTTTTTTAGACAACTGTTTTTTACCCACCGGCTGCACCCAGCGTTGTATTATCTTTTCATATTGTATTTTTGTTTTCAATGCAAGGATTCCAAGACAGGTTCATCTTTAGAATCACGCGCTATTTCAGAAACACGTGCAAAATATTTTTAAAATATGGAACATAATGCAAATTATCTTAATGCCGAGTTAAGATCGTCTACCTAATTTATCTAACTTTATTTTATTTACTTTTTACAAAACTTCTATGATGAGTTAAATGAAAAAGATGTCTCACGAATCCCCCAGACCTGTCTCAAGCCATTTGTATCAATTCTGATAAGACAGTTCAACACAGTCTTCGTATTCTAATCAATTTAATCATGTGTCAGTGGCGAAAAAACAACAACAACCTCTCAACAAGTAAGTATAAAAAGAAATCGTGCGGACTAATAAACAAAATGTCTCTGCACTAGATCTACTTCCGGGTGTCAGCACTGACCTAAACATCCCTGATCTAAACGTCACGTTGCGTTCAAATCATTCGTACCGGAAATTGAAAGGCAGAAGACGGACACGAAGTTATAAAAGAAAAAAAAGTTAAGAGCGCACCCCCCCTCACCCCAGATTCGAGATTCATTGATCTATTGGTTCAATTTGTCAAATGAAGGCGGGCTGATCGATCGATGACATTATTTTGTTTCAACTTTATCAAGACAAGGCTTTCATGGAAACTGGTATTTATAAACCTTTCTGAGTTCCGTGCTATCATTTATTAGAAACACTGCGGTGTTTGTGACTGTGTGTCTGAGGAGGCCCCGAGAGGAGGCCCCCAAGACCAGGCCTCGAAGTAGACAGTGTGAGAATATTGGGCCTGAGAGTAGCCTTACAATAGTTTTCCCAAGACACACAGTACAACGAAGCCAGAACGAGGTCAAAGGCAACATAATCATTTGATAGCATTTGGCTGATATTGGTAATAAATCTTTCATATCAATAACACAGGGGGGGGGGGGTAAATGACTGTCCGTCTCTATGCTAATGAAAGGAAGAAGAATACCAGACTTTAAAACAAGGTTACCTTCAAACAATAGAAAACAGGTCTAGGATTTCAAAACAAAACGAAACAAATAGAAAGAGAGTATGAAAATGATATCATCAAATAATAGAAATATACAACGTCTCAGAATGTTAAGTTAATGACATATGCATCTTTGAACAGAAGAGCTAAGATAAGCCAGTGATGGCCGTTTCATCTCTGAGAAAACGTGGTCTACTGATTCTTGGCTATCCTCAGGTCTGAATGTACGTCAGAGGAGACCCCAGGGTCTCAAGGGCCTCCAAAAACTTAAAAGAAAATTAATTAACCTTTATGTATATTACATTTCTATATATAAAAAAAGAGGAAAGTAATGCGATTAAATTTTAAAGTACTCTTGTTTCCTTCTCCAAAACTATGATATGCTTTTAGATCTAGATCTACCTATTACATTTTATTTCACGTCATTGAAGAGGAGTAAGGCGAACCCCATAAAATGCTGCACAGGGCCTCCACGTAAAAACGGCCCTGACCTTACTATTGTCGAACGGTTGGCGTATTGGCCCAATGAAAATACAGGAATGGAAATCAAAATTATTTATGAATTATTTATATTCATTAAAGCACATACATGGAGAAAATAAATACGTCAAACTATTACAGGCTAGAAATAGCACACAGGGACACTTAGGCTTCCAACCAAAATAGACGCCTGTGAAGATCAGCGCCTATGACCGAGGAAGTAGAAATAACTCAATCTTTTAATGCGTGTCTTGAATTAGTTACAATTTGACCTGAAGCTGAAAATATCTTCCCAGAGTTGCAACAGGGGGGGGGGGGGGGAAATCCAAATGTTGGAAGGAAAAGGAAACGAAAAGGTGGAAAACTACAAACTCAACGTTAAAAGTGCTGCGGAGTTGAGCTCAAAGAACTTTCTAAAATTAAACTGTAACTAGACTCGGAGTCTCTTCATGACCGGATTAGATTTAGTTGGCTGGCCATCCCAGAAAATGTTCTAGCAACAGAGAGAGGTCGAAAGAGAGAGAGAGAGAGAGAGAAGAGCGTTTTGTGTGTGAAAGAATTGTAAACAGACTATTGACTAATTTTCTAGACACACACGACGTAACTGTCAATATGTCCCGTATCAGTCTCTTTCTGTTAGAATTTATTTAGAATATTTCTTTTTTTTTTAATCAACTCCGTCTGTCTGGGTGGAATCATGTACACGTTATTTCTCCCACTACCCATTCTCGGATAAAGTTGAGACTTAGTACATCTACTTATTGTCGATGACGACCTATAATATCAGTAAAACAAAGATGAACCAATGAGTGAGTCGTAATTAACTACGTTTGTTTTACCCTGAGAGTGTACTAAGCTAAGAGAAGATAACCCTTCTGTAAACAATTAGGTCGTTCACTAAAAAATGTATTATTACCTTTTTATGACTATAAAACATCCTATTTTTTATAAGTACTTAAACAGTTCAGTGGCTAACATGTCGGCCTTCCATCAAGGAGGATCGAGACCTCGAGTTCAGACTCGACCAACTTTTTGAAAAGGCAGCACGGAAACTATCAGACGCCCTCCCCCCTCAATGACTTAGCAGAGTCTAAGTATCAGATGAAATATCGAGATGAAAACACCGGGCTTAGCCGGTGGATAAAGGCTACAATACAACTATTGACTGCGGCCATAATTTGAAATAGTTTCATTTCGCTTAAAGCCAAATTAATTGAGATGTCAGATGTCTGCAACAACAAATCCGCCAAAAGTCAAGTGCCTATTGGCTTGTTTCTGTGTCACGTGTCAGTGGACCAGCGACAAGCTCTGACAAAATGAACCCAATTCCCTCCTTCAGCACCCTCCCTCCTCTCAACGGCTGGAATTCAATTAAGAATCTGAAATATTACCGCCACCCCTCCCTTTTCGCCCCTTTCCCTTCTCCCCAATGGACAAAGAAAAAAAAAGTGTCTTTTAATAAACAGTAATTGGCTGAGCAATGCCAACTCTAGCTGGGTTGAAACACGGAACGTTAAACTGCAGATTCTGTTCTGTATGTGTAGATCTCCGGAAGGCTCTTCCTACACGATAGCAGCGATAACTAGAATCTAAAATGAATGCTCTGTTGAAAGTCTCTTTTACCATTTTACACTTTTCGGCTCTTTGTTACAAAGCTTATATCAACTCACTCTGTCTGATAAAAAGTTTGTACACGTTATTTCTCCCACACCAAATCTTGGATCAAGCTGAAATTTTGCATAATTATTTCTTTTACCTGACAACACAAAAAGCAATGAAAAACCAAAACAAATTAGTTAAATAACTATTGGTAATTAATTATTTTGTTTGGTGTCTCGAACAAGGGAAATACATTTTACTTGACTGGTGAGGTGGTACAAGTTGAATTAGTCCCCTTTATTGCATAAGCAGCTCCCTGGCACAGTGGTTACCGTATTAGTTTGAGGAGGTTTTAACCCTGGAGTTAGAATTCAGGTCTCTCACTTTTTTTTAAAATAAATACATTAAAAAAAAGGTTACAAAGAGAGTTTGTGTTGACAGATCTTGTGTGGTGCTCCAGCGGTCCAGCAGACTAAAGGATAGGTGAAAGTGAATGTGAAGTTAGATGTGAACCTGGCCTAACTGATATCTTATAATGAATATCTAATTGTTGATCTAATTGTTATTCAAATCCTCTAGAAAAAATCAATTCCGTAAAAAAAATATTTTTTTTTTCCATTAGATAGATGTTTTATAGCCATTGTGCAGCACTGCAGTTCACGCGATAATATGAAAAACCATTAGCATAAATGTGTTAAAATATGGAAAATGGTCTTCTCCCTTTCTAAATAGCCTCCCGTGTTTGTTACTATTAATAGTGAATAGTTGTAAAAGTGGTGTATTTTTATAAAAAAAAAAACTGCTTGCATAACTGATTTAAAAAATTAGATTTTTCGCTTTCAGAAAAGAAAAAAGTAGCCGTTGCATCAGAACTTTGAATGGTCTAAAATATTATGATGTTGAATTTTCACTATCTTTTCTAGTTTACGAGATCTAAACGGGACGGACGGACGGACAGACATTCCACACAAAACTATTAGCGTCTTTTCCCCTTTCGGGGACCGCTAAAAAGAGACAAAGAAGTGAATTTTGTAGTTTTACATGGGAGAAAATTCGCTGCATTGAAGAATGACAAGAATAAAATGCTCCAGCAAAATGTTCAAGATGTACCAACTATTGTAATGTAGCGAAGCACGAGTTTCGGCTAGTTTTATATACGTAGATAATGTATATGTTATATCATCTTGGACACAACCATTAACAAGCAAAATATTAATAATAAAAAACTTTAAAAAAATTATATTAAGTGTAATTGTATCAATTAGTTAAATTTGGATCAGTCATATAATTGTAATAGATCTAAACAAGTGTTTTCAAAACTCTTTCCTTAACGGGACACTTCACACATTCTGAGTATTTAGCAAAACACTTTGTTTATTTTGATTAGAGCGATCAATTCACGTGGTGACCTACTAGTTAATTATTCCAGTAGTTCGTGGAACACCTATTCAGGCCTCGCGGAACACTAGGTCTCCGTGGAACACAGTTTGGGAAACACTGATCTAGATTAACAATATTAAATCTGTGCGAGTAGATATTATTTTTAATAATTGTTTTAGTTTAGCGCAATTGCATGTCTTTCTCAATGCGTTATGATCCTATCCCTTGTCTGGACCAGTTGGGAAAGGTGGGAGGGGGAAAAGGGGGTATATGTGTGAATGTTAACGTGATCGCTTTTAAAATACATTTTATAAATTAAAAAAATGAACGACTTGGATTCTAACTAGAGGGTTTAGGCCCCTGTGGGCTTATAAACCATCTGCTTTGCCAGCGAAATGCTTATGAAAGTAGAATGTTTTATAGTTATCTATTGCTAGTTTCAAACCTTTAAGACACGACCTAACACTCTTATCAAAGTATAAAGTGGACCAATTCAATTTATGCCACCACATCTGTCAAGTACAATTTCTTTCCCTTGTTCTATATCAAACAAAAGAATTAATTTTTTATTGATTCTTCTTTTGTCAGGTGTAAGAAATAATTGGGCGAGATTTCAACTTGATCCAAGTTTGGGATTGGAAGAACTAACATGTACCGCCACTCATTGATCAGGGAACATGAAATGCACCAAGATACCTGTGTGTAGTCGCTGAATGAACTCTTTATGTTGTCTGTTGTATTTATGTGTATTTTTCTGCTGTGTTGTCTTTATATGAGAAACGAGTCCTTGTAATCACAACAAATTTCCGTAAGGATCAATAAAGCAGTCTTAGTCTTAGTCTTACACAATTTTGACCAGACACTGAGCAAGCTTTGAAAAAAAAAAACAACTCGACATGTATGTGTCAGTGGACATATCACTGGTCCTTTAAAAACCTAGATCTCTTTGGTAACATTAGCGTAATTGTCTTTTCATTTTAAATATATTTGCCAGACAGTTTGCTGTTCAATAAATAAGTTCTGATTTTAATGTTTTCTTCATTTAGATCTAGAATTCCGAAGAATTTGGAAGAGCTATTTTGTTCACCATAACATTGTTGTGTAAGTCTTCACCATAACATTGTTGTGTAAGTCTTCACCATAACATTGTTGCGTAAGTCTTCACCATAACATTGTTGTATAAGTCTTCACCATAACATTGTTGTGTAAGTCTTCACCATAACATTGTTGTGTAAGTCTTCACCATAACATTTTTGTGTATGTCTTCACCATAACATTGTTGTGTAAGTCTTCACCATAACATTGCTGTACAAGTCTTCACCATAAAATTGTTGTGTAAGTCTTCACCATAATATTGTTGTGTAAGTCTTCACCATAACATTGTTGTGGATCAGAAACGCTGACATATCCCTACTTAGAAGGAGGCCAAGTCCAGGCTCAGACAAGGACATACAGTACGTTGAAGGTTAAGCTCTCACGGCAAAGACGACTAATTTAGCGAGGCGGGCCGCCATGAAACTTTAATGACGCTCGCACGGCAAAGTAGACACTATGGGGCGGTTACAGGCCACTAGAGAAGCGAATAATTACCCAACTTGTTTACCCAATGTCGTCAGCTATGCAAGGCGATCAGCTGATTTGACAAACGGGTGGTCACGGGGCTGTGGGTAGCCGTACGGGAGAGCGAGTGTGGATGTGTTCGTCTGTGAGGGGAAGAAAGAGCCACGGGAAAAGTGTGGACACAAGATGTGCAGAACGGGGGGGGGGGTGGGGGTGGGGGGGTGGACAGGAAAGCGACTGTGTCGTGACGTCAGAGAACGACTGGAACTTCTCCGAGAAACGATGGTGGACATAGCGGACGAGGGACATCGCTGAGGTCCTTGGAGGACACTGACCAAGTAGCCACGCCAGATGTCTCTCAAGACACACACCATAAAGATAGTCTAGCCTCTCTCTCTCTCTCTCTTCAGATACTGGTTAAAATGTTCATGAAATATTCAAAAATTTAAACGAACTAAAAATGTCGACTGTAATGCTTTGAACAAATGGACTTAATCATCTTAAGTGATGATTCCATCGATACAAGACAAAATAAGTTTACTGTTTCGTTGTCCTGTTCAGACATGTTTGTTTTTTGGAAATGTAAAAACTAAAAAAAAAGAAGAGAAGAGAAATAGAGATGGAGAGACAAGAAGAGAGATAGAGAGACAAGAAGAGAGATAGAGAGAGATTTGAAACGGAAAAGATCGGAAAGGCGCTGTAGAAAATGTAAATAAAACAACAAACTCAATAACAGCTAAACATAAATGCCTACAAGTTATTTCTCAATCGGTTATTTGAGTACTGTTTACCGCTCAATTCTTACATTTCAAGTAAAATCAAATTATCATTTCTTCAGATTCTAAGAAACCTTGAAAAAAAAAAAGGTTCTTTAGATACATATCTGACCTAGGCGATCAATATGTGTAGGTCAGTGCACCGATACAATAGAACATGTGTCACCCCTCCACCTGGCTACTATATGAAGACAGCCTTTATGTTATAGGTCACCTATAAACAGGTTGTTAGACCCAGATAAGATAAACATACAAATATGATGCTCCCCTCTATACGTTAAGTCACTTATATAGGCCTACTGGTCATTACAGAGCTACACAACAAACTTATATAAGTCCACTACTTGAGCTAAAGAACTCACCTACGCTTCAATTTCTGTCACCACTGTACAAGAATAAATCCCACATCATGCTTTGCAGAGAAAAAGAGAGGGAAAAAAAAATAACCTTGCATCAAAGAAAGCACTGTCATAAAATCCGATCCCTTTATAAGTCCAGTATAAATCCCGGTCCCTTTTAATCTAACTGGTTTAAACAGAGAGTGAAGGGAAACCAGGTCCACCGAGTAACATCCTCGCTCAACAAGGCGGGCAACCCAGGCCTGCGAATCAATAGGCGAGACAGAGAGAAAAGGAGAGAGAGAGAGAGAGAGGGTGAGAGAAGAGGAGGGAGAAGGGGGGGGGGCGCTATTTTCTGAATGGTTACGTGCTGTCCACGATTCGCCGTGCGACGGAGGAAATATCCGCCAGCGACATAGTTCCTTCACGCTGAGTGCCCTGCTAGCTTGTATCCTCCAGGATCTACTAGTGCTGGTCCTAATGAGAGTTATTAATTGAGGAGATAGATTCAGCACGATTACATTGGTCTGACTCAAACGTAGATCTCTGTGTGAAGTCCTTGTCTTTGTATCATTGTATGTCTGTAAGTAAATCAAGTCAGATTGTCAGTGGCGTGCTGTGCTGAAAAAGTCGACAGTCTTGTCTTAAGTCATTAGTTGATAATGACAGGTTCAACGCCATTCGTTTAGTCTATGTCAGCACGTGAAGCCCGTCAATAGCATTCTGATCGTCTTTAAGTCATTAGCATCAGTTAATTAAGTTCGCATGGCTGTACGTCAATCTTTGAATGTCTGAGGCTGTACTCCAATGTCTGTGACATGCTTAGTGTGGTACAGCTACGTTCTGGTTGCCTTAAAGCGACTAGACTAAAATACAATCTCATTCAGGTTCTAAAACTCTTGAAACTCTAGACTTATGGAAGTTTTCCTCCATCTGCATGCCATACAACACTTCTGTCTGGGCAGATGTAAATTTTTACAGCCCTACAACCGATGGCTCGTATCCTAAGATGTTCAGAACAGAAGCGTGGCCAAAGGCCGAGCACACCGAGGAACTCCTCCATATTCATCATATACCACATCAGCAGATAAGGTGTCCGCCATAAAAACGACACCTTGAGGAAGGACATGTTTACTGGAGCTTTCTTTCATCTATAAGCACCCGAAAAGGAGTTCTGTTCTGCTTCCCTATTGGCCTAATCAATTCCTCTAACGACCGTTTCCACACGAACGCCAATTTGAGGCTGAGAAGCATTGCCTTGGTCTCTCTATTACAGGTCCTTCAATTGTGTCTTCTTTTATGGTGTAGTCTATTTTTTTTTATTTTTATGTCGGGCAATTTGTTATTCCAATCTAGTGTCCAACTGTCAGTTGGTTTTACATTTATTACTGTCATAAAATCAATCGTATAATTTACCATTTGCATGTTTGCATTATTGTTTTTAGGTTTTAAGAGAGTGTTAAGGAAGCTGCCAGATTGCAGTTTTGAAGGTGATAACTCTAGTCATTGAATTTGACCACCAAAGCTATTCATTCGTCATAAGAGATTTAAGAAGCTGTGAAAGAATGAAGTAAATTAAACTAGATCTAGGTTTTTATACTCTACGTGAACAATATAGAAAGTAATAAGATGGATAGCATAGCGGAAAGAGAAAAACCCACGTCTTCCATATCTAGGTCTATGTTGAAGTCACTAAAGTAGCTCAACCAAGACTAACAGGATAGACCTACGTAAGAGTTGAGAACGTCACACCTCAACGTGTCAGCTTTCATTACTTGGAGTAATGTTAATTCTTTAATATAATTCTGGTGTTTCAATCATCTCAGCACCAGATGACTCCCAGGAAAGCACTGGCTAAGATCATGATCGCAAGCTTCGTTTCCAAGGCAAAAAAATTAATTAATTAATTAATTAATAAAGTATTAATTAAGGAAGATGTTAATGACATTGACCCTCTCAGAATGTACTAATTAGGATGCCAATTATTTATTTTTCTCGCGTCACCTAGTTAGGTGTATGACTTGGCCTCTCCTCGTGATGCTAAAAGGCACACGTGTCCCAAAAACAGATTTCGAACCATTGTTCACGCAGCGGAGTCATGTATTCTGCTGGTATTTCATAACATGGGACATTTGCATTTCATTTTTGCATTGGCGGCTGCTACCAGACTTAAAGGTTGGCTGTTAAGATCTGCGTCTTTACTAACCTAGCAGTAAACCCTTCTCTCGCTCATCGATGTAATGTTCTTCGTCCAAGAGATCAATGAGACATTCGTCGAGCACAATATCGATGGCAGGTACTTTACCCCATAAGATCAATGCGAGGTTCTCCGCCTACAAGACAGATAAGAGGTTCATCGCCCAGAACATCAATGCGAGATTCTTCGCCCACAAGATCAATGCGAGATTCTTCGCCCACAAGATCAATGCGAGATTCTTCGCCCACAAGATCAATGCGAGATTCTTCGCCCACAAGATCAATGCGAGATTCTTCGCCCACAAGATCAATGCGAGATTCTTAGCCCAGAACATCAATGCGAGATTCTTCGCCCACAAGATCAATGCGAGATTCTTCGCCCACAAGATCAATGCGAGATTCTTCGCCCACAAGATCAATGCGAGATTCTTCGCCCACAAGATCAATGCGAGATTCTTAGCCCAGGACATCAATGCGAGATTCTTCGCCCACAAGATCAATGCGAGATTCTTCGCCCACAAAATCAATGCGAGGTACATCGCCAACAAGATCAATGCGAGGTACATCGCCAACAAGATCAATGCGAGGTACATCGCCCACAAGATCAATGTGAGGTTCATCGCCCACAAGATCAATGCGAGGTACATCGCCCACAAGATCAATGTGAGGTACATCGCCCACAAGATCAATGCGAGGTACATCGCCCACAAGATCAATGTGAGGTACATCGCATACAACATCAATGTGAGGTACATCGCCAACAAGATCAATGCGAGGTACATCGCCAACAAGATCAATGCGAGGTACATCGCCCACAAGATCAATGCGAGGTACATCGCCCAGAACATCAATGTGAGGTACATCGCCAACAAGATCAATGCGAGGTACATCGCCAACAAGATCAATGCGAGGTACATCGCCAACAAGATCAATGCGAGTTACATCGCCCACAAGATCAATGCGAGGTACATCGCCCAGAACATCAATGTGAGGTACATCGCTAACAAGATCAATGCGAGGTACATCGCCCAGAACATCAATGTGAGGTACATCGCCCACAAGATCAATGCGAGGTACTTCGCCCAGAACATCAATGTGAGGTACATCGCCAACAAGATCAATGCGAGGTACATCGCCCAGAACATCAATGTGAGGTACATCGCCAACAAGATCAATGCGAGGTACATCGCCCAGAACATCAATGTGAAGTACATCGCCAATAAGATCAATGCGAGGTACATCGCCCAGAACATCAATGTGAGGTACATCGCCAACAAAATCAATGTGAGGTACATCGCCAACAAAATCAATGTGAGGTTCATCGCCAACAAGATCAATGCGAGATTCTTCGCCAACAAGATCAATGCGAGGTACATCGCCAACAAGATCAATGCGAGGTACATCGCCAACAAGATCAATGCGAGGTACATCGCCAACAAGATCAATGCGAGGTACATCGCCAACAAGATCAATGCGAGGTACATCGCCAACAAGATCAATGCGAGGTACATCGCCAACAAGATCAATGCGAGGTACATCGCCCACAACATCAATGCGAGGTACATCGCCCAGAACATCAATGTGAGGTACATCGCCAACAAGATCAATGCGAGGTACATCGCCCAGAACATCAATGTGAGGTACATCGCCAACAAGATCAATGCGAGGTACATCGCCCAGAACATCAATGTGAGGTACATCGCCCACAAGATCAATGCGAGGTTCATCGCCAACAAGATCAATGCGAGGTACATCGCCAACAAGATCAATGTGAGGTACATCGCCAACAAGATCAATGTGAGGTACATCGCCAACAAGATCAATGTGAGGTACATCGCCAACAAGATCAATGTGAGGTTCATCGCCCACAAGATCAATGCGAGGTACATCGCCAACAAGATCAATGTGAGGTACATCGCCCACAAGATCAATGTGAGGTTCATCGCCCACAAGATCAATGCGAGGTACATCGCCCACAAGATCAATGCGTGGTACATCGCCCAGAACATCAATGTGAGGTACATCGCCAACAAGATCAATGCGAGGTACATCGCCCAGAACATCAATGTGAGGTACATCGCCAACAAGATCAATGCGAGGTACATCGCCCAGAACATCAATGTGAAGTACATCGCCAATAAGATCAATGCGAGGTACATCGCCCAGAACATCAATGTGAGGTACATCGCCAACAAGATCAATGCGAGGTACATCGCCCAGAACATCAATGTGAGGTACATCGCCAACAAGATCAATGCGAGGTACATCGCCCACAAGATCAATGCGAGGTACATCGCCCAGAACATCAATGTGAGGTACATCGCCAACAAGATCAATGCGAGGTACATCGCCCAGAACATCAATGTGAGGTACATCGCCAACAAGATCAATGCGAGGTACATCGCCAACAAGATCAATGTGAGGTACATCGCCAACAAGATCAATGTGAGGTACATCGCCAAGAAGATCAATGTCTGGTACATCGCCAACAAGATCAATGTGAGGTACATCGCCAACAAGATCAATGTGAGGTACATCGCCAACAAGATCAATGTGAGGTACATCGCCAAAAAGATCAATGTGAGGTACATCGCCAACAAGATCAATGTGAGGTACATCGCCAACAAGATCAATGCGAGGTACATCGCTAACAAGATCAATGTGAGGTACATCGCCCACAAGATCAATGTGAGGTACATCGCCCACAAGATCAATGCGAGGTACATCGCCAACAAGATCAATGTGAGGTACATCGCCAACAAGATCAGCGCGAGGTACATCGTCCAGAACATCAATGCGAGGTTCTTTGCCCAGAACATCAATGTGAGGTACATCGCCAACAAGATCAATGAGAGACTCTTCGAATACAAGATGAGACATATTTTTATTTGTGTTTCTGTATCACTTAATAAAAACATAGGCAAACTCAGTGTACTTAATAGCAGTGATTTGTATGGTGCATACAGTGCTTACTTTAAAAAAAAAATTAATTCAATTCACTTATTGTGGATTGGATCCAAACATTTTGAAGCCTTTTAAGAATAAAAAAAAATAAATAAAAATATTAAATAAATTAAATAAAAACGTCAAGGAAAAAAATGTTTCAAGTTTCATTGCGTGCAGGCTAAAAGATTTTCTATTCATTATTTGTTCACCCGCCTGTGTTTCAATCTTCAACAGAGAAACACTCACCCACAAGAATTAGACAAACTCCAAAGGGCTCTTTTTTTTTTTTTACTCATTAAGTTATCTTTTGTAACTACGTAGCTGCAAGCAATGTGCAAGCAATGTGTGCTGATCTTGTTGCTTTCATTGGCATCCAGTTGTTATTGTTAAGAATGTTCAAATGAAAATAAAAGTCGTTTTATTTCATAAGTAATTTTCTATAATATATTTTGAAGATCGTTGAATTTGGAATAAATATACGCACTTATTTATATAGGTTAGGTTAAGTAGTCTGTTGTCAGTGTCTTATTTCAATAATTGAATATCATCACTGCAGGCTAATGTTTCTATAACTTTTACATGTAAGACGAAGCAATGAACGTTCGCGCGTTCCCCACTTAGTTGGCGCAGGTCAAATAAAGTTGAGATGGACGTGATGCTATGTGCGCGTGTTTCTGATGTAACCGTGAGTACAGGTGAGCGGATGTGTTGGTTGTGTAGGCCGGACGATTCAGCCCCCCCCCCCCCCCCCCCCCCCGTCGCCTCAGCGTAGCGCCTCCGTGAAAATGTCTAGTAGTGGAACTAGAGAGGCTAAGAACGGGAGCTTTTTTTTTAAATCTCACTCGGGGTGGGGATGGAACAAAAGCCAGCAACCCAGTCCAAAAGTCCGCCATGCCGTTCCACAAAGGGGGCCGACATCAGTGTCCCGTTAGCTAGAGTGGCAGTCCCTGCACGGAACAGTGGCTGCTACATTATATGAGGCAAACTCCCCATGGTGCTGGCTTCGGCCACTTATAGCGAGCGGGAACAAGGAATGAGGCGCGGTACGGCCTCATTACTCGGGCCATGGTCGTTACTGCTGGGAGCTCTCAGACAAGACTTGGGGTTGGAGCTCCCGGCCAAGGCCTGTTCCTTGGATAAAAACCTCAACATCAACGGGATAATGACGCCTTCGACGCTGATTCCCTACTGGACTTTATCGAAGGTTTTGTATGCTAACTAGATTCTGATGAAACCAGGAGGTGATATGTCGTAGTTCAAGTTAATAGACAGAAGAGTGAGAGTTGAGGAGTGAGAGCCGTGTGACTGAAAGCCATGTCTTTTATAGATTGAGTTATTTCTTGGTTCAATTATTATTCCATTTGTATTTCTACATACACTCATAAAGTTTGACAGCCGTGTACATTTATTAATAAAAGTTAGATTCAGCCAACGACCGAGTCATCAACATGTGGTATCAGAAATGAAAGAAATATCCACCGGTGGGACGGGACGTTACTAAAATGTTGGAAACGTTCTTGGTCAGGATTTCATTGCTCCTACTAAAACGTCCTGTAACGTCATGTTTCGTTCGCGCATACGACGTCAACAGAACGACAGAACGATGACAGAGAGCCGACCGGTCGGACGTGAGAAAGACGGCTAGAATCGAGGTGGCAGAGACGTACTGAAATATCCTCTTCAATTTTTTTTTTATTTTATCAGGCAAGAAAGGATGAAATGATTCTTAATCATTTAAAAACCGTATTTAAAAAAAAATGAACTCGTATATTCAAGTCATGATGCATAAGCACCATTCAAATACAAACATCTGCGCATGCGTCTGTTGATGTACATATTGACTTTTGATTTTACTAGTCAATATAGAGAGTTAATCTGAAGATACACAGTTATACACTTATCATTCAAATCTGTTAATCTGAAGATACACAGTTATACACTTATCATTCAAATCTGTTAATCTGAAGATACACAGTTGATACACTTATCATTCAAATCTGTTAATCTGAAGATACACAGTTGATACACTTATTATTCAAATCACTCCCCACCAGTTTTAATATTTCAACTCTCCAAACAGCTTTTAAAATAAACGACATAATAGCCCCCCCCCTCCTCCCTTTGCAAGCATTTTTTCTTTCTCCTTAATTCAGGAGAAGCAAATGATTTCCTTGCGTGAAGCATTGCCACCATGCAGACTAAAAGCTAATTTGTGGGGACAGGTCACGTGACCGCCATGTTGACGTAATGAAATGAGATCCGAAAACAAAGATACCCAGAGCCTCGTTCTCATAATTAACCAAGCCACAGTGGTCTAACCAATGGCGACAGCAAGCTGTTAACGATATTCAAAGTCGGGATTGTGTTCCAAATGGTTGTCTTTTAGCAGAAGAGTGAAAGAAACACGATAATATAAAGTGAGTTTAAGCATCACACAAACTCGAAGGCGACCCCTGTGGGTCAGTCGTACTCACACATTACAAAACAAACAACTCAACAGCAAAAAGCTGTCTAACCAATGGCGACAGCAAGCTGTTAACGATATTCAAAGTCGGGATTGTGTTCCAAATGGTTGTCTTTTAGCAGAAGAGTGAAAGAAACACGATAATATAAAGTGAGTTTAAGCATCACACAAACTCGAAGGCGACCCCTGTGGGTCAGTCGTACTCACACATTACAAAACAAACAACTCAACAGCAAAAAGCTGAATAGAAGCAGAAGAAGACGAAGATGACATTCCTCGATCAATAAATTCATTTTTAATGTTAACATTGTGTACCATAAGCTAAAAGTATTTTTGAACTCTACCACTCAAAAAAAAAAGTTTCTTTCTTAAATTATTATTACAATATTCACTGATCAATAGTTTTGAGCTTCTAAAGTTCTAAAAAAATTACTCGCGCCTGACTAATTGTGCTCACCAGGTCACTCTAATTTATATAATGTGTTCAATGTGGCGTTCTTATTTAACTTTTACCTTCCGCTTTTACAGCGGAGGTGTAGCTGGTCGATTTGGTAGTAGATCTGCTGCAAGGAAAAAGGTCTGATGAAGCATGTGATTTCAAGTATCGTTGGTTTCAATCTTTTTTTCTTCTTTAAGCAATGCAGTCTACGAATATGATGACGAGTGTTCTCTTTTTTTTTTTTAGTTAGAATTTTTTTATTTTGCAGGACATCCAGCTATTTACATTTAGAGCTTACTTGTTTCACAAGGGATCGCAGAAAATTGTAGTACTCGATTCTTTACTGAAGCCTATTTCTTAAAGGCTTCTTAAAGAAAATGTTTATAGTGCGTTTTTCAGTGGTGTGTATTTGTTAAAGCATTCTTCACGAGATGCTCTATTTCTGTTCTAAATTTCAAGAAAACACGTAAGCATTACGCAAGAGAAGAATTTTATTTATCGCTAGAAAAATAACCAAAGTATGGTAACACTTGTTGGTCAAATTTCACAAAATCAACACTATATGATTTTAAATACTCGGAAATATGTCGCGTAGTGTCACAACAAGAGACTATTGATCTCACTTCTCACATTATGTGTATCAAAGTGATTCGTTAGACGCCGTGACAAGGAGAAGACACCTCACTAGTGAACACTATTGTCAACTGGTACTGACATTGACACAGTTATTATATATCACACCCTGCCATCATCTGCTCAGCTCAAGTTATCGACTTTAACTGTCATTTTGAAATGTTTTGTCACGATGTTTTCCTTAAAAAAAAAAAATCAATACATGGGTGTACTTTCTATATTTTTTGTATGTTTCGATACTTAGTTTTTTTTTGAAAAGATCCATACACTGTACTTTCTCCATTTTTTTTTCGGGTAGGTTTAGGTACTTAGTTGTTGTTTTTTTAAAATATGTGCTTTCTTTAGTACCTTCCTTCTCCTTTTCGTCACCGTTCTGTCAGTCTGTCTGCCTGTCTCTCTTTCTCTCTCTCTCTTATTCGATCCCTCCCTCCCGTTACCTCTTAGTCCTTTCAGTAAGAGATGTAGTCTAAGAATAAAAAGCTAAGCCGCGGGCGAAAGAGCCTTTCAGTATAATCCCTTATTACAGGGATGAAAAAAAAAAGGGTAGACCAGAGTCTGGGACAAGAGAGTTTTCTTAGTCGTGCGTCTCAGACTGTGTCATCGACCTAAACACAAAAAGTGGCAAGCTTTACTTCTGATGTACGTATAGCATAAAGCATATTTAAGTAGGTATGAAATAAAACACAGCTTTAAGTAGGTATCATATAAAACACAACTTTAAGTAGGTATCAAATAGCATAGCTTTGAGTAGGTATGAAATAAAACACAGCTTTGAGTAAGTATCAAATAGCACAGCTTTAAGTAGGTATCAAACAGCACAGCTTTAAGTAGGTATGAAATAAAACATAGCTGTAAGAGGTATGAAATAAAACAAAGCTTAAAGTAGGTATGAAATAAAACACAGTTCAAGTAGTTATGAAATAAAACACAGCTTTAAGTAGGTATTAAATAAAACACAGCTTTAAGTAGGTATCAAATAAAACACAGCTTTAAGTAGGTATCAAATAAAACACAGCTTTAAGTAGTTATCAAATAAAACACAGCTTTGAGTAAGTATCAAATAGCACAGCTTTAAGTAGGTATCAAACAGCACAGCTTTAAGTAGGTATGAAATAAAAAATAGCTGTAAGAGGTATGAAATAAAACAAAGCTTTAAGTAGGTATGAAATAAAACACAGTTCAAGTAGTTATGAAATAAAACACAGCTTTAAGTAGGTATCAAATAAAACACAGCTTTATGTTGGTATCAAATAAAACACAGCTTTAAGTAGGTATCAAATAAAACACAGCTTTAAGTAGGTATCATATAAAAAACAGCTTTAAGTAGGTATCATATAAAACACAGCTTTAAGTAGGTATCAAATAAAACACAGCTTTAAGTAGGTATCATATAAAACACAGCTTTAAGTAGGTATCATATAAAACACAACTTTAAGTAGGTATCAAACAGCACAGCTTTAAGTAGGTATGAAATAAAACATAGCTGTAAGAGGTATGAAATAAAACAAAGCTTTAAGTAGGTATGAAATAAAACACAGTTCAAGTAGTTGTGAAATGAAACACAGCTTTAAGTAGGTATCAAATAAAACACAGCTTTATGTAGGTATCAAATAAAACACAGCTTTAAGTAGGTATCAAATAAAACACAGCTTTAAGTAGGTATCAAATAGCACAGCTTTGAGTAGGTATGAAATAAAACACAGCTTTGAGTAAGTATCAAATAGCACAGCTTTAAGTAGGTATCAAACAGCACAGCTTTAAGTAGGTATGAAATAAAACATAGCTGTAAGAGGTATGAAATAAAACAAAGCTTTAAGTAGGTATGAAATAAAACACAGTTCAAGTAGTTATGAAATAAAACACAGCTTTAAGTAGGTATCAAATAAAACACAGCTTTAAGTAGGTATGAAATAAAACAGTGTCACAAAGATTACAATGCAAAATTGTACAGCCTGTTGATAACGTATGCGTTTTAAAGCCATATAATAATATGAAGCCATTTATTTATTAGACAATGCCTCATTTAAGCTTGCAAATTCTTCACGTGTTAAAAAGTAAAAAAAAAAAAGTGGAACTGGACACTGAAAGGGTATTTCGAAAACGGCTGAAAACGATTTTCCAAAAAATTTTATGCATACTCTTGGGTAAAAAAACCTACCTATATATTGACCACACAGGGAAAACTGTTTTGACTGTTATAATTTTTACAAATATAATCATCTTAAAATTAATTTTGACTTGAGTATGTTTAGTTTAAACAGATTTCATCGGGAATTACCGCATTCTCGTCAGATGTTTTTTTGTGTTCAGTAAATAGTTAAAAATAGACATTTTGCGCATTAAGTAGAAATCAGTAGCTGGACTGTTGACAGAAGAACATTGTACAAAGCTCACTGGGAAGACCCCCCTGCAGTAATGTATCAAGGACTGCAGGTGATGGCAACGGGCAGGGTTCGAACCCGGGACCATGGAGAAGACAGTCCGGAGTTCGCACCCCCAAGCCCAGACAACCGTTGTTAAAGCGAGATTACAACGTGAGCTTTGGTAAGTTAATGGAAGTAGATCATTTTTGAAAGGGAAAAAAATAGAAGCGAAGAGTTCGTTGCTAGGGCAACCATTCATTGATTTCAATAACACACACACACACGTACAAAGTATCATCCTAACAAATTCTTACTATCTATGTGTCTCTGTCTCTGTGTCTAGGTCTCTGTCGTCTTGGTCTAACATTACAAGAGAGTCTTAACATTTCCCATTTTTCATAGTCCAGTAGTATTGTCCACAGGAGTATTGTCTACAGGAGTATTATCTTCAGGAATATTCTAGAAGTTATAGGATGAACAAGGAAAATATAAAACATACTTTAAAAAAAAACAATATGTTAAATCCAATTGTATTAATTAGTTTGGATCAGTAGTGTAATTAAATTTATAATAGATCTAGACTATCAATAATAAATCTAAGCGATTAGAAATACCTTTACCAATTTCATGCTTTTAGCTTTCTCAATGCGCTATAATCCTATCTCTTGTCTAGACCAGTTGGCGGGGAAAGGGGGGTGGGGAGGGTGAAGAAGGGAGTATCTGTGTGAATGTTGCCGTGATCGCTTTTAAAAAAAAAATTCTCAAAGCCTCCTCAAGAGGACTAATTCAACATATACCGCCAAATCTGTAAAGTACGATTTCTTTCCTTGTGCGATAAGAAACAAAAATAATTAATTACCAATAGTTGATTAGCTAAATGTTTAATTTTTTAAAATTGATTCTTGCTTTCAACTTGACCCGAGATTGGTTGTGGGAGAAATAACGTGTACATCTGTGTACCAAATAGACAGAGTTCTTTTAAGGTTTGTAATTACAATGTCTTACTTTAAGAACCAAAACCAAGTTCTAGGACTTATTCATTCTTTCTTCAAGAACCAGGAAAATAAAAATCAAGGGACCAAAAATAACAAGAAGGGAAAAGACCAAAAGCTAAAATAAAGTTCCATGATAAGCTTATCATTTTTTCCCCAGAAAAAAGTCCAGGATTTCCGGAACATGAGACACTATGCTCTTACATTAAAGCGCTACCTGACGACACTATGCTCTTACATTAAAGCGCTACCTGACGACACTATGCTCTTACATTAAAACGCTACCTGACGACACTATGCTCTTACATTAAAGCGCTACCTGACGACATTATGCTCTTACATTAAAACGCTACATGACGACACTATGCTCTTACATTAAAACGCTACATAACGACACTATGCTCTTACATTAAAGCGCTACCTGACGACACTATGCTCTTACATTAAAACGCTACATGACGACACTATGCTCTTACATTAAAGCGCTACCTGACGACACTATGCTCTTACATTAAAGCGCTACATGACGACACTATGCTCTTACATTAAAACGCTACATGACGACACTATGCTCTTACATTAAAGCGCTACCTGACGACACTATGCTCTTACATTAAAGCGCTACATGACGACACTATGCTCTTACATTAAAACGCTACATGACGACACTATGCTCTTACATTAAAGCGCTACCTGACGACACTATGCTCTTACATTAAAGCGCTACATGACGACACTATGCTCTTACATTAAAGCGCTACATTATGAAGAAGAGGGAAAAAGAACGAACGCATGTCTCCTGGGAACAAATAGAAAAAAAAAGAGGGGGGGGCCAAGAAAGAATATCACGGTCTGTACGATGACCGACACCCACAGAAAGGAAGAAATGGACCGAACGTGTGGTCATCTCTCGGTCCACTTGGTCCACTCCCGTGCCACGAAGTCAACAATTTGTAACGTCGTTCAAAGAGACGGAAAGAAAAAGAAGAGAAATGGGCGGGGGGGGGGGGGGGGAGAGAAGTAAATGATAATCGATTTTCTTCGTACTCGATTCTAGTTTTGAGCCTGATGACAAAACAGCTCAAGGGCGATGTCAGTGTCTCTCCGTCTGTGACACATCATTGTCCAAGCGTGTGTCATTGTCATTACGTGTGACAATTATGTCTTCCGTCGCATCCTTTTAGACAGTTTTCCTTGGGTTTTTTTTTGTCTATCCATTTACTGCTCACCTAAAAGTGGAAAACAAACAAAACCACTACAAATAAAAAATGTCTTTAACAACCTGGCGGTGTAGATATAAAGAAATACACCCTTGGAAAATGACGAGAGCTTTGTCTGTATCAGGTTCCGTTCTAAAACAAAGATGCCACGTCTTCTGAACTAGAGTTTATTAGTTATTTATGTCACGTTCAGGTCAGTAAAGATCTTAAAACTAAAGCTGGTTATCTCACATTCAGGTCAGTAGATAGAGGTCTAAATCTAGAGTCGATTATGTCACGTTCAATTTAGTAGAAGTTTAGACTTTCGAAAAGATTAAGTCATGTTCAGTTTAATAGAGGTTTAGACTTTCGAAAAGATTAAGTCATGTTCAGTTTAATAGAGGTTTAGACTTTCGAAAATTTAAGTCATATTCAGTTTAAGATTTAGGGTTCTTAAATCTAGAGCTGAATATGTTATGTTCAGTTTAAGAGCTATGGGTCAAAGTCTAGAGCTGAATATGTCAAGTTCAGTTGGATACAGGTATAGGATCTAGAATTCTAGATTATGTCTCCTTCAGCTTAATAGGTAGGATCTAATATATATATATATATATATATGAAGGTAGGGTCTAGTCTAATATATATATAAATATGAAGGTAGGGTCTAATATATATATATATATATATATATATATATATATACATATATGAAGGTAGGGTCTAAGATATATATATATAAATATGAAGGTAGGGTCTAAGATATATATATAAATATGAAGGTAGGGTCTAAGATATATATATAAATATGAAGGTAGGGTCTAAGATATATATAAATATGAAGGTAGGGTCTAAGATATATATATAAATATGAAGGTAGGGTCTAAGATATATATAAATATGAAGGTAGGGTCTAAGATATATATATAAATATGAAGGTAGGGTCTAAGATATATATATAAATATGAAGGTAGGGTCTAGAGTAGATTACTGCAAAGTTCAGAGTAATGGCTACACAGCTAGGGTGTTCAGTTGATAACAAAGACCCTAAGTTTTATGTATATTACTTGAGCTTCCAGCCTAGTGCCAACTTGAATCTACACAAGTGAACAAAACAGTTCAAATAACTAATCTAATCACAAATTCTAATTACATTCTTACAATACTTTTTGTTTGTTTCTCCAGTCCATCAATACTTCTCTTGTTTATGGGACACACGCGCCATTAAACAAAAAATCAATTCATTATCTTCTTCCGTATAAATGTCTGAAATCAAGCAAATCAGATCGCATCAAGGGAACATGTAGTTTGTCTGAGTTATGTTTATCTGAGGAATATGCTGTACGGGATATGCTACCTGAGGCATATGCTGAATGAGATATGTTATTTGAAGCATATTCTGTATGATGTGTATATTATCCAAGGCATATGGTGTCTGAGGGATTCGCTTTATGAGACACATGCTATCTAAAGTGCACGGGCTACTCCACAAGCTTCATTCCGACTACTACCCTTTACTTCTGCAGTGACTTCCTTAATAACACTGAAAGTTCTACTTCATAGGCGACGATGACTCCTTTTAACAGCTTCACACATATTTGAACATTGGCTTTTGAGCAGGGGGGGGGGGAGTAGGGGGGGAAGCATTCGCCAACAAGAAGAGAAGTCTTTTTGAAATCGCCTTTCATCGATTAGTTGGATAAAATCGATGTATCAACTAGAGAAATGAACACACACACAGAGTCCAGTCAATTTTTGCCCAAGCTGTTTCAATGAAGTTAATGTTGAAGAGATACACTTGCTTGGGTTATTTTTAGATTCAACTTTTCTTTTAAATCGACATATCTAATAATTAAGCCTTTGTATGTGTGTTTGTGTGTGTTTGTGCGTGTGTGCGCGCGCGCGCTTTCGGAAAAAAAATGAGCAGATGGTTACATCCTTGGTTTAGTGAAGAACAAGTGACGCACTGGGCAGTGGCTGTACAGGCTAACACTGGACAGTGTCTTTAGAGTCTAACACTGGGCAGTGTCCATAGAGGCTAACACTGAGCAGTGTCCATAGAGGCTAACACTGGGCAGTGTCCATAGAAGCTAACAATGGGCAGTGTCTCTAGATACTAACACTGGGAAGTGTTTAAAGAGGTTAATTTTTTTAAAATACTGAGCAGTGTTTATACAGGCTAACAGTGAGCAGTGACTATATAGGTGTTACGTAATACGCCAAGGTAAAGGTTGGTTTAATTACATAAGCAATAAACATAATATTTCCATTTCGAGAAACAAGAGAAAAAGAAACAAGTACTAAAAATAGCCATAGAAAGATGGATAGATAGATAGATAGATAGATAGATAGATAGATAGATAGATAGATAGACAGACAGACAGACAGACAGACAGACAGATAGATAGATAGATAGATAGATAGATAGATAGATAGATAGATAGGTATATAGATAGATAGATAGATAGATAGATAGGATAGATAGATAGATAGATAGATAGATAGATAGATAGATAGATAGATAGATAAATAGATAGATAGATAGATAGATAGATTAGATTAGATTAGATTAGATTAGATTAGAATAGATAGATAGACAGACAGACAGATTAGATTAGATTAGATTAGATTAGATAAGATAGATAGATTAGATTAGATTAGATTAGATTAGATTAGATTAGAATAGATAGATAGACAGACAGACATATTAGATTAGATTAGATTAGATTAGATAGATAGATTAGATTAGATTAGATTAGATTAGATTAGATTAGATTAGATAGATAGATAGACAGACAGACAGACAGACAGACAGATAGATTAGATTAGATTAGATTAGATTAGATGATTAGATTAGATTAGATTAGATTAGATTAGATTAGATAGATAGATAGATAGATAGATAGATAGATAGATAGATAGATAGATAGATAGAATATTTATGGCCAGTAAATGTATTTATATTTGATTAGGCAACTAATCTGAAAGCAGCATACAAATAGCATGTGGAATTCAACTAGTCATGTGACACAAAGTAAAATTCAATGATATCTTTTCTTTTTCGTGTACAACAAGGGGAGGGAGGGGGGGGGGTATTTAATGCACAAGTTGAAGTAAGACTTAGAAATAAACAGATAGAGTTGTCTACCACAAATATGGTGAAAAACGCATAGGATTTTATGGCCACAACGAAAAACAAGGTTACAAAGACAGTTTGTGTGGAAACACAAACTCAAAATCGGCCCCCGAACTGGTCCATCCAGGCAGGTAAAAGGGCAGGTTTCAATATTTTCAGAAAGAATATCAGAATGAAATTATATCAAAGGCAAATGACAGAGAAGAATGGAGAAAGAAAGTTTATAGATCTTGTGTGGAGACCCAACGGTCCAGCAGACCAAGAGAGTGAAGGAGAAGTTGAATGTGAACCTGGCCTATCTAATGTCATATAATGATTATCTAATTGATATTTATGAAGAAACTGCTTGCATAGTTGATTTAAAAAAAATATTTTCGCTTTCAGAAAAGAAAAAAAGTACCGTAGCCGTTGTCATGATGTTGGATTATCAATATCTTTTCGACGGACGGACGGACAGACAGACCACACAAAACTAAAAGCGTCTATTCCACTTTCGGGGGCCGCTAAAAAGTTTCAGACCCTGACTAACTAGGCCACTAGTAGGCCCAACAAGCGTACACCATAAAGACGCATTACATCGTCAACACAAGCTAACGTCTTCCCAGAGTTACTCACAAGGCGTAGACTAAGGTAAGAAAAATGTGTCTAGAGAGTCATGTGACAAGGTGAGTTGGAAAGTTATTCAGGCTAGATTACTCACCCCTTGCCACAGTTTCTGTTACTCTAGTCCCGGAAGACCTGGACTTTTTGATGCGCGGAGAGTCACCACGCACACGGAAGTCTGCTGGGCCAGATTTTTGAAAAGTGTTGGGCCAAAGTTTGCCTCTGTCTTGAAACTGGGCTAGAATCTCTGCCTTGTGAGGATTTATGTAGCTCCTAGAGAAGAGTAGGGAAGAACGCATGGCTTAAATAAAGATCAACAAAATTCTAACTATCTAACGATCGTTTAATTGTCATATCATTCATTAAACCAGTTTAATTACCAGTATATTGAAATATATTTGCATCTCTAATGTATTGCCGTCTGTCTTTCTGTCTACCTACCTGTCTGTTTGTCTGTCTGAACATCAAACATCAAAGAAAAGGAACGAAACTAGAACGTCTTGAGCATCTCCTCTGCTATTTCATTTCACCACTTCCGGTGATAATTGGAAGATAATGGTGTCATATAGACACTTACAAATGTCATATATAATGCCATGTCAGTGCTTAGTTGGCAAACCCTAGCTTTCCACCTGTTGACACTCCTACTCGAAAACAAGATTTCAATAATGTAGTTATTTGCATTAGCTCAGCGGTGAACTGGGCGGGTTGTGTAGTTACAAGCCATTTCTATCCAAATAATGAATCTTGTTCAAGGGAGAAGGAAGATAATTTGTAATTGAACCAACACAACCACACACACACACACACACAACCACACACACACACAACCACACACACACACACTTAATGTACATGTTTCATCAAACTAATAATGATGTAAGGTGTTTTTATACATTACTAACATTTGTTTTTCTCTTCTCACTTAGTGTCGAATACACTAAAACGAGTATTATTTCTCCACGGCTCTACAAGTATTCGATTATTAATGTGGTTAACAAGCCCGAATATAAACCCACGCCGTCTGCATCAAAGATTCTCTAGTGCAGTGGGGACCAATTTTTTTCCAGTCTGAAGACCGCGTGTCACGCGCCACATCAGCGCAAAAATAAATCAACGAACAAATAGATACAACGAAAACAATATATTTAAAAAAAAACAAGCTTATATTAAGCGTAGTTGTATCAATTAGTTAAATCAGTCATCTAATTAAATCTGTAATATATAGAGAGTAATATAGACTAACAATAACAACTGTGTGTGATTAGAAATATTTTTACCAATTATTTTGTTTATCGCGATTTTCATGCTTTTAGCTTTCTTACTGCGCTATGATCCTCTGACTTGTCTGGACCAGTTGAGACAGAGGTTAGCGTGATAGCTTTGATTTTCAATGCAATTATAAATAAAAGAAAAAAAATGAAGGACCTGAATTCAAACTCGGGCTCAAGCTTCCTTTAGCCTCCTCAAGCCAACACACTAACCAAATGCTTGTTTTGTCAGGTAAAATAATCGAGCAAAATTTCATTTTGGGTGTAGGAGAAATAACGTGTACAAACTTTTTTAACAGACAGAAAGACAGACATAGATAGTTAATATAAGCTTTGTACAAAGTCCTATTTAACCGAGGTAGCATCAATAACGAAGTTTTTTAAAGCGCCTTCACGTCACGGGACAGATTCGGCCCACGTGCTGTAGGTTGGACATCACTGCACAAGTGATAGGAAACAATCAACTTCGTTATTGTCGATTAAAAGCAATTAAGCTGGTAACATCTTAGCGTTCTTGAAATGTTTACGTGACCATGTACTCTCTAACAGACCTCTCTACACACTGTAAGGATCTCGTCCCTTCAGGCACCAGCGACAAAGTTTCGCACCGTTCCACTTGCTTAACGAGTTCCCTCCCCCCTCCCTGAGCAGGAGCCCTACAATTAACGTCTAGATGATTGGCTCAAGGCCTTGGGGAAGAAAACGGAAGAAAGAGAGAGGGAGACAGGGGAGGAGAGAGAGGGAGAGAGAGAGGAAGGGAGAGAGAGAGGGAAAGAGAGAGAGAGAGTAAGGAGGAGAGAGAGGGAGAGAGAGAGAGAGGGAGAGAGAGGGAGGGAGAGAGAGTGGGGAGGAGAGAGAGGGAGGGAGAGAGAGAGGGAAAGAGAGAGAGAGAGTGGGGAGGAGAGAGAGGGAGTGGGGAGGAGAGAGAGGGAGAGAGAGTGGGGAGGAGGGAGAGAGGGTAGGAGAGAGAGGGAGAGAGAGAGAGAGTGGGGAGGAGAGAGAGAGTGGGGAGAGAGAGGGAGGGAGAGAGAGGGGGAAAAGAGAGAGGGAGAGAGAGAGTGGGGAGGAGAGAGAGGGAAAGAGAGAGAGAGAGAGAGAGAGGGAGGGAGAGATAGTGGGGAGGAGAGAGAGTAGGGAGGAGAGAGAGGGAGAGAGAGAGTGCGGAGGAGAGAGAGGGAGAGAGAGAGTGGGGAAGAGAGAGAGAGGGAGGGAGAGAGAGAGTGGGAAGGAGAGAGAGGGAGAGAGAGGGGAGGAGAGAGAGAGGGAGAGAGAGAGAGAGAGGGGAGGAGAGAGAGGGAGAGAGAGAGGGAGGAGAGTGGAGAGGAGAGAGGGGGAGAGAGAGAGGGGGAGAGAGAGAGGGGGAGAGAGAGAGGGAGAGAGAGTGGGGAGGAGAGAGAGGGAGAGAGAGAGAGAGAGAGAGGGAAAGAGAGAGAGAGAGAGGGAGAGTCTGCAACAGATCTTAAGTACCAAGAAAGAGTTGAATATAGATAATGTTATTACGCTCTCTTATTTAGTCACATAGTGGATATTAATAATAGAGCTTATGCATCATGCATACAATGGGCGCATGACTCTACCACTGACGTCACTTTACTGGACTCCAACCTTGGGGTGCTGTGACGATGAGTGCCACCAAACATTTTGGCACCTCCAGATCAGACACCACCCGCAGAACCGTATCAAAAGACAAGACGTTACATTCCTAGTTGATCTTCAACCTGCTTCACTTCTGCGCTTCTTCCACTGCGTATTTTCTCCCCTGCCTCTCGGAAAGTAATGCCGTTCAATAGCATTTAGTATGTGAGATATTTCATATTGGATATAGTATTTAGTATCTGGATTGTTTAGTGTATAGGCATGTAGTATTTAGTATATACTATAATTAGGGATATAAGTAAATAAGGCTTGTCTTCGAGTCCGAAGATAATTATGGATATAGAATGTAGTTTATAGGGATATATTATATAGTTAAAATCTTATTGCTTAGTAAGTAACCTAGATCTAGATGTAGGGTATTCTGTAGTGTACAGTACAGTCTACGAAATAGTTTCCAGGACAACAGTATCTATATATATAATTCTCTTCATGGCTCAAGAGTTTGGACACCACGTAATGGAAAGATCACTCATTTATTTTTGCAAGTCAGACGGACTAGAGTTATCCTATGCAGAAAAAAAAAAGAGACCGGGGGGGGGGGGGGAGAACACGTAGTATTCACCCGTCACAAAAAAAGCAGGGCCGGACTTAACCGTTGTGACGAAGAAGTCATGGAAAGATCACTCTTTTTTATTTCTACCCCACGTAGTTTTAGCGGTCTGCGAAAAAAAGATGGGGGGGGGGGGGGAGAGGAGGAGAACAAGTAATCTACTCTGTATTCACCCATCACCCGGACTTAACAATTCGCGGGGCCCAGTTTGGGTAAGGATACGGATTATAAGTGAAAATTAAGAATTTATATTAGAAAATACATTTGTCTTTCTATTCATTCTTGACTACGCACAGAATTACTTTACAAACCTTGCGTGCATATAGTACATCATAAAAATTCTATTTCTTTCATAGATCACGCTCAATAGCAAGAATTACCAAATGTTTCAATCTATCTAAGAGAATTGTTGACCTCAAGTAATTCTTCATTAGTTTGAGGCACGAAAAGCTTCTTTCACCAGATTCCGAAATTACGGGATTATGCCGTTTTTTTTTTTTATCGCGCGTAGGATTGTCGTTTTCCATATTGAATGACACCCAAAATGACAATTTTTGTCTATATATTTCAGGAGATTTGTATGAGTTTTCTAAAGATTTTAAGAATTTTCGGACTTTTTCGTATATTTCGCAATTTCAGGAGATTTCCAGCAGCTCCTGGTAAATCACGAGGCCGCGGAAAATCTGTTATAAGATATAAAATTGTTTGATTTAATAATTTATACACCTAGAATTAGCGCGGGTCCCATGAAAGTGCGAGGCCAACTGCAGACGCATGGGTTACAGTGGCCTAAGGCCGGCCCTGCAAAATAGCGGCGTATGTTACGCCGCCGGTCGACTAGTGTAATATAAAGCATAACGGAATATTGTGTTTAGTACATAGGAAACAGTTTATTAGCCACAGGGATAGGAATTAAATAATTAGCTTTTGGATCGCCTTTAGTAGGAAACACTGTGACTTAGACTAGAATAAAGACTAAATCTATTTGTAGTGTGATGTACGTATTGATTCCAAGACACATCTGTTGCACTGTCGCATAGATCTATATTTAGACTTGCGGGACAAGGGAAACAAAATATACATGATCGGATTAAGATGTAAGAGAAGGGAGAGAGAAGCTGAAAAAGGGGGGGGGGAGTGACTACCTGACATGCACAGACTTCAATCAAGTCTGATGTGTCATCAACACACTCAGCTTTTGTGTCTGTAGGTATGCATGTGTGTAGGAATGTATTTGTGTCTCCTTAGATATGTATGTGTGTGTAAATGCGTGAGTATGTGTGAGTGATTAGAATGCCCCTTTGACGTCATCGGGAGATAGCCGCAACGTTATTACAAGAATGAGTCAGTTTGTCTGTGTGACTGTTCGGCTTACACCTAATCCAATTCGTTGCTTCTGTTACATAATCTTCAAGCCATTATTTATTCCAGCGTAAGGCTGTTGGAAAGCAAACACAAATAGCATTGCTTAAAAAGCTTATTTCTAAATGTGGTCCCAGTGAAATATGCAGTATTGGATACTTTTACCACAAGGTTTCCTCTCAAGCTGAATGGAGGTGTACACACAAGGTTTCCTCTCAAGCTGAATGGTAGTGTACATACAAGGTTTCCTCTCAAGCTGAATGGAAGTGTACAGGCAAGGTTTCCTCTCAAGCTGAATGGTAGTGTACATACAAGGTTTCCTCTCAAGCTGAATGGAAGTGTACAGGCAAGGTTTCCTCTCAAGCTGAATGGTAGTGTACATACAAGGTTTCCTCTCAAGCTGAATGGTAGTGTACATACAAGGTTTCCTCTCAAGCTGAATGGTAGTGTACACACAAGGTTTCCTCTCAAGCTGAATGGAAGTGTACAGACAAGGTTTCCTCTCAAGCTGAATGGTAGTGTACAGACAAGGTTTCCTCTCAAGCTGAATGGTAGTGTACACACAAGGTTTCCTCTCAAGCTGAATGGTAGTGTACACACAAGGTTTCCTCTCAAGCTGAATGGAAGTGTACACACAAAGTTTCCTCTCAAGCTGAATGGTAGTGTACACACAAAGTTTCCTCTCAAGCTGAATGGTAGTGTACATACAAGGTTTCCTCTCAAGCTGTATGGTAGTGTACACACAAAGTTTCCTCTCAAGCTGAATGGTAGTGTACACACAAAGTTTCCTCTCAAGCTGAATGGTAGTGTACACACAAAGTTTCCTCTCAAGCTGAATGGTAGTGTACACACAAAGTTTCCTCTCAAGCTGAATGGTAGTGTACACACAAAGTTTCCTCTCAAGCTGAATGGTAGTGTACATACAAGGTTTCCTCTCAAGCTGAATGGTAGTGTACACACAAAGTTTCCTCTCAAGCTGAATGGTAGTGTACATACAAGGTTTCCTCTCAAGCTGAATGGTAGTGTACACACAAGGTTTCCTCTCAAGCTGAATGGTAGTGTACACACAAAGTTTCCTCTCAAGCTGAATGGTAGTGTACACACAAAGTAGATACGGGCTTCTTTTTCTAATTCGTACAGAGAATGTTAGTCAAACGTTGTCTTTACATCTCACTTCGTCGGTCTGTCTGTCTGGGAGGATTCTTTTACACGTTTTTCTCCCTCTTATCCTTCTCGGATTAAGTTGAAATCTCCCACAGTTATTCAAAGTCGAAGACAAAACATGAATCAATCAAAAAATAAACCAACTAGTGAATTGCTTAGTGGTAATGAATTAATTTTGTTTTGTATAAAAGAGGGGAGATAAGCCTTGCAGTATTGAGAGATATGGCAGTGAGAGTGCGAAGCTTTCCCATATATAAGCTTTGTTTCTATTTACAACTATTTTTTTTTTTATTTTGATTGTTTAGAGATTTTCATTTTGTGGCGAGAAATCTATAAATAGCTCGCTTTTTAAAAACTGTTTCCGGTGTACAAAAAAAAAGGAGTGAAGATGAAGCCGCGTGTTTCTTGAAAGTTATCTGATCATTTCTGGGACACCTTTTTAGTAATGTAGAATCCAATGGAGAAGTCCCTCCGTTCTAAGTCAACATTTTGATGTAGGTCAGTTGACGTAGACCGCAAGGCATTGTTTAGTTTATCGCCAAAATCAGCTCTAACTATAGACATGCGCAGTAGCGCGGGGAGACATTGACGCGACACATAGAAAAGTGAGGTATACTATAGAGACACGAAGACAGTATCGGCGAGACTTTCCTAAGATTAACATTGTTTAAGACAGACGGCAGAATCCCACAACCTTTTGTCTGCATTAAAATCTGTGCTACGTTTGAAGTCGACATGTGTGAACGAAAGAGCGGGAAGTCAGTGTTAGTCTAGAACCACAGCAGACACAGTCACACATCAAGTCAACAACCACACCAGACATAGGCACACATCAAGTCTAGAACCACACCAGACATAGGCACACATCAAGTCTACAACCACACCAGACACAGTCACACATCAAGTCTACAACCACACCAGACACAGTCACACATCAAGTCTACAACCACACCAGACAGAGTCACACATCAAGTCTACAA
This sequence comes from Biomphalaria glabrata, assembly GCF_947242115.1. NCBI lineage: Eukaryota > Metazoa > Mollusca > Gastropoda > Planorbidae > Biomphalaria > Biomphalaria glabrata. Next base: position 15,293,760 of record NC_074713.1, on the reverse strand, counting down.
CCACACCAGACAGAGGCACACATCAAGTCTAGAACCACAGCAGACAGAGGCACACATCAAGTCTAGAACCACAGCAGACACAGTCACACATCAAGTCTAGAACCACACCAGACACAGTCACACATCAAGTCTACAACCACACCAGACAGAGTCACACATCAAGTCTACAACCACACCAGACAGAGTCACACATCAAGTCTACAACCACACCAGACAGAGGCACACATCAAGTCTAGAACCACAGCAGACAGAGGCACACATCAAGTCTAGAACCACAGCAGACACAGTCACACATCAAGTCTAGAACCACACCAGACACAGTCACACATCAAGTCTACAACCACACCAGACAGAGTCACACATCAAGTCTACAACCACACCAGACACAGTCACACATCAAGTCTACAACCACACCAGACACAGTCACACATCAAGTCTACAACCACACCAGACAGAGGCACACATCAAGTCTAGAACCACAGCAGACACAGTCACACATCAAGTCTAGAACCACACCAGACACAGTCACACATCAAGTCTACAACCACACCAGACACAGTCACACATCAAGTCTACAACCACACCAGACACAATCACACATCAAGTCTACAACCACACCAGACACAGTCACACATCAAGTCTACAACCACACCAGACATAGGCACACATCAAGTCTACAACCACACCAGACAGAGGCACACATCAAGTCTACAACCACACCAGACATAGGCACACATCAAGTCTACAACCACACCAGACAGAGGCACACATCAAGTCTACAACCACACCAGACATAGGCACACATCAAGTCTAGAACCACAGCAGACACAGGCACACATCAAGTCAACAACCACACCAGACACAGTCACACATCAAGTCTACAACCACACCAGACATAGGCACACATCAAGTCTACAACCACACCAGACATAGGCACACATCAAGTCTACAACCACACCAGACAGAGTCACACATCAAGTCTACAACCACACCAGACATAGGCACACATCAAGTCTAGAACCACACCAGACACAGTCACACATCAAGTCTACAACCACACCAGACATAGGCACACATCAAGTCTACAACCACACCAGACATAGGCACACATCAAGTCTACAACCACACCAGACACAGTCACACATCAAGTCTAGAACCACACCAGACACAGTCACACATAAAGTCTACAACCACACCAGACATAGGCACACATCAAGTCTACAACCACACCAGACACAGTCACACATCAAGTCAACAACCACACCAGACACAGTCACACATCAAGTCTACAACCACACCAGACACAGTCACACATCAAGTCAACAACCACACCAGACATAGGCACACATCAAGTCTACAACCACACCAGACAAAGTCACACATCAAGTCTACAACCACACCAGACACAGTGACACATCAAGTCTACAACCACACCAGACAAAGTCACACATCAAGTCTACAACCACACCAGACAAAGTCACACATCAAGTCTACAACCACACCAGACATAGGCACACATCAAGTCTACAACCACACCAGACATAGGCACACATCAAGTCTACAACCACACCAGACATAGGCACACATCAAGTCTACAACCACACCAGACATAGGCACACATCAAGTCTACAACCACACCAGACACAGTCACACATCAAGTCAACAACCACACCAGACACAGTCACACATCAAGTCTACAACCACACCAGACACAGTCACACATCAAGTCTACAACCACACCAGACATAGGCACACATCAAGTCTACAACCACACCAGACATAGGCACACATCAAGTCTACAACCACACCAGACAGAGTCACACATCAAGTCTAAAACCACACCAGACAGAGTCACACATCAAGTCTACAACCACACCAGACAAAGTCACACATCAAGTCTACAACCACACCAGACATAGTCACACATCAAGTCTACACCACACCAGACACAGTCACACATCAAGTCTACACCACACCAGACATAGGCACACATCAAGTCTACAACCACACCAGACAGAGTCACACATCAAGTCTACAACCACACCAGACACAGTCACACATCAATTCTACACCACACCAGACAGAGTCACACATCAAGTCTACAACCACACCAGACAGAGTCACACATCAAGTCTACAACCACACCAGACACAGTCACACATCAAGTCTACACCACACCAGACACAGTCACACATCAAGTCTACAACCACACCAGACATAGGCACACATCAAGTCTACAACCACACCAGACATAGGCACACATCAAGTCTACAACCACACCAGACAAAGTCACACATCAAGTCTACAACCACACCAGACACAGTCACACATCAAGTCTACAACCACACCAGACATAGGCACACATCAAGTCTACAACCACACCAGACAGAGTCACACATCAAGTCTACAACCACACCAGACATAGGCACACATCAAGTCTACAACCACACCAGACACAGGCACACATCAAGTCTACAACCACACCAGACACAGTCACACATCAAGTCTAAAACCACACCAGACACAGTCACACATCAAGTCTACTACCACACCAGACATAGGCACACATCAAGTCTACAACCACACCAGACAGAGTCACACATCAAGTCTACAACCACACCAGACATAGGCACACATCAAGTCTACAACCACACCAGACATAGGCACACATCAAGTCAACAACCACATTAGACATAGGCACACATCAAGTCTACAACCACACCAGACAGAGTCACACATCAAGTCTACAACCACACCAGACATAGGCACACATCAAGTCTACAACCACAACAGACACAGTCACACATCAAGTCTACAACCACACCAGACATAGGCACACATCAAGTCTACAACCACACCAGACACAGTCACACATCAAGTCTACAACCACACCAGACATAGGCACACATCAAGTCTACAACCACACCAGACATAGGCACACATCAAGTCTACAACCACACCAGACAGAGTCACACATCAAGTCTACAACCACACCAGACATAGGCACACATCAAGTCTACAACCACACCAGACACAGTCACACATCAAGTCTACAACCACACCAGACACAGTCACACATCAAGTCTACAACCACACCAGACATAGGCACACATCAAGTCTACAACCACACCTGACACAGTCACACATCAAGTCTACAACCACACCAGACATAGGCACACATCAAGTCAACAACCACATTAGACATAGGCACACATCAAGTCTACAACCACACCAGACATAGTCACACATCATCATGAATGTTAATTATCGTAATGTTGATGCCAGTGGGTGCACACATTGTCCAACGTATTCACTCGACGTTATCAACCAAACAATCGTATTGAGTGTTGATCTCAAAGAGTATCGGCTGTATCAAACCTCATCAAATCAACGCTCTTGTATATGCACAGCTGGCGCCAGCCACCGGACCCTACCAGACCAACACTTTCGTTGTTGTTGGTGCGTCTTTAGTTGTTGAAACTAACAAACAACACAAGAACTAGACAATCAATAAAAATGAAAAAGAAAAAAAAACAACCACCTAAGAATCCAAAACACTTAATACCAAGATCGATAACTCAACAGATGCCTGATTGGTTGTGTCCCCATGGAACACGAAGAAAAAACACACACACACTTTTAATTGTCATAACATTATTATGTATTCAAGCAACAGGTTGAGTTAAGAAAAAAAAATCCATTCATCAGATTAACCTAACCAGATAGCCGAATAAAGAGGGCAGATAGCAGAATAAAGAGGGCGGGGTGGGGGTAGCAAGGACAAGAGTGCTCACCTGCTCTCATCTGAACGTTTTCTTCAATTAAAGGTCAAGGCTGATGCTATATTTAGAAGCAGAAAATTTAATAGCCAAGAAAAAATGTGAGCTAATTGTTTCAAGGCAGATTGAGGGAGTGGTTGCTACTGAACATTCAAGTCGTAGCATGACGTACATTTGAAGTTCATTCTGAGGTAACGATGTGTGTGTGTGTGTTAGGGTGTGTTCAAATGTCTATTTTAAACCGAGGAATATTACCTAAGCAATAATTGTTATTCATATTAAACTCTGAAACTGACAGGTCAATGAAAAAACTAAAGCGGAACCATTGCTTCATGATTTCCTCTCTAGAATGTTTTCTAATGCGATAAACTTCAGGGCGTGTTCTAAAAATAGAACTTTTTTTGATACGTTCTAAATGTCGGATCAAACCAGATGCAAAGTCTGTGTTACAACATCGTACTCACACATAGCACACTCACACACACACATATAAATCCTTCAGAAATGTGACTTCGAATGAAGCATTATGAGACTAGTAGTATCATTAAAACATATTGGGGACGACAAATGAGACTCGATTCATTATCTTCTTCCAAGCATATAAATGCATTTTCAGGTCAAACCCTGTTTTAACAAGCACTATTTAAAAAAAAATCAATTCCTACTTTTTGAAGCTGATGACTCAATGTCTTTATTTTAAAATAGTGAATGCTTTTAGAGACATTAGTATTATTGTTAGTAAGTGGATTTTTATTCAAGCTTTGAGCAAACGTATTGAGGCCTCCAAAAATATTCTGCCCCGGGGCCTCCACTTACTTAAATCCGGCCCTGATTGTATTATTGTAAAGAGTCTTTTCAGTGAGCTAAGCACAATCAGGCTCCTCTAGTAACAATCAGCTAATGACTTCTGAAAAAGACGGGGAGAAAAAGTCTATTTATAGATTCAACTCTCTACTGAATACAAAGAAACATTTGAGTCAACTGCGGGAATTCCTGATCAAGTTTTGCAGAAGGATAAAAAAAAAAAAACAGGCCAATTTTAAAGATGATTATATTTTTGAAACTTTATAACGGCCAAACCAGAGTTTTCACAGTGTGGCCAATCGGGCAATTATTTTTTTCTTTTGTCATAAAGATATACATAAACTGTCTAATTACTAGGAAAAACATTAGAGCCGTTTTCAAATACCCGTCTGTGTTATGTTACACTTTTATCCAAGAAGAGAAGGCAAGGTCATTGTAGAAATGGTTAAGAAAATAGTTTATATGCTTGTGCATTCTAACTTTTTTTAAAGGTTCGCTTTCCAAAGACCATAAGTAGCAGAATCAGGTTTTCGAGGGCAATGAATCCTGAAATTTTTAAAAATCTAAATAGTCTTGACATCGTAACATGACTTGTGTTTAGCACACAAACAATAATAGCTTTTCACTTTGGGGCCGCTGAATGAGAAACTGTAGAGTTCAAAGTGGGAAAAAAGCGCAAAACACGATAGAAGGGTTGACAAATTAGATAAAATTGTGCTAGAATATTAGACTAAACTACGCAGCAACTATTTTCATCTGTTCAGTTCTGCTGACATTTCTCCCATCTGGCTGCGTCAATATTAAATGAGAAGAGGCTTAAAATTCAATAACTTTTCAGTTAGTGAACTCTATAAATAGCTCTATAAATACGTTTCTGTAAGTTCAGTGACGTGACATCTTATCTCCCCTTGGTGGATCTTGTTCCATGTTGCGGACACAAAGTTCACAAAAGTTGCCGAGACCATTCGTCATAGAAGGCCTCAACACTGACCTGCGACGTCACAACCTGTGGGCGTTGGACACCAATATAGCTCTTTCCCACGTCTAGCAGGCATGCTATTGGTCTCGACTGCCCACAGTTTGCAACGTTGCAGGTCAGTGTTTAGGCCTTCTATGACGCTTGGTCTCGGTGTAGTGAACGAACTCAAAACAAATTCATATCTTAAAACCAATGGACAGGATTTTAAACATATGTACAACTACAGCGACCATTGTGTCTTTGCCAGATTGGCTCATTTGAGTACAAAGAAACTTTTGACAATTCAGTGAAAATAAATAATCTTAGTAGCTTAGAAGTTTCCAACCAAAATAACATGTGAAAACTTCCGTTCACTTCTCCATAAGTCATTAATTTACAAGGGGGGGGGAGAGGGACAACCTGTTGCCCTGTTCCCTAGAAGCCAGGCTATATATCTCTTGAATGCAATCCCTTAATGGCAAGACTAATGACAGGACAGAAAAATCAGCCCAGGACTTTTTATTTTTAAGAGCTTGCATTGCACGTGATGACGGATTAGCCAATCAAAGATGAGCTCATCAAACCCACAAATACACTGACCTCACCTCACACGGATTCTTTCACTGTGACAATTTTTTTTTTTGTTCATTGTCGTCAGAGCAAATGTAGAGTCGTAATCAGATGACACACGCAATCTTATCACACGCATCAGAGAGAGAGAGAGAGAGAGAGAGAGAGAGAGAGAGAGAAACAAAGGGGAAAATGAGGAATAAAAGATATATATAGAGAGAGAGCGACAGAGACAGAGAGAGAGAGAGAGAGAGGGGGGAGAGACATAGGAAGAGATAGAGAGAAGAAAAAAAGAGATGAAACATTAGAGATAAAAGAATGGCGTTGGGATAATGACACACACATAAGAAAAGAGATTTTTAAAAATGCGATTAAGCGAGTGGAATAGTGAGAGAGTCATCCTCCTGACACTAAAGAGTAAGTGCTTATCAGTCTAATCAAAGCCTTGCCATTTTTAGCAAGAAGATGGAATGTTTAGCGATTAGATGTTTAGTGCAAATAGTACCTGTATTTAAATAATTAAATGCTTGAGTACAAAGCATTTAAAAAGAAGGGATTTTGTTTCACTATAAAAACAAAAACAACAACAAAACAGTATTTCCATTGGTCACTATTAATGTTACAGAACGCAAAAGTGTCTTGCCGTTAACATAGAATGAATGTGTAGTTATTTCCCATTTCCAATGACAATATGCTCATTTGTATTAGTTATGACTGTCGCGTGCATGACTACTCAAGTCTCCGTTTCTCAACAAATACCATTATCAGTGCGTTCAGAACAAATGACCAATAATGCAATTATAAACTACAAAAAAAAATATTCCATTTGGTCAGTTTAAAAATGCTGTTAAAAATGCTGGCTCTACCTAATGTTTTGGTTAGTCAACAATTAATAGAAACAGAAATGTTAATTGAAGTCCTACTTTCTGGTCAATTAAAACGATAAACTAAACATTCATATTTAATTTGTCATTGTCAAAATCAACTATTGAAGTTTGACTTCTACTTTTGACCACGTTCCAGCCTTTGACTATCTTCCACCTTCTGACCATTAAGAGAGTGTGAGCTACTGTTGGAAATTGAAAAAAGTGCAATTCGGATTGACTTCTCTGTTTGTTATATAAAGATCAACAACGCAGCTATACAGTGGGATGCGTTTATTTTGTACACTCTGTAGAATTAAATGTATAGATACAGTTTCATTGGCTCTTTCATTCATTGCTAGTTTATTTTAAGCTCTTTTCCTGACAACTGGCAACACACACAGATGTCATATAAAATAAACACTACTTCAAAGATGACAGTAAATGCACTAAAGAAAACAACAACAACACTAATGCTGTGACAGTAAAATAATTCATGATCTAAAAATCAAAGTATGGAAATAATGAAATAGGATTCTTGTAACAACAATCTGGTGAAAGATGGACCATACGCCAGCAGACTAATTAGGCTAAGGACACGAACATTTGCACACTATCAGTGCACAAGTGTGCGTACACTCAAAGTGATTTAACACGATCTAAATACTCTCTAAACTGTTACGACTTTCTTATTGCCTTTTCCTTCCTTCCAAAGTAATCAAATATGGCCGTCTGACTGCAGTGTTGCAGTGACAGCATTCACCTCATTAGTTTGCATAGATCAAGTCTGTCCACTTTCCCAGACGTGACTATAAATACACACGACCTAGTCCAGAGCTATTTGCATCACTTGGTCTCTAGATTTATCACTTGCACAATGTTATCTGCACGACTCCCCGTTTCCCAAGCCTACATTTACTTGAATCAACTGATAAAAAAAAAAACATTAGCAAATTTTCTTCATGTCACCTTCCGATAAATGTGCCGGAATGGACCGGAAGTTTGTAAGCGTGTGCCAAGATCATTTGTCCCAACACCAGACACGTCTCCCTGATATGTCTAGTCATCTGCTCATCTGTAAATGCAGACAGTAGTTAATGTGATGACCAGCATTTACAAAAGTTCTTCAGGCTACCCGCCGTCTTAGAGGCGTTGTTACAGACTACAGCCATCACGTGGTCTTGGAGGCGTTGTTACAGACTACAGCCATCACGTGGTCTTGAAGGCGTTGTTACAGACTACAGCCATCACATCGTCTAGGAGGCGTTGTTACAGACTACAGTCATCACGTCGTCTAGGAGGCGTTGTTACAGACTACAGCCATCACGTGGTCTTGGAGGCGTTGTTACAGACTACTGCCATCACGTCGTCTAGGAGGCGTTGTTACAGACTACAGTCATCACGTCGTCTAGGAGACGTTGTTACAGACTACAGCCATCACGTGGTCTTGGAGGCGTTGTTACAGACTACAGCCATCACGTGGTCTTGGAGGCGTTGTTACAGACTACAGTCATCACGTCGTCTAGGAGGCGTTGTTACAGACTACAGTCATCACGTCGTCTAGGAGGCGTTGTTACAGACTACAGTCATCACGTCGTCTAGGAGGCGTTGTTACAGACTACAGCCATCACGTGGTCTTGGAGGCGTTGTTACAGACTACAGCCATCACGTGGTCTTGAAGGCGTTGTTACAGACTACAGTCATCACGTGGTCTTGAAGGCGTTGTTACAGACTGCAGCCATCATGTGGTCTTGGAGGCGTTGTTACAGACTACAGCCATCACGTCGTCTAGGAGGCGTTGTTACAGACTACAGTCATCACGTCGTCTTGGAGGCGTTGTTACAGACTACAGTCAGCATGTCGTCTAGAGATTACAGTCAGCATGTCGTCTAGAGATTACAGTCAGTATGTCGTCTAGAGATTACAGTCAGCATGTCGTCTAGAGACTACAGTCAGCATGTCGTCTAGAGACTACAGTCAGCATGTCGTCTAGAGACTACAGTCAGCATGTCGTCTAGACACTACAGTCAGCATGTCGTCTAGAGAATACAGTCAGCATGTCGTCTAGAGACTACAGTCAGCATGTCGTCTAGACACTACAGTCAGCATGTCGTCTAGAGAATACAGTCAGCATGTCGTCTAGAGATTACAGTCAGCATGTCGTCTAGAGAATACAGTCAGCATGTCGTCTAGAGATTACAGTCAGCATGTCGTCTAGAGACTACAGTCAGCATGTCGTCTAGACACTACAGTCAGCATGTCGTCTTGACACTACAGTCAGCATGTCGTCTAGAGATTACAGTCAGCATGTCGTCTAGAGACTACAGTCAGCATGTCGTCTAGAGACTACAGTCAGTATGTCGTCTAGAGATTACAGTCAGCTCGTCGCTCACATTGCCAATGGAATATCAAGGACAGCAGACATTGTTTGTTTTTTTGTTGAATTGAAAGACATTACTGAATTCTGTCATTTAGCATTTTTAACCAGTCGTTGTGATATAAATTAAAAAGTCATTTAATAGATCTAGTTCATCACAAATTTTTCGCATGACTAATTTGATACTTGTAGCTTTATCTTATATATAGTTTTAAAGCACTCACTAAGTTTCTCACATGTGGTGGGCGAAAAAAAAAAAAGAAAATTTAACCTGTTACCACTTACCTCTGGTCTACGACAACTAAGATATTTTCATGATCGAAACCACAGCGGTTAAATTTACTTTTATGGGTAATGTCCTCGTCTATGAATAATACTTGGTTAGCTCAGCCATTATACCATCATACTTATTATCTAAGGGTGAATGGTTCAAGTCCCTAGTGGCTTGTAATTTGTTTTTTAAATAGCGTTTTTGCACAATTTAATTTTAATAATTTGATCTACATAAAAATTGAAATGGAATTTATAACTTCGGTCCTGATACATTTAAAATGATTTTAACACTTAATAAAAAAATGGATGATTCTGAAAGCCTAAGAGAGCCAATCAAATTGTTCGATATAAAGCTGAAAAGTCGAAGATTTTCTCAGGAGTACTGTGTGTGTGTGGGTGTGTGTGCGGATATTGGTCATTGAATTCACGGGCATAAAGTGTGTGCTTGGGAGGGTTAGCGTTATAAAGAGGGCCGTGCCAATTAGATGTAACAGGTTATAAAATTGAAGTTTTTAAGGGGCGGTGGGGGCGAGACAAAAGTGATCTAGAAATCACGAGTCAGAAGTGAGTGTGTTCGGGATGGCATTTATATTATTATGTTTATGTGTAAGAACAACAAAGGGAGGGGGAGTCCATGGCGTTGCCGGTGGGTAACGCTTGTGCAATAAAACTATCGTATTTTTAAAGTCTTTGATGGACTAATACGTGTGTAATACGGATGTGCACAGTACGCAGTTTCCCCCTTCTGAATCACTTGGGAAGGGGGGGGGGTAAATGCATGTTTGGTCCACACTAGAAAATGTTCCCCTCATCAAAGACAATAAATAGCAATGTCCCCTTGTTACAAGGGTAGACTTTGTAGCTTTTATAAAAATTGTTTACCAAGCTTTTTTTTTTCTTTAAGTAAAAACTAAAAACAAATAAATGTATGGTTAATAGTAGATGTTTTAAACATTTTAGGGTAACTTTAAAAAAAAATGCCAGAAATTTGGTTCAGAGAAATTGATATTATCTTAACGCTCGGGTGGAAACAGTGGTTACAGGAGAGGATTAGACCAATAGGGAAGCAAAACAGAACCCCCGTTGGGGTGCCTAACGACCGAGACCATTGCTCTAGTGGGGAAGGAAGAAATCCCCAACAAACATGTCACAATCCAAACACCGGCGTTCCTCAAGGCGGACACTTACACGGCTGATAGGGTACAGAGAAGGAATTTGGGTGCGGGGGAGTTTTCCCGGTGTGCTTGGCCTTTGGCCTCGCTTCTAATTCTAGCGTCTTGGGATGCAAATAATTGGTGATAAGGATGCAACAATTTACATCTACTTGTATCTTAATCTTTCCCTCTAGGATTCAACACTTAGGATATTTACAAAGAAAAAAGAAAAGACTTTTTAATCTAGACATAATTACTTAGACACTATCGACATGTTCGTCATGCTGATGTTAACATAATTGACTACATACATGATTTACATCGATATCTGTACAACTATATGTACAAACATCCTTGTATATATGTTCATGTTTAGAGATGTACAAACATCCATGTCTATATGTTCATGTTTAGAGATGTACAAACATCCTGGTCTATATGTTCATGTTTAGAGATGTACAAACATCCATGTCTATATGTTCATGTTTAGAGATGTACAAACATCCTTGTCTATATGTTCATGTTTAGAGATGTACAAACATCCTGGTCTATATGTTCATGTTTAGAGATGTACAAACATCCTTGTCTATATGTTCATGTTTAGAGATGTACAAATTATACGTGTAGAGTAGACCTATATATTTAGACCTATTTATATAGATATGAATTTCTAACTATAAGTTATTAATTGCAGCTGTATGGCATTCATACGTTAATCAGACTTAATCCTTATCACAGAACATTCCTGAATGGGGCATTATTGAATAATGATGTTAATACACTAGTCTTGACTCTGCCATACCTAGACAAATGAGTAGACAACATGACCAGGCATACTATTGATTGGAAATGGTCCTCGCCCTTTCTTTCCACCATGAAAGAAGGAAAATTGGGAACTCTTAGTAATACAGTGAAATGAATGCTTGTTAGCGAGACTAGGGCTAGGGGAATGGCAGGCCTATAGGAAGCCGTACAAAAAAGGGCCCATTGTTTGTGACGTTGTGATCCAGGAGAGGTATACAGAAGTAGAGCGAGTCGCATGATGGCATAAGAGTTAGCAGTAGACACAAAGTAACTAAAACGATGATAGAGGTAATGTCATAAAAATGGGGGGGAGGAGTAATCTAATGAATAATGTAAATCAGTAGAGGCGTTCATCTAATGAATAATGTAAGTCAGCAGAGGCGTTAATCTAATGAATAATGTAAGTCAGCAGAGGCGTTCTGAGTCACACGAAATGCATGCAGTTAGGACTGAATCTTAAGGGACTGCTTGCTGCCTAATTTTGTGGCTGGAACGATGTTCAGAGCACAGAATGAGAGTTTTGGAGAATGCTGGCACGACACAGGAGAACTTATTGGTGTGATGCATTTGACCATGACAGAGACAATGCAATAGCTAGATCTTCTTGCTCAGGATTCAGTTCGAGGTCGAGTTGCCTAAAATGTTATGCTCATTAATAAGTTGACCTAATCCGGTTGCCAAATTGACACACATTGACACTGACAGTCTTCATCCGTAACAGGACGAAAGTTTATCACCTGGGAGCATTTCTGGCTGTGGCTCAAGCACGTCATGTCGAAGAGACACTCTATCCAGCATACTTCACGCGTGAGAGTAGAATCTATCTGAACGAAACAACTGTTGGGAGAAACCACTACATCCGGCTGCACGTTGTACAGGCCCCACTGTCACCTCATGAGAAAAGTGTATTAGCAGCACCCACATGCACCAGATAGGATTCCACTGGTCGTGCTATTCTATTTCATGTTACTTACGGGCTTAGGGACATGGACACAAAAAGGTGAAGGTCAACTCTAATGGATTGTTTTACTAAGTGCTGACCAAACATATCCAATCCTTGTTTTTAATGTTTCGTTTTGTTTCGAATTTATAACCGACATTTGCATCAACATTCTGAAGAGAATCAAATTAAAACACACAACTTACTGAAACTAAACACACAACCTACTGCAACTAAAACACACAACTTACTGAAACTAAAACACACAACTTACTGAAACTAAACACACAACCTACTGCAACTAAAACACACAACTTACTGAAACTAAAACACACAACTTACTGAAACTAAACACACAACTTACTGAAACTAAAACACACAACTTACTGCAACTAAACACACAACTTACTGCAACTAAACACACAACTTACTGCAACTAAAACACACAACTTACTGCAACTAAACACACAACTTACTGCAACTAAAACACACAACTTACTGCAACTAAAACACACAACTTACTGCAACTAAAACACACAACTTACTGCAACTAAAACACACAACTTACTACAACTAAACACATAACTTACTGCAACTAAAACACAAAACCTACTGCAATTAAATCACACACAACTAACTGCAACTAAAACACACAATTTACTGCAATTAAAACACAACTTACTTCCACTAAAACACACATCCTACTGCAACTAAAACACACAACTTACTGCATACATATATAGTAAACAAAACGATGTAAATAAGCCACGCCCATTCAATGACGGACTCCAAAGAACTAGCTTTCCAACGGACTGTGATTGTGTCAGCTCTTATCAAGGGGGGCCCACCGAATGCCAGCCTGGGTGTGGGTCAGAGAAAGCAGCGGCCAGATAGCCTTATCGAAAGGAAAAAAATAACCTAGGAAGACAGAAATAGTCAGGTCCAGATGTAGAAGGCAGGGAGCGCTGGAAGTTGATCTTTATTACGTCCGCGGTTATCTCCCAACATACAGACGTAACAAGGTTGTTTTTTCCCCCTCCCAAGCTTCTAGGTTTGAGCAGGAAAGATTCAGATTCAAAGTAAGTAAACACGAGCTGCACGTCAAACTTTGTTACATAAAACAAACATTTAAAAAAAAACACACAAATAAACACAAAAACTTAATAGAGGCTGATGGAAACTGAGAAACAGATTTACTGGCTTCATGGCTGGAGACCTGCGGTGTTGAGCTAGATCTGTATATAAACGAAGGCTTTCATGTTTGAAATGTGTGGCTGACATTGAGCGCCTCAAGGATTAAACAAAAATATACGAATAATAAAAAAAAAGAACAACATTTCTAACTAACTAGTGTAGAAGGACAAGATACACTAGTCTTCTGGACTTAGAAATGTTGGACACGGGTCTTTAAAAAAATGGGATCAAAAAGTTAATATGTCTGAGGCCAGGAGAAGCTAGGGGAGATAACTTTCTTTATTCCACGGCTGAGTCTTAATATATTGTTATTTGTTATGGAGTGTATGTGTGTTTCTATGGTCGCTGGGAAGAGGTTAGTGATTGGCTGTGAATGATGCAACATAGGTGGCATAGTCGTCGTTTGGTCTTAGGACAGACGACCCCAGAACGTGAGACTGAAAGGTTGTGGTTTTTGTTTGTTTGTTTGTAGTGAGTTAGATTTTGTTAAATAACAATAACAATGGCAATGGCACTAACACTGGTGAACTCGAACAAGAAACTTGATAGTGACTACATCTAGTCTACAACGTCATCAAATATTCAGAAAGACAGCCAACGCACATTTCTTGTTTCGTGTGCAGTGAAACACTGCACCCCTCCTTAATCTTCGGACTCGAAGACAATGCCATTACGCTAGAACGAATTCATACAAGTGCTCCTTCTTCCCTAAAGCACGGAACGAGTTTCAGGAAGCAAGGACTTTGACTTATAGATAATCACATGGATAACCTTTAAACATCAATATCTTCTCTTTCGATAAAACGTCTGCAATTTAAATGATTACATGTTCTCAATTAAAACAATAAAACGGTCAAAGTAAGACTTAATTAATAACATTCCGTGTGGCCAAACTAAGTATTTTTTTGTGTGTCCTATTTTCTTTTTAAATAGCATCCTCCCCTTCCATGGAAGAAGTCTGTATAAATGTTGATGGTTTGTTTTTAAAAGCTAAATTACATTGAATAAATTTAAATATATGATCTGTTAATCTCAGCTGATTTAATCTAGCCCCATAAAAATGTGATATTAAAGAGACTATTCCGAGAGCAAGTTCACAAGTACCTGGCAACTTTCTAATATAAGAGAAACAAGTATTAGTAATAATACAATGAACATCAGGTCACAGTGACATCTGACCCTAGCAGTTCCTGGTTTACATAATAATTTAGAAGAGACGAGCAGCTATTTTATGTCCTTCATAAAGCACTGCTTTTTTTTTTCCTGCTCTTTTTTTGTATTTTCAATATCAATTCCTGATCCCGAAATAAACATTGAGTACTCCCTTCAATAAACCCGATTTAGCCAGCAGACGCTGAGCGCGTGATTCCATTTCCCAGCGTTCCTCAAATTTTGTTGCCTTCGCAGACTAAAGAATGTCTTCTGTTTGTGTGAAGGGGAGTTTTACGTCTCGTGCTTCTCAGAATCCTTGACAGAAAAGCGAAGTCCAACGAAAAAAATGCTAGACTGGAAGACTGCGATAGATAAGTGTGAAGTCAAAACATTCAGACGTTCGACTTTTATGACACTTAGTTTCTACTGACACCAGTTGATAAAAATTTGAAACAAGCAAAATAGATTTTTAAAATTACATAAGAAAAAAGCTTATCTTAGGGGAAGAACAGTATATTTGTAGAAATATCTATCAGTACGATTTCTTTAGTCTTAATTAATGTCAAACTAAATTATGTAATAACCACTAATTAATTACCGGTAATGGTTAATTTTTTGATTGACTTATATTTTGTTTCGGACAAAGAATACTTGTGCAAAATTTCAACTTGATCCGGAAATGAGAATGTTTGTTTATAATGTTTTACATGTTTCGGATGTTCCTTCAGAGTTGAAGATAATTACTTCCTAGTCCAAACCTCCCGCAGGACGACGGGGGATGGGAGTGGGCAGGGTTTGAACCTGGGACCATCGATAAATCTGTACGACAGTCCAGCGTGCAAACCGCACGACCAGGCTGCCATCCTAGAAGTAGGGGAAATAATAAGTACAAAGATTGTACCAGACAGAGGGAGTTTTTAGAAGCTTTGTAAAAAAAATGTTTTTTTCGCCATTCAGTTGAAAGGATACGAAAAAACTTTTTTTTTTTAAAGTTCCTATTAACTCACACTTTCGACAAAGTCATAACAAATTTCCATATGGATCAATACAGCAGTCTTGGTCTTATTGTAAAAAAAATGTGAATCCCTTATTTTGGTAACCTTTCATTACGCATTTTCATTGCATTCATTTCGCATATAAACTTGTGCTGCATGACAAGACGTTTGATTAAAATTTCGCGAAGATCATTTCGTTAATCATTGAATTAATTTATTAATTTATAATTAAAAAACTAGTGCTACCTCTATGGGACTCAGGGGAACTAACAGTTGGTTTGCATTTTCTTTATTACCCAGTATCAGTAAGATCCATTATGCATATGCCCGCCCACATGCGAATGTAAGACACACTGTTACTGTTATAAATATGTATCTCATGCGAGTGTTTAATTGGTATGGTATTTGATACGAATTTGACATCTACTTTGTATTAATAACACTTAAGATATTTACATACATCTATATTATTAGAAAAGTAACAAAATTCATGAAAAATAAAATATAATAACATTGTCCTGCGTTGACATGTATGGTGCGCACTGCTCAACACCGGATATAGAATGTTGCAATAAACAAGAAAGAACGGTTGATTTCGGCCAATATTTAGAGAGACAGAGCTTTGTTTGTTGATGGTTTGATTGCTTTTATTTACCTTTTGTTTTGTTATTTAACGACTTAAACAGGTGCACCTATTCATTTCCATTTGTTGAGTGCTTGCCTTAGATTGACTACAATAGGAATGTTTCGACGACTATATTATTTGAGCATAAAGTAGGAATGGATTTTTTTTTTCAAGTTCAGTTTTTACTGCACACACATTTAGAAATCTTTAAGATTTCTTATCCAAACTTTACAGAGTTTGTCTTCGGGAATGAAACTCCACAAAGAAAATCAGAAACTACATTTTCTTTTATCTAACATAATGCCATAAATGGGACTGATCATATAATCTAAACTGACCAGACAAAAAATCGAAATCAATCAGATATCGGGTAGCGTAGTTCACAATTAGAGTAACAATTATAGTACTGAACGAGCTGAACTCTGACTACAATACATAAAAAGAAAACAATGGCGATCTGTTAACTTTCTGTCTGCCGACTGCGTCTTCCTTTGTTTACGTCCTCAGTTTCAAAAAGAAATTCCAAGCTCGCTGCACAGATCAAGTGGTGCGAATTAAAGATAAACATCAGGTCACAATGACATACATAAAAACAACAAAACACATTCACAAGGACAATCTTGACGTGTATGCATATGATACTTCAGTACAAGAATCAAAGAAAATGTAGCCTGAGTTACCTTGAGATCTATAGGGCAGATGATGTAAAGGCCATCTGTTTCTGTGGCCCACAGTAAACGATCAACGACCAAACGCCTCTACTTTCCCCAACTAATGCCAGGTACCCATTAGAGCTGAGTGGACTCGGAAGCGCCCAAAGATCCTGAAATTAAAATCCCAGTCTTCACCAGGAATTGAATACGGCACTTCGGTTCGGAAGCCAAGCGCTTTACAGCAGCTCTAACCTGTCTGAGCTCTGTACAAATTCAGCTCACATGGGACCAGAGCAGTGGCCTAGTAACCATGGTGACAATGGGCTCATTGCACCCGTCCACATAGTGGTCCACATAGTGGCCCACAAAGGTGCTTACGTTATAGAAAAAAATAGCGGAAAAAATATGTTGGCTGTAAGAATTTAAAAGTATAATTTTGTTAAGTATAATTTTGTTATGTATAATTTTGTTATGTATAATTTTGTTATGTATAACTTTGTTTCGTGTATAATTTTGTTATGTAAAATTGTGTCTCGAATCCCATGTGTATGTATTGCTCTGTTTTCACCATTGCTCGAGAAACAGCCAAACGTTGAGAATGCCTTTGTTTCTTACTTGAAGGGCAGAAAAAACGCAATTTTTAATAAGCCTAGATAATATCTAGTGATGAAAGTTGATAGTTACTGATACAAATGAAATGGGCATTGAACTAGCCAACAAGCATTGCACGTGAAGAGGATGAACGAAAGGCTCCGAGAACTCCGTTCCACTGTATGGGTCATACGGGTTGAGGTGGTCCTCTCACGGGAAGTTGCGGTGCATTAATAGTAATACGTAAGAACCCTTCGTGGGCTCGGGCTCTGTCCTCGCTTGGGATGACAGAAGTGATTAAATGATCATCAAGTTGATGGGGAACCACCGGACAGGACAGACGGATCGGCGAAGAGCCATCACTCACTACTGGCCTCTGGTTTAAAATTCTTTCCGTTGGTCAAAGGGTCGTAAATGGGCGCAAGTTTGATCCTAACCAGACACTCACTGAGGTAAATGAATATATTAAAATATCTTTGTGTAAATGTACTAATAACTACAGGATGATTCGATTTCTTTTTTGTCAAACTCAACCTTAGAGTTTCAGTGTGGGGGGGGGGGGCTACCCATATCTTCAAACCTAGGCCTATTAGTAGGGCCTACCTATCTACGCCACTGGATCTAAAAGCAATAATAAGCGACATATTTGATAGCAATGAGTGTCATCAAATGAAATGTGGCTGAAAACAAAATGTCCAGGGCCCTGTTCCCTAGCCGTGATACCAGACAGCGCAGCGCTCGTATTTCACAAAGATGGTACAAATAAACAAATGAGATGGTTGCAGTGTTTGGCATTTCCCTGTTGACTTCAGCGCTCTCTCGCATTCAAAAGGCGGTGTCGATTCATGGAATCTTTCTCTTTCTTCATCTTTTTTTTCCGCTCTAGAAACTGCAAGGTTTCCTAAACGTATCCATTAAATGCACCTGTGAGGTGTGGAGCAGTGGAATTACGCGAGCCAATCGCGTCAAAGAAATACCAG
The DNA here is from genome assembly GCF_947242115.1 of Biomphalaria glabrata. Classification (NCBI taxonomy): domain Eukaryota; kingdom Metazoa; phylum Mollusca; class Gastropoda; family Planorbidae; genus Biomphalaria; species Biomphalaria glabrata. Next base: position 15,275,048 of record NC_074713.1, on the reverse strand, counting down.
CAGCATTGACATTTGATCCAAGGTACGTCACGAAAAGATTGTCAGGTTAGTGGATCAACAAAGCACATTTTGTATTTTCCAGGCGTTACTTTCTCTCATGTATTACGACTGTTATGTTAACGTATGGCGGACAAACGGAAGTAGACCCCAGTTCAAGTTTATTTCGGGAGCTTTTCAGAAATAATGATAAATTTTTTTTTTTAAATGATCAAAAATATATGTTCTGTACATATTCGCCCTCTTCGAAATGCACCATATTGTAGTAAATATAATATCACTAAAAGGCAAACTCCATAATGAAGTTGTGTTACCAATAAATATATATATAAGAAATCTTAACAGTGAACAGGTAAAGTAATAACCAATATAACATTTTAATGAATTAATTATAATTATATTGTTTTTGGTTTTAGTTCTTGTGTTGCTTAAGGTAAAATTAATACAATTTGAATCTTTAAAACACAATATACAAGCTTCTCCTGAAGGCTAATCGTAATGTGTAAGAGTTGAACTGGTTTTCGATGTGTTGTAGTGTTGTCAGACCCAATACATTTACGTTCCACAAGCTTTGTCAGATATGCACAGGACAAGCTAATCGCTTGAAAATCCTCAAATTTCAGAAATCTTTATCTCAATCCAAGTTTGAACAAAGGACCTTTGTCAAGACAGTCCACAAGTCTTTCTAAGTCGAATATCACAGTAACGGAGTCGTCTGACACCACCTGCTTTTAGGCCTACTATCTAATAGCCAGAAAACCCTGAGTAAAACTAAATATGTGTAGTTCTTAATAACTCTGGTTTTACATGAAGAGATCGATAGGATAGGAAAAACAGACGGGGAAGTAACTCTTCCAAGGTGCATCCTCCACTCGCCTTCTTATGTCTCCTTAATATCACCAATAAGATGTCAATTCACCTAGCGTTGGGTGGAACTCCACATTTACCATTCTCCATTAAATAACTTCAGAGTTTCTCAAGACATAAAGGGGAGGCAAGAAGTAAATGTTTGAAGAAAAATTTATTTGTTAGGAAGGTTTTTGTTTTTTTTTACTTCTTTTTGAAGCAGGAACCGGGTCCCGGGTATAGAATCTGTTGCGCACTTGATCATGTATTGACAGCTGATGTTGCACAAGTGTCAGCTTTAAGAAGGTGACCATGTGTGTGGAACATAAGCTTTGTGCATGAAGAATTTTCAAGTTTTGTTCTAAACCAAATTTTAGCTAAATACTAAGTCGGGAGATGGGGATAATGAACTAAGAGTAGAAATAAAAATAAAAAAATTAAGACATTAACTCCAGGGTGCGTATCTAGGGCTTCCTTGTCTTTAAATCAACACGCAACACACGGTCACAAAGTTTATCAATACTGGACATCAGGGGCGGACTGGCTATATGGGCATTTGGGCAAATGCCCGGTGGGCCGGTAGGACCACAGTAAGCATCTGTATTTTATAAGATAAAGGCTGCATGGATGCCACTATTAAATTGTGAAATGTTTCCTTAGTATTTTTTTTTCAGGGGAAGGGGCCGCTGAGCGAAGTATTATTTACAAATCTTTTACTGACTCTAATAAAGTCTACTAATTTAATCTAACATATGTTCCGAAATAATATAAAGCCTACATCCGCACAGCTTCATCCTTTTAGGGCCTATACATTTTTTCGATTAAAAAGCAACACATAGACTTTATTTTTTATAAAGAGATCGTGTTCGCTGTAAGCATCTGTACAACTATCGATACATTATCAAATTTAAGATAATGATTAGGAGGACACCTGGAGTGACTGCTAGACCTAGAACTGGATGTCCATCATAAAATATACAATTTATGGGCCGGAAGGTATAGAAATGCCCGGGTAGATTTTGATACCCAGTCCACCCCTGATGGACATAAAAGTGACTCTCCAACACTTGATGTCGTTAAACTACAAAGTTGAATGGGAATAAAAGTGACTCTCCAACACTTGATGTCGTTAAACTACAAAATTGAATGGGAATAAAAGTGACTCTCCAACACTTGATGTCGCTAAACTACAAAGTTGAATGGGAATAAAAGTGACTCTCCAAGACTTGATGTCGTTAAACTAACAAGTTGAGAATCACGACCTATGTCATGTGACAGGACTACATTCATTGACAGGACTTACCTCACAGTAAATCCTGTACTCTCTTGTCCGCTAGCCTGTTGATGTCGTCGACCAGGTAATAGACTGGACAATGACACGTCATTGTTCTGTGAAGGGGAAACATACTTTGCTCTCAATTATTGTTATAACACTGTGTTGATAGCGGGGGGGGGGGGGGGGGATCAGTGAACTGTTACCTAGTCATTGTAAAATGTGTGAGATTGATTTTTTTTAATCAAAAGGAGGGATGTGTCTTATCAAGTACATAAATAGACAAAGTATTTTCTACAATATTTCGTGTTAAAACGCAGTAGTTGTGTTATAGCTCCAGAAAGCTAGTCCAACTAAACCGTTAACGCGGCATATATTCTAACTGTAGAGCTTGGCTGAAACTTGAACTAACTTCTTTTTTTTAAAACAAAAAATGAACAGAACTTTCATTGACAATTCACTGTAGATGTATGTAGAAACACAAGTGATCTATTATCTTAAACAATTGAAACTAAATATAACTCACTTTTACAACTACTGTCACTCGTCTTCAGCGTGTCATCCTTCAACTTTGACCTCTCAACTTATGACCTCAACTATGATGGACTTACTCGTGATTACATCAGAATCTATTCAGACTATACAAACAAACTATTCGCCATACTTTTAACTCATGGTTACACCTGAAACACGAACACGCACACTCCATAACATTTAGTACACACGACAAAATGTTACTTGAGTAACACAAATAAGCTTCATACACACATAAGCTTCATAAATTCTTACACTATGTTTACACACATAACTCTGACTATAAGAAAAATCTGTACATACAACTTTGTCTGGTCACAAGCAACATCTACACAAGTACAGTAGCAAAATACAGAGAAAAATATCGACACTTAAATACACAAACAGATAAAAAAAAATATACAGGGAGTTCGTAACATGACCGACATCAGACGGATAGACAGCACAAAACCTGTACCAGCTTTTCCTTGCGTGAGCAGCCAAAAATAAAACTAAGAAAATAATAAAGAGAGAGCTTTTATTTTGTATCTGCACAGAATCAACATGTAGTCACTGCCTCCACACACATGGACAGCGGTTGGACGTTTACATCGAATTGAGAGATGCGAAAAACTTGGGGACATCTCGTCACAAGAAGAAAAGTACCGGTACCCAAAAAGTACATAAAAATAACTAACTTATCAACAAAAACCAGGTGCATGACGCGTAGGACGTAATCATCTTCTTTTTTGAAGTAACGTCTGTACTTTATAAGATAAGATAAGATAAATATTCGAAGGTCAGAATAAATTGTACGTCTTAACCTAACCGAACTCTAACAGCTACTGTCTGCTACTGTCGTCTGCTACTGTCTGCTTCCAACCAATGACGTGGCAGGCCACAGACTTGCCTGTTTGCTACGCGTGCAAGAGGATTGTCTTTTAGCAATGTTTGCTGTGGAATGCCAGGACCTGTTTGTTTAGCAACATATTCTGCAGTATAGGATGAAACACTGAGTGATGATACACTTGCTGCTTCTCACAACGAGCCAAAAAAAAAAAAAAGAATTGTGGATTTATTTATACGCCTTGATACAGTCTGCGACATCAATGCAGGTTAAATTTTTTAAAAAAGTGTTTCTATTTGCTAACGGGCAACAAACCTTTTCAATTTTAGCCCTTATTCCGTGACTATAAGCCCCCCCCCCTCTCCCCATGTTTCCCATAAGTCATAATCTCATTATCCTAACCTAACCCACACAAATAACTTGTGTCCTAGTCCACCCCCCCCCCCAATCCATGTATCATAGGAGTTTGAAAGGTCTAAAATCATGAGTAACATATTTCTTGAAACACACACACACACACTCGATTGATACGTATACTGTTCGAGCCAATCTCTACTCCTTACAGCATCACATACATTTCTGACTTGAGGCACATTTATAAAGTGCAGTGACACGCCACATGCGAAGGATTTCTAAAACTATTCTGGCCAGATATCCACAGGACGTGAATCTCAGTCTTTAAACTTTATCACAGAAGATCTCAACAATTAATACTGAATGATTAAAATGGATAGAAAGTCTCGCAAGAAACCTGTGGCGGGAGGAGGGGGGTATGTGGTTAGTCTAACCAATAAAGAAAAAAAAAAAAGGTCAGATCTACAAAAGGTCAGAAGAAACGTCATAGCTGCATAATGGGCCATGCACTCGAGACAATCTCCCCAAACTCTTAGTTGGCTGCTTGTTGATAATGTCAAACTTTAGCAGATTTACAAAGGTAGCAACAACAACCAAGGAAGACCAGTGTGGAGGCTGGAAAGAGGGGGGGGGGGGAAGATGTAAGGGGAAATGACGTAACCCCGCTGGCGTTGTGCCTTGCGAAAAAGTTATTTGGATCGAAAGCTTTGGTGGGTTTAATCTACCTTTGATTTCTAGGCACGCAGAGAGAACCATGGCCTTTTTTAATAATATAATATAGAACTATGTATAAAAAAAAAAGGAATTCCCTTTCCTATTGAATGAATAAAAGGTTTGGAGAGTGCAACAGAGTCAAGCACCAACAAAGCATGTAGGCTTTAACAAAAGTTACATAGTACACAGACAAGTTTGAAGTTTCATGTATAACAAAAGTTACATAGTACACAGACAAGTTTGAAGTTTCATGTATAACAAAAGTTACATAGTACACAGACAAGTTTGAAGTTTCATGTATAACAAAAGTTACATATTACACATACAAGTTTGAAGGTTGCGAGCATTTCAAAACGTCAAAATGCCCCAGAGCGCATTAAAACAAAGTAGGGCCTAATAGATGAAACAAAAATTAATTAAAAACAAAATACACCTCCAAAAAAAAAAGAGGCTGAGCTTTGTTCGACCAAAAGGTGCATCTATGATAAATTGGTTGTAAGGATGTTATTGACGGTCATTAGCACCAAACTGCTGGTAGACAACTAAACCGCTGTAGGCGTATTAGATCTTAACTTGTCAAATTTTAAATAACTTGAGTAGCTTCTTTATGAACAATACAATCTATAACTTTTAGTATAATAGAGACAAAATCAAGTTGAAATGAGATAAAATAAATAAACTAGACTTTAGTCATAATATTTTTTTTAAACAAAAGCAAACTCACTACAAGAACATAACCTTTCAGTCTCACGTTCTGGAGTCGTCTCCCCCTAACTAAGACCTATGATGACAATACCACCTATCTTGCATCATTCACAACCAATCGTTAATCTCTTGCCACCGTCACCATAGAAACACACAAACACACTCCTTAGCAAAGGGACAACTTGAATCTTTTTGTGTTAACTAGAAGAACAAAATTAGCATGCTCAAAAATGAGAGACTTGCTTCAATCTAGCCCCAAATTACCAAAAAAGGCATGCTAAAAAAAAACTAACGCTTTCATGAATTGGTCCCAACCAATTAGAATGAGAAACTCATTTTGATTCCTCTTTCTAGATCAGTTTCTTCTTACAATGATTGACTCAATTAGCGTTCTGTATCTCATGTAGGTGTTTTAATTATTTTTAAGCATTTTGTTTTCACCATGGCCTAGTTCTCTTTATAAGGCTACAATGAATATCTCAGCAATAATGTCAAAGTAATTATCCATTTCATTTGACCATTTACTTATCTATCTACAAGTCTATTTTATTGTTCTTTTTTATGAAGCACTATTTGTTACCTTTTTTTTATATCAAGTTGAATAAACAGCCTGGTGTGTGTAGGCCTATGTATGTGTGTGTGTTCGTGTAAATGAGTGAAAAGTCTGTTAGAAAAAGAGAGAAAGAAAAAATGTGGACTGTGTTTTGCTTTTCCCAAGAGTCCAATGGCACAGAAATATATTTACCATTTGAATCCATGTTGTCTATGTTTGCTAACCAAGGCACGAGTGACAAATTGGTAGAACGCTAGGCACAGTATGTCAGGAAGTTACAGGGGTAGCTATTAGGCAGGTAGCTGGTGGAGATCAATGTATTACACATATCGGAGCATACAAATACAAAAGTAAAGAACAGATAGACAGTACGACATAGTTGGAGCACTCTTGAGGAGGCAAACTTTGAAGTGTTATCTCCCTTTTCCACATTCAGACTATCATTACAGATATTGTCACTCCATCACTACAGAAAGTGTCATTCCATCACTATGGAGACTAAGTAGGTCTACTTTGTTCCTGCTCTGTCTCGCACACTCAGTCCATCACTCCCGTACCAGCTTTTGATCGACCTTAATCTCCATCGATCGGCCATGATTGTCCGGTGTGGTCTAAAGAGTCCTCACGTAATGGCCGAAATGGTGATTGGCGAAAGGAATTTAACAATGCACCTTTCAATGATCTTGTAGGCCTAAACTTGTGACGTTTTCATGTCTCTCTCGGTCTCTGCCTCCAGGTATCAAATCTTTTTCTCTCCCTGTGCAGACCCGGACTTAAAATATTGCGTTAACTGGCAATGGAAGATCTGATACGAACTGAGAGGATCCTTTTAGGGTATAACTCTTTCAACTTGGTGAGCTGAAGAAATGCATTTTGAACAACATAGCGAAGCTACTTCACATCTGAGGACAGTGCGGTCGCACACTTGGCACACCCTTAAATCCGGGCAGGAAATCAGAGATGCAGATAACTTGGATTGGACATACAATGCAATGCACAACAGAAAATATTGCAAAACAGGCTGTGCACTGGAACCTACAAGGGAGAGAATGGCTGCGATACCAAAGCAAACAGGGAGGAGGTCGGTGGAACAAGAGGCAAAGATGGACAAGGACCCAACTGACGGGGAATTGCTCTGGAGAAAGTCCGATGGCGAAGTGTTGTTGTGGCCCTATTCTCTACGTGGAGTCAAATAGATTAATTCTAGTAAGTTAACCGCTCTCACTTCCAATTAAATTTAGAATTTTAAAACTTAGTAAGAATGAAGAATAATTTTTTTAAAGGAATTTTCAGTGTAACTGTCTAGTTCACTGGTAGTTATTCTAACATTTTAAATGGCGTCTTTCACGCTTCATTTAATGTCCAGTCAATGTTAAAGGTTGGCGAGTTGTTTGTTTTTTTTGTCCTACCGTCTTGCAGGAAGTTTCTGAAAGAACGAAAGTTCTAGAAGAAAATATTTTAGTTCATCTGTCATCGAAACATTTTTCTACATTTTCTAATTCAAATGTCTGTTCTTTTAGGTACCCAAGAGGGATGATGGGAAAGCCCTAGACCTAGACTAGTTACGAGTCATCAGGAAGCCTCTATGGCATTACAAAAAGGGAAATAGCTCACAACAATAGCATGAAACTAATGGCCCTTGAAGTCTGATAACAGAAGGTCTTGGGGGAGGGGAGCATTGCGAAGATGAATGACCAGCAAAGGATCAACGAAATGGCGATCACTGGTGCAGATCCCTCAGAAGGAAATGAGAAAACGAGCAAAAAGTAGGGAACTAAAAAAAAAATGGAAGAAATACACAACATAATAATCAGCAGGTGCCATGGCCTTCAGTGTTGAGAACAGGAAGAAAACATTTCTGAACATAACCAATTTTAAAAACTCAAAAATAAGAAAGGGAAGAAAATGGAGAAACGAAAAGACACGAGAGTGAGTTACGGCTCAATACATCCGAGTTGCGTTAAAGCGAGTCTAAGAGTCATTGTTGTTCTATAAAATATTAAAGACTCTTATTTTTTATTTTGACAATCATCAATGCTTCAAGTATCCAGTCCATTGGTTGTCAGTGTCTTTTGTGACTAAGTAATCAAGTATCCAGTGGAGTCAGTGTCTTTTGTGACTAAGTAATCAAGTATACAGTGGAGTCAGTGTCTTTTATGACTGATGAAAACTGTTGTTTTAATGGATAAAAGCTAAGATAATTTTCCTGTGATATTTGTGTGTGATAAAATTCTTCATTTGTCCATAACTTTAAAATTATAAACTTTGCAATGTGTTTCAGCTGTAAATGCTACTGTAGAACTTGTACAGTGGGAATGAACCTTTTATAAAAGAAAGTCTAATAGCTATGTACAATTATATATATAAATATGTATAATAAACAAAATGTCAAAGTACAAAGCAACAACATAACATATGATCTTCTTAAACACCACATAATAAAGACGAGGTTCCCTGGAGGGAATACTTAAATACGTTGGCATTAGCAGAGAAGGAGAAAGAGAGAGAGAGAGAGAGAGAGAGAGAGAGAGACAAAGTGAGTAAGAGAGAGAGAGAAAGTGAATGAAGAGACAAGCCAAGGGAAGTAAATCATAAAACCAGATAGGGGATGTAACCTAGTGTGGATGTTTCAAAGCTTTGGAGAACTGATTCAGTAAATGTAATGAGATCTAAACTTTGTGAAAAACCCAGCTTTAATCTATTAAACAAATTACATTTGTAATATGGAGAAAACAAGTCAGCTCAAAGACTGAAGAGTAAAATGTAGCTTTATTTAGTTAAATCTATACATCACCAATTTAAATTAAACCCTTGACACAATACTTATAGCATAAAAATTAATTAATGCATAATGCAGTCATATATTGTATCATTAAATATGAATGCATCTTGTTCTAATTCTAACTTCAAAAGATTCAAGAACAACACACACACACAAACTCACTTTACAAATTTTTCTGTAAAATTCAGCCAAACTGAACAAATCTTCCCTGGTATAAGGACTCCGATCTTGAACATCCAAGGATGAAGGACTAATTAATTGTTCCAGTCTGGTTACTCCACTGTTAGACACTGCTGTGAAACAACGAGCATTCGGTCTATGGAAATAACAACAAATATTTCAATTCTACATCTCTCTGTGATGAAAGATAAACAACATTCATACTCTAAGAAACGTTTGAAGACCAGTAATATATATAAAAAAAATTATTAAGGCCACTATTATTTAATTACTTAGTTTTAGTTATGACTTTTAAAAAAAACAACAGATGCCTGTTCTCAAAAGCCAATTTAAAAGAAAGAGGTTTGACAGTAGTAAATTCATTTTTTTATTACTGAGAAGTAAAGGATGCAGCAACTACCAATGGGAAAGTAAGTGACAAAATATAAACAAATGTACCGGTACTGGGACTCGTGGTGACATCTCAGGCACTAATTAAATAGTCTTAATTTGTTTTACATGTTTCAGATGTTCCTTCAGAAATAAATATTATTATATCCTAGCCTGAACTTTTCTGTAGGACGGCCAGTCATAGTGGAGAGGGTTTGAAATTGGGACCACTGAGATAAGGCCTACCACATTGCCTGGCAGCCATTATGTGGTCAAGTCATATTAAAAAATATTCAGGACTTGCTAAGATATTCCACCAAGACATGTGGCCAAAAAAATTTTTAAAGCAACAGAAATAATGGAAAGATAACCTTTTCTACACATTTAGAAATAAAATCTAGGAATTACCACAACACATTCAACATCTTAGAATAAGAGAATTAAAAGCATTCCCCATCTCTTAATTTTTTAGAATGAGTGTAATGAAGAAGTGAAAACTCTTAGATCAATTAACTCTTGTATGCCTACCTGATAAAATCATCAATGTTGTCAGGGTTAATTAGTTTTCCAGGGCCCCATTTTCTGTTAAGTACTGTATGACCTTCTTGTGGGTTTTCCCGGTGACTATTTCCTACAAGGGCTGATCTACAGTTCTAAACATTAAAATCAAAGTAAACACATGGACTGCATTGAAAACAACAATTTAATTCATGCAGAAATAGATTAAGTCAGACATATTTATCATTTCAATTTAGATGTCAGGCTTGCTTTGAAATTTTCTTTTACTAGTAACTAAATGGCAGTCAACAAGCAAAAAAAAAAAAAAAAATTAGTTCAATGTGATTTTATGAAAGGATTTCTTTGTGATGTAATGTCATTTTTATTTATCTCCAATACTAAAGTTTCACTCTTATGTGCTCTCCTTTATGTACATTTCCTGTGGTGAAATACATTTTCTGTGGTGAAATACCTTTTCTGTGGTGAAATACCTTTCCTGTGGTGAAATACATTTTCTGTGGTGATATACCTTTCCTGTGGTGAAATACCTTTCCTGTGGTGAATTACCTTTCCTGTGGTGAAATACCTTTCCTGTGGTGATATACATTTTCTGTGGTGATATACCTTTCCTGTGGTGAAATACCTTTCCTGTGGGGATATACATTTCCTGTGGTGAAATACCTTTCCTGTGGTGAAATACATTTCCTGTGGTGATATACATTTCCTGTGGTGAAATATATTTCCTGTGGTGATATACCTTTCTTGTGGTGATATACATTTCCTGTGGTGATATACATTTCCTGTGGTGATATACATTTCCTGTGGTGATATACATTTCCTGTGGTGATATACATTTCCTGTGGTGAAATATATTTCCTGTGGTGATATACCTTTCTTGTGGTGATATACATTTCCTGTGGTGATATACATTTCCTGTGGTGATATACATTTCCTGTGGTGATATACATTTCCTGTGGTGAAATACCTTTCCTGTGGTGAAATATATTTCCTGTGCTGAATTGGTACAGCATGGTAAATAGAGAAACTGACATCATAGAGAGATAGAGGCAGGAGATGACACATGTGATAACACATATGATGACACATGTGATGACATTGGTTAACATGTTGATTTAGATTTTTATGAAGCAATTAAAACTGCATTATGTATTTTCATATACAGTTATCATTTTTCTTTTTTTAAAACTCAGTTCAAACAACTTAAAGTGAATTTTAAAAATCCAGACAGAAAGATTGTGTAGAGTTCAGTAAATTGCCCATATTAAGCTGCTAATACATCTATAACAAATACACAACCCAGTGATGTGATATAATCTAAGTTTCCTGTAATTGGCATCTTGATATCAAATATAGTTAAGTTACAGTTCGTGGCTTTTTCAATGCATGGACCAAAGTTTTGGATCTCACTCCCAATTGATCTCAGTCAAACAACAAGCTTCACTACATTCAAGAAGAACATAAAGACCTATATGTTCAAAACTTTTTATGATTATTTTGTCATTTTAACTTGTGTTTATGTCTGTTATGTTATCATAGTGCCTTAGCTTGCATTATCTTTGATAACAGGGCCATATAAATTTTATTATTATTAATATTATTACTTAGAAGAAAGACAATATATAACTATTGTCTTGAACTGCACATGCTAGCCTACTGCCACAAAAGATCAAGTCTAAACAGCTTAACTAATAAACAACTAATAAATTAATTAATGGATACTCCTAAATAATTATTAATAGCTTTTCACAAACGGATATGTCAATGAAAAACTTTTGGCTGCATAAATAAACCTAAATGTTTAAAAATATTCCTTTCAAAATCAGAATAAAAATAACAAATAACAACCAATCAACTGAATAAATAACATTTTGGGATAATGCTTTTAAAAATTAAAAAATCCAATATGTATTATTAAAAGTCCTTATAATGTATCTTTGCTCAGCCCTTAATGGCATGTGCAATAAAGATGTACTATTTCTAAATCATTCCAATACAGTATTTTTTTCTTTTTTTTTTGTGATTTCATTCCAGAAGGAAAAAAAAGCACAATAAAAATGATATTAGTGCTAATTTTGATTAGTTACAGAAGTGATACATTATTCAGGATGTTAAATTCAACAGCCAATGAAAATTTGAAAACTGTCTATAAAATGTTTGATAATATACATTTAAAAAATAAATGTAAATAATACATACTGCTAGAGGGAAAAATAACTCTACAGGAAAACTAACTGAACAAAAGATAAAGGAAACCATAAATGAGCTCATTAAAATTTCATTTTATTTTATTTGACAAGCATTTTTTTCCTTCCTATCTTCCACTGAAGTATTTCTCAGTGATGGAGCTAATAGATCTTTAAAGGAAATGTCAAAAAATGTTATGTATGTTTCTTTTCCTTATCCTATCAGAAAAAACAACTACATAAACAAACCAGATTTAGTTCAGTGATACAAAGGTTTCGGTGCCAGATATACAGTGGGAAAATGATGGAGGATACACCCAGAATTTACTGGCTCTTCAGGCTAGCTTTTATACTCTTTGATAAATTCTTCAGCATAAAAAAAAAATTAAATATTTATAAGAGACTTTAATCCAGACTTAAACACGGAATATTAATTCCTGGTATTACACCAGTACTCAGAGCTGCGACTTTTGAAATGGCAACTTGGTTTACAAAGTAGAATTTTTATTCATAGTTTCAAGTCTGGACTGGAGTCTCATAAACGCAACTCTACATTCTGGTCACAGCACAGGGGAAAGCTAAAATGGTAACTGAATGCTAATTAATTGAAAATGGAAAGTAACTACAAACATACTCCAGGCAAAAGAAATGAAACAAAGCCACAAGTGACTATAATTGAATTATTCTACCTATGACTATGTGTATACTCTTCTAACTAAATTTATGATGGTGAAGAAATAACAGTGAATTGAATCGTAAAATTCTGCAAAGAAATAATTAGGCTTTTTCGGAAATGAGCTTACCAATGCCAAACATTAGCCAAGGACAAAAAAATAAATCAAACATGTAGATTGATAGTCATCAATAGTATAATAATTATAAAACAATACAAGCCTTTTTATTATATATTTTTTTTTTATTAACTAGAAAATATTTCAAAATAACAATAACTGTGGAAATGAGAGTTCTTAGACAACAATCAAAAAGTTCATTCCCCTTACAGAACATTTTTTTTTACACAGAGTTAGCTAATACACATATTGTTAAGTGCATTTTTGTCTCTTTCTAGAAATAATCAAAGGCCTTTTGTGTGTGTGTTAAGGCTTGTCAGATTTAACAATTAAATGCAGCAAGTTACTCATTACTTTACATCACCAGAAAAAAAAGCAATTTATTCATCTATTTATTCAGATATTAACCTTTACACCTTAATATAAAGAAAAATATTTATATATTAGTAAAACTACAAGCATTCTTATTAGAAAGCTGTAAACTTAAATTTAATTTATTGAGACAGCAATGATTATCAATTTTAATTTTATCCACTCTCTTATTATAGAGTTTCATGTGGCACAAGACTTTTTGTAATGTTTCTTTTCCAGAAATTTTGAATCTTAAGTCCCCATTAGTTCAAATGTCTGGAAGTAAACTTGTCCTACACTAAACAAAGCATTCCTTCAATCAATAAATAGCTTTTTAAAAAGAAAAGCAGCATTAGATATAGTCCTTTGAAACTAAAAAGACAGACAGCAGTCTTCTATTTCTGTACGATTTTTACCTTTTTAATACCTCCAGTGAATCCTGTCTTTACTTCTTTTATTCTTAAATGTTCAACAAGTTTCTGATTGGAAAAGGATAAAATTTTAAAAAATATATGAAATACTATTGTCAATACAGTGTTAATGAAGAAAAAATAATAGATTTTTATGGCTGAAGGTAAAAGGTTAAAGACTAAGTACAACAAAAAATAAAGTGCTACAAGATTATTATAATAAATAAAAAACTGCAAAAAATAAAAAAACAACTTCAAAAGCAGATTAATAATCATACATATCTTCTATCCTCTGCTGGTGTTCTGACCCTCTGCGCTATCCCTCTACCTCTTGCTAGTGGTGGTATCGCTGATTTTGACCTTGGGGGTCTGCTATTTGATTCCTGGTGAAAAATAATCACGCCATCTTTAAAACTTACTCTTCTTCATAACTTTGCATTAATTTTATAAAGTATTATAAATATCAATATTCTCCATTACCAATACAAATCAAAATCTAAATGGATCATCATCATCATCATCAAACTCCATTTGAGTGAGGGCTTGAGAGGCTCGAATCCTCTCTTGCAAAAGCCCTGGACAGAAACCCTGCTGTCTTGCGTAGTGTCGAGACGGAGATCAGCAAGTCTGGGGCAGTTAAACAGAACATGAGGCACGGTTTCCTCTTCCTCCCCGCAGCGGGGGCACTGTGAATCGAAATTTGGCCATAGCAATGAGAAATATGAGCCAACAGGACAATGGCCTGTCCTGCACTGTGCTATAATAGCTTTCTCAGGCCTGGACAGCCTCCACCACAGGGAAGTGCAGTCAGGGCGCCTCATGCGCTCCCAGACTCCAGGAGCTTTTTGGGAATTGTCCCAGAACTCAAACCACTTTTCCATTTCTTTTTTTTGAATTATAGAATCTAAATGGATAAACATATCCATTTTTTTAGCATAGAAATTTATTTAAAATTAATTATTTCCTTCCAAGCTCCCAATACTTATACAATAAAAAATTTATCACCACCCAAGACTGGCAGAAATAATGAACACCAAATTTAATGAAAAAATCGAACAGAATTATATGAAAAAAAATAAAAAATAGGTGGAATAGTAAAAGTATAATATATAATGTTGAATATTGAGGCTCCGAAAGTGTTTTAGTTGAAGATCAATGACTAACTTATTAAGTCTGAGGCATAAGAATATATGCAAAAAATAGCTTTAGATCTAATATTAATAAATAAACTGAAAAATCAGTGATAATTATAGATTATTGGTATATATAGATTAATGGGAGAACAAACTCACAAAAAATCATCCCACTCTATCCAGAAGAAAAGAAGAAACTAATAGTAAATAAAATAAATGAGAAATGGACAAGCTTTCATCCAAATCACAAGAAAAATGATGCCTATTATAAGCTATCCTGACAAGATCAATGTCTAATCTTTCGACTCAGGACCTGACAAAACAGAATGAGACAACATATGTACCGGAAGCTCAAAATTGGAACCAGTGAAATCTGCCCATGTGGAGTGTCACCACAGAATGCTGACCATGTCCTCCAAAACTGCTTTCTTTATCAAGAGGCCCGTACAAGACACTGGCCCCAATACACCCCGATAGAAAGAAAACTATATGGAGAGCTCCCTGATTTGGACACTACTGAGCAATTCATCTCATATATTGGTCTAGTCATCTGAATGCTCCAACATAAAAATGAGAACAAAGAAGAAGAAATAGATTTTATTTATTTAAGTTGTTTTTTTCTTTTTTCTCAAGTTTTAGTTTTAATACACATTCATTCAGTAGGCAGGCCATTATAACTGAAAGATGTATAAAATAAATAATTAATAGATCTACATGTTAATTTTTGTAATTCTAAGTCCTAGTAAAAAGGATAAGATATGTAAATATGTTGGGTAAAATTAGAACAACATAATATTACAACTAAAAAGCTTACACATTTCATTTTATTAAATAAAATTACTAAAAAAAATTCTAGAAATTATAAAAAAAAGGTTTCATATTACCAAACCAAGATAAATTCCTGTCATGTTGTGAGATCTATAAGGCACAGATGCGGATGTGTAAGGCATGTTTCTGGTGACTGGAAGCCAAGAATTTTGTGAGGTAGAATATGTTTTCAGGGGCATGTTGTTATAGTAGGCCTACACCTACTATATATCCATCAGAAAAAGATGAATTTTATAAAATGTTTAACCAATCGTCTGTGAATTAAACAATTTTTTTTTTTACCAATGTTAATTAATATATATGCCTGAATATATGACATTAATTTAAACTTTTAACTTAAAACTTCAATTTTTTACTTCATTTAGAATTTTATGCTAAGCAAGAGCCCAAATCTGACATCTCTATAATTACTCCAAGGAGAGGGGAGATTATTACTGAAGCAGAGAAATTATCCAATTGATGTACATATTTTTTTAAAATCTAAATCACATACACAGTTTTTATTGATATGGATTTGCCTATTTTTTTTATTTTCCAACTTAAAATTCTTTGTGTGGATCATGCAGTTGCACATTCAGTGGGAAGCAGGAAATTAACAGAAGGATATGTATTTTTGTGGGAGAATTTTTCAAAAAAAAAAAATTGTTTATACACTAATTATATAAAAAACAGAGTGGCTGAGTGGTAACGCACTTGGCTTCCAAAACGAGCTAGGTTCTGGGTTGAAATCATAGTGAAGATTGGGATTTTAAATTTTGGCATCTCCAGGGTGCAACTGAGTCCACCCAGCTCTAACAGTAACTGACATTAGTTGGAGAAAAGTAAAGGTGATTGTTTACTGTGCCACCCCTCATTAATCCTGAAAAAGATCTGCCCTATAGATCATAAGATCTGAAAAGGGGAACTTTAATTTTTTACTCTAAGTATATGCCATATGATAGGCCTTACATATGGCCATTTATTGATATTTTTTTTAACCTTTTCTTATTTAACTTAATTTTAGTTTGCCATTCCTCCCTCATCCCACCAAAACTTTGCACAACTACAGACTTAGCTCTAGAACAAAATGCCTTCAAAGACACTTAATTGTTGAATAAGGCAACTGATTTGGAACAAATACTTAAAAAGGTATCGTTGTGGAGGGTGATCCAGAACTCTGAAAATATTAGTGATAAGAATAGTTGTACACATATAATATAAAGTTAAGGTAAAAAAAAAAAGACTCCTTCTCTAGACTTTGACACTCTAGATGTAGATCTACTTGAAAATTGAGGTAGACCTAGGCGTAGAGTCTATCATGTACTTTACCCAGAATCATACTTAGACAAGATCATAATCATAGTCATAGTAATAAGTATCATATTAGTATGCCTATGACTGTCACTATGGCCTATAACTATAATAGATCTAGTCATTCTAGGCTTGTAGATTATACTGTAATAGCCTACTAGTCATTCTAGATGAAGATGAGACTCTAGAGTTAATTATTAAGTCTAGACTATACTCTAGTCACTCTAGAATCACTCAAGTAGTCTCGACTTTAGTATAGTGAGTAGATAATCATAAAAATGACATTGTCTATAATTATAAATTATAATATTAGATCTCACATCTAGGCCTAGGCATCTATCTATTTGACGGTATTTGACTTAATACATTACTCATTAAAATTATACTAAACCTTTACTTTATTTTGCTACCATTTGATCGTTTTTTCCTATCGATAATAATGTACACACTATTAAATGTTAGGTAACCTATATAAACAATAAAACAACCTAGATCTAAATGTGTATATAGATTCTATATATGTCATGCTCTAAAAAAAAAAACTTGAGCGTCACGTAGCAACAAGCAACGATGTGTGACAAGTGATTCAAATGATTCGAATTTATAGAAGAATCACGAGTTCTCATTCACTAAAAATTACTTTCTTGTAAAATGTGACCAAGGGCCGGCACACTTGTAAATTAGGATAACATAAACTATAAACAATAATAATGAACGACAATAGTATGCCTTTGATTTAGAAGATTATATATATAAATATAGGTTTAGCGTTTAAAATGGCTTTGCAAACCCAGATGCGACCTATATTTTTTCCACTTCTGATGCAGACAAAACTGTTAATACTTTACTAAATTACCATTTTAAGGCTCCCTCAGACGAATGCACTCCATCCAGTGGCGTAGCATCCATGGCGCGAAGGGGTTCAATGAACCCGGGCCCACAAGCAATAGGAGCCCACAGCTGTAGCGTAGCAAGTATGGCGCGAAGGAGCTCATTACGCTTGGGCCCATGCCTCAAGGCCAGTTGGTACCCACATTAGAACTTAGGAAGAACATTGGTTTGTTCATTTGAAACACTTTTAAGTAGTTTAACTCTGTTAAGAAGTTGTAGAAACATTGACTTTTAAGACACTATTACTTATATGCAGTCCTAACTGAATCAAACGTTATGACATAATTACCTTTTTTAAGAAAAAGGTACTGGTGTGATATTTACTTGTGTAGCAGGCAGTGGTTACGTCCTATAGTCCTCGCAATACTGGAGTGATATTTACTTGTGTAGCAGGCAGTGGTTACGTCCTATAGTCCTCGCAATACTGGAGTGATAGCCTATTTACTTGTGTAGCAGGCAGTGGTTATGTCATATAGTCATCGCAGTAATGGTGTGATATATACTTGTGCAGCAGGCAGTGGTTACGTCGTATACATCTACAGTCTCTAGCCATCACTTAAATTAAAATTTAACTTAACACTAACAGTCCAATATTTAAACAACATGCTTACATATTACTTCCTAATGTGTCTTAAAACGAATAGATATTAATTAATAATATCGTTTTATCCCGTGCTTTTAAGAATGTGCACTTATAATACTGTCTTTAATTCAGTCACAAGATGCACTGGCACTTGATTTCCAACATCAATTCGGTCCAACACCAAGCCGTGTTTATGCTTTCTCCCATTTAGCTCGAGCCTGTCACACAAGTCCTGGGTTGGATCCCCATACTAAATGAAATATACATGTTAAATGTTTTCTTGGAGGTTCAGCGAGTGCCTATTTAAAATATTTCGATAGCGGATTCCATCGGTGGTTGATTTTGAAACCAATACGATGCCAATGCCCATACATTCTCATCGTATGACCTCAAAACCATCCATTCGAAGTTTGTTTGTTTCTTTGTTTTCTTGCGGTGGTTGATTTTGAAACCAATACGATGCCAATGCCCATACATTCTCATCCAATGACCTCAAAACCATCCATTCCAAGTTTGTTTCTTTGTTTTCTTGCAGTGGTTGATTTTGAAACCAATACGGTGCAATGTCCACACATTCACATCGTATGACCTCAAAACCATCCATTCGAAGTTTTTTTTGTTTGTTTTTTCTTTTCTAGCGGTGGTTGATTTTTAAATCAATACGATGCCAATGCCCATACATTCTAATCGTATGACCTCAAAACCATCCATTCGAAGTTTGTTTCTTTGTTTTCTTGCGGTGGTTGATTTTGAAACCAATACGATGCCAATGCCCATACATTCTCATCGTATGACCTCAAAACCATCCATTCGAAGTTTGTTTTTTGTTTTTGTTTTCTTGCTGTGGTTCATTTTGAAACCAATACGGTGCAATGCCCACTCATTCACATCGTATGACCTTAAAACCATCCATTCGAATAACTTTTTTTTTTTTTTTTAAAGTTACGATCTTTACATTGGAATGTCTTTGCATTTAGATTACTCATTTTTGTCACACACTAAATTTGTCTTATTGGCTGGAGGGGGTGGGGGGGGGGTCCACCAAGATGTTCTTGAACCCGGGCCCACCAAAATGTTATTGAACCCGGGCCCAAGGGTACCTTGCTACGCCACTGACCCCCCCCCCCCCCCCTTTACGAGTTAGGCCTATAACTTAAAAGATTTTTAAAGTAAAAATAGATTATTATTCTGTCAATCCTAATCCCTTTTTTTAGCGGCCCCCGAAAGGGGAAAAGACGCTATTAGTTTTGTGCGAAATTTCTGTCCGTCTGTCCGTCCGTCCCGTTTAGATCTCGTAAACTAGAAAAGATATTGAAAATCCGACATCACAATATTTTAGACCATTCAAAGTTCTGATGCAACGGCTACTTTTTTTTTTCTGAAAACGAAAAATCTAGTTTTTAAAATCAGTTATGCAAGCAGTTTTTTAAAGAGAAAAAGCTAATTAATATGCATTATAAGTTAGACCTAAATTAAAACGAGTAGTAATCTTGTAAACTCAATTTTCGTAAACATTTTCTTTCATGTAAATATTTATTTGAGCATTCGAATAAGAGATTGGACCATTTCAAAACAATTAGGGCCTACATCAATTATAAGACCTCAATTAGGCCAGGAGAGGCGCGGTAGCTGAGCGGTAAAGCGCTTGGCTTCTGAACCTGGGGCCCCGGGTTCGAATCCTGGTGAAGACTGGGATTTTCAACTTCGGAATCCTTAGGCGCCTCTGAGTCCACCCAGCTCCAATGTGTACCTGATATTAGTTGGGGAAAAGTAAAGGCGGTTGGTCGTTGTGCTGGCTACAAGACACCCTCCTTAACCGTAGGCCACAAAAACAGATGCCCTATAGACCACAAGGTCTGAAAGGGGAACTAGTTAGGCCAGGTTCACATCTAACTTTGCATTCACTTGCACCTATCCTTTGATCTGCTGTACCGTTGGGGCACTACACAAGATCTGTCAACCTTCTTTCTCCATTCTTATCTCTCATTTGTCTTTGATAGAATTTCATTTGGATGTTCTTTCTGAAAATATTGAAGCCTGCCTGGGTGGACCACTTCGGGGGCCGGTTTTGAGTTTGTGTTTCCACACAAACTGTCTTTGTAATCTTGTTAAACTTGAAAACAGCATGGCATAATGTTGATCATAGTCTTGGTATTGATATCTACTACACTACTAAAAAAAAGGCAATATCAGCAATTCTAAAAGTCATGAAAGCATAAAGTTAGATTAAATGGTAAATGTCTATAAATTAAATATGATTGGCAAAGTTTGCAACTATTTCCTCCAGAAGTGATCAGGGAGCATCATGACGATTGTGTGGATTGGCCTAGGCCTACATTTTCTATTTTCTGCCTTGTATCTGAGAGCTGTCTGTTATCACTTTGTGACCGTTTTGGGGGGCTGGGGGGGGGGAATACTTTCATTAGCAGATAGAACAGTGGTTCTCAGCCTTTTTAGTTCCGCGACCCTTTTTACTATTGTCCACTATGCGGCGACCCTCAGCGTAAAACATGTTTTTGCTAATGCTATAAAATCGTAACAATAATGTAAATATCTGATAGAATTACCAATGCTGTATGTTTCATAACCAAACTATATATATATTCCTATTTATAACTGATTACCGAGATTGTAATTTTATGACTTGCATTTATTTACTTTTATATAGTGATCAACATATTCATTGTTTATGCTTATGTAGTAATTTGAAACGAAGCGTTTCGTCACATCGTTTTATGGATAGTAATTTAAACTGTTACAAATAAATACTTATGCTGTGACAATTACAAAGTGGGATAATTATGATTCAGTTGTTTGCATCATCTATTCGCGAATGACAATTATGTATATATTTATATATAAATAGTAGATACGCAAGAAAAATTTTTACAATGTCGAGTTTTTTTTAGACAAATTCTTTTTTCCGATGGTCTTAGGCAACCCCTTGAAAATTGTGATTCGACCCCCAAAGGGGTCGCGATACACAGGTTGAGAACCCCTGAGATAGAACATCACCAAAGAAACTCACGAACTACCTGGTAGAAAGTAATTCAGACTTTTCTTAAAATTGTTCCAGTGACAATTCGCGAACTACCTGGAAGAAAGCACTCCGGAGAAAAAGCGTCACCGATAATTAATTTAAGAAATTTATCTGCTTATAGATTCTACGACTTACAATAAAAAGTTTGTGTATTTTAATTTTTAAGGTATTTGTAGGCCTATATTATGTCTGACCTTATAGTGACTATTCATGACAAAGTGACTGGCTGTAGGCCTACCAATTAGTTGTTGATAGCATAATTTATTAGAGTGCCCCATTGTTTATATTTGAACGAGTTATATTTTGGAACACAGATGTGCGCAGAGTGGGTGAAACCAAGAGAACACCATGCTTATTTTACCATTAGCAAATAATTAGCCTACAGCTAAAGCGGAAAGCAGTCGCTAGAGGTTTGAATTAAGTGTTTTCCTTCTAGATGGATAGCCAGCCAAGGCTAGCCCATCCTGCCCGAAGCTTACAGGTTTAGGCGCATGTTTTGTTTGTTTTGTTTGTAAAATGTTTTACATGTTTCGGATGTTCCTTCAAAGTTGAAGATAGTTTACTTCCTAGTCCAAACCTCCCGCAGGACGACGGGGGATGGGAGCGGGCAGGGTTTGAACCCTCGACCGTCGATAAATCCGAACGACAGTCCAGCGCGCAAACCGCACGACCAGGCAGCCATCCATGTGATTGCCTTTGCTTCTTCGTCTGCCAGTAATAACCTTACGTGAATGCCGTTTGAGCTTGACTGGTTGTCAGAGGCTGCTGGAATCATGTTATAGGCATAGACATAAATAAATATAGACTGGCCGATAAAAGAGTTTTATGAAACGAAAATTTGTGACTTGCAATTTTGTGTATTTTCTTATACAGCAGTGTAGTTTTGTTTAATCTCTAAGACTGAAGACCATGCAACTTTTTAGACTTCGGAAATCCGAAAACAATAGATATACATGTTTTCAAGTTACATGAAGTTATTTCCTTTTTCCAGTCTATATTTATTTATGTCTATGGGTTATAGGTAATAGAGTACTTATATCTATTATCACTTCCGGCAAAAAATACATTATTATAATTCCTACATTTCCTACATATGCAAAGTAGTTTACACTGACACGTGTAAGAAACGAGCTGCTTGGTAGTTGGTACATCGAAACATTTATAATTTTAAATAATGTAAACGTGTCTCATCAAACTATATTTGGGCTTATATTGATTTGTACTGATGTGCATAACATATATTTTTTACTTTTTTACAGCCGTACTTGTTCTTGTATTCCTTAATACATCTTGGGTTCAAAGTTCGGCTATTTGAGGACCATCTGTAACGCCAAGAATGATTCATCAAAACAATAAATATGTCAATAAGGACCATAACCCTGCCAACCACTTTACTTCTTTTATCAAGAGACCATTTTAGCCTGGAATAGGTTGCCCGAATAAGCCAGTAAAACCAACGACTTAGCAGTTTGTCACTGATTAACATACATGACTAGATTGACACATTTCGCAACGTCTGTTAACATGACTGATGACAAGAAAACGTATACTAATCCCGGCGGACAAGCGCTTTATGTCTGCATCAGGTTTGGCTAAATAGACTGGCTTGGCGTCATCACGTGAAATAGTTCACCCTTCCTTATAATGCCAAATCGAAGACAATGCCATATTCACATTTATGTGACTGATGGTAGAAATATGATGGAGTCCAATGCCATTGATGGTAGAGTTATGATGGAATCCAATGCAATCGATGGTAGAGTTATGATGGAGTCCAATGCCATTGATGGTAGAGATATGATGGAGTCCAATGCCATTGATGGTAGAGATATGATGGAGTCCAATGCCATTGATGGTAGAGATATGATGGAGTGCAAAGTCATTGCAGCTTATGAACAAGGAAAGTCTGACTTTCTCAGCATGTTGTAGCTGACTATGAGGCCTAAGTGAAAGCTAAGGAACATTTTTTTTTGTGGAGCAAACTTCAAAATATTCACAAGAAAACAATTAGACACAGAGACAAGGAAACTGAAATTTTGGTTTAAATAGTTCATAAACATTTTATTGAATAAATTAACAATATAAATTATGACGGAAGTAAACTTTTTGAATTAAAATTTACAACGAATCATAAAGAAACCCAGCTGTTTTTTTTTGGTAATACAATCATAACAATGCTGCACAGAAATAAAATCTTAGGACTCACTCATCTCATTATAAGCATTATATAAGATAAAAAAAATGTTGGCTAATTAATTCATTCATAAAACATATTTGCAAACTGGACTTGCATGGGGTGGGGAACTGCTTGTCTTACAATGACTGCAACGAATGCCAGGGGTCTCCAATGTAATTCAGAAGCAATCAAATTTAGTAGTAGGTGTATCAACTCCCATTTTTCTAATGATTACTTTGTTGTGCGTAATCAATAAATGGTGTCAAGATGTACTTTTATTTATGACATAGTTTGAAATGTACAATTAAAGTAATACAAACCAATCAAAAAGATGATACTTGTTTTAAATACTGTGAAAAAGGGAGCATGAATAAAATGTCTGGTTCACTTAGCTAGAATTAGGATAATTCTGCACATCACCAACTCCTTAAAAATTTAGTTCATGAAAAAAAAAATGCAAATCATTGCAAGGTGAAAGAAAAAGGAAATAAAAATACATCTTTACAATTGGATTCAGGAATTGCTAAAACAAGGAAGTAAGTGACAACAAAAATTGAAAGATTTTAATGAACAGAACTGAATCTTACAAAGGATTATTTCAAAATAAAGTTAGTCACTGTCATCAGCCTATCAATAAAACATCTGCCTCTTAGCTCTGGAGTTAAACCCAAATTGAAATTAAAAATCCAGATTTAATAAACCTAGTAGTTTGTTTTCTTTGCAGCCCATTAGATTTCCATTTCATGAACAAGAGGATACAAGTCTAGTCTGAGAGTGTGACTGTTATGTTTCTATATTCACTTCCATTTTGGAATGCTGCTAGTCAAATGAAAGTCAAAAATAAAACATAAAAAATATTTTTTTTTTAAAAAGAGAGTAGGACAATGATTCAAAAACTTTTGTCCATGATTTGTTCAATATAATATTTCATATAATTGACTGGCATAATTTGTACTAATAAAGTCCCAAAAACTATTGCACATAGGGTACACTGGAAACTTAAATTTGTAAAAGAAACATTTGTATTACATTGTTCTTTTAGGAATAAGAAAAAAAATCGCATGTAACTATAAATTATTATTATCTATTTAACTATCAATTGTTATTATCTATTTAACTATCAATTGTTATTATCTATTTAAATATCAATTACTATTATCTATTTAACTATCAATTGTTATTATCTATTTAAATATCAATTACTATTATCTATTTAACTATCAATTGTTATTATCTATTTAAATATCAATTACTATTATCTATTTAACTATCAATTGTTATTATCTATTTAAATATCAATTACTATTATCCATTTAACTATCAATTGTTATTATCTATTTAAATATCAATTACTATTATCTATTTAACTATCAATTGTTATTATCTATTTAAATATCAATTACTATTATCCATTTAACTATCAATTGTTATTATCTATTTAAATATCAATTACTATTATCTATTTAACTATCAATTGTTATTATCTATTCTATCCTAACTACCGGATTTTTGTGCATATAACGCCCATACATGTAAACCAGGCACACGCGTATACCCTGCACAAATTACAAAAACCTGGATGTGCAAAGTGTGACTTGCTGTAAAGTACCAGTACATTAAGTTGTTGTTTAGTTGCTTACTTGTTACAATTGATGACTGGTATATTATAGATTCTATGCCTCATTGGTACAATTTATTTTCTTGTGGTTTATAATGAGATGTTCATAAAGCTTTACAATCCCAATCACACAGCGAACTATTGGACGTATAAAAACCCATCGATACGTCCATAGTTTACATTATGCTATGTATACGAGTAAAATAAATATTGTAAACCTTGCACCTTTGTATACCCCACATGTCTGCCTATCATTTGTAAAAACTTATATAGCCTGTGGGTTAAATGTGTGAAAATATGGTACAATCAAAAGAATCTGTAATTCAAATGTACACTCTCCCTCCTTTCCTTTTTTTTACAGTAAAACTAATTCTGTTGTGTGACATTTTAACTTTCACTCCAAAGATCTATTTTATCTTTTCAAACATGCAAATATTGGTAATAATACTTTTGTCACAGTGACCTATTGTTAATCCTACACTATTGTTTTTGCTTATTAATGTATTCTTGTATCTTAAACACTACAGATATTTATTGAGAAAAAAAAATCTTTCTATTTATGTATTTCTATTTAAGTCATTGAGATCATAGAGAATTTATTTCTCTCTTATGTCCCCTTGTGTAGGTCAGTGACATCTCCTTTTCAAAGTTCTTATTATTCCCAAGGAATGCAAAAGAAAAGTTCTAATTATAAGAATAGCTGCTCATACAAGAGGTTCTCAAAACTTTCTGTCATGATTAATGAGCAAGTTTGTGTAAACAAAACACAAAAATTAAAGATTGAATTGAATTGATGAATTAATTACAAAAAACAACTGAGCAAAAGCCAGAGGTTTCTACACTTTAGTCCAATGCCTGTCTTTGGGAGCGCATGGCATCTGGTAACCCTTTTCAATTCATAATAAATAAAGAGAGAACATGCAAAATCTTAAAGACAATGTTGGAAAATAAAGTTTCATCAGTTGCTGCCATAAACCAGACTGTAAAATAAAGATTGGTTGTCCTGTAAAAGAATACCAGGGGGACTGAACTCTAGCACGTTCCCATCTTTTAGAACCAACACTCTGTGGCTGTCTAGCACAGTGTGGATCCGGTGAGCTATGGTCAGCACTGTGCTGTCTTTGAACTCATATCTGATTGTGTTTTGTATTAGAGTGTCTGTCTCCATGTCTACATTGGCAGTGGCTTCATCAATACAAAGAACCTGATCAGAAGAAAGAAATAAAAATACAATGCGTTTGATTAAATTTTAGGGTTAAGGGGAGGCAATGCATTATTACAAGCTGCTTTATTTATCCCAATTAAACCCAGGTACGCTGTTCTGCCTCAACGTGGCACCCGGGTGGAAACGGTTACTTGAGGGGGTAACTAGGCTAAATGAATGACGAAACATAATTCCCGTGGGGATGCCCACGGGTAGACGAGAGTCCACCCATTGCATGGGCGGAGTTGCAAAAGAGTCCCCATAAACCTGTCACACATCCATGCACTGTTCCTCAAAGGACTGTTACATAAATGGCGAGTCCCCCACGGTGAGCTTGGTATAACGAAGGAAAATGGCGGAGGCTCCCGGTGTCCTCGGCCTTCGGCCATGTACAGCCAAGCATGCGTCGGGGGCCAAAGGCATTGGAAACAGCATAGGCATTGACTCGAGTCTCTCTCAAACAGAACTGTGTTCCCACAGGTTTTGTTTTTTTAACTGTTTGGCGTCCAAACAGGGTTTTTTTCAAACTTAGAGCTCGAAGAGCCTTCAGTTCAGCTCTTAAGATGATCAAACTTCAAACCCCAATTAAAAAAAAGTAAATGATAATTAATAGTACAAAGTGAGCTAGTGAAATTTGCCCTCGTAGAGTGTGACCAGAGAATGCTGACCATGTCCTTCAAAACTGCATTCTCCATCCAGATGCCCGAACAAGACACACATAATAATGAGAAGTACAAAGTGCAAGCTTTAAAGAATAATAAGAAAAGTATACTGGGCAGTTAATAATTCTTTGCAAGTATAAACACAGAAACAAACTGAGTATAGACAGAAATCTCATTTATTACACTAGTTGAATATATATCCTACTCAATAATAAAAAAAAACCCCATAAAAACATTGCTACCCAGTATCATAAAAATCAATAAGTACATATTGTATTTTCAATAGACAACAGCTACTAATTTCATTACTGTTGAAAATCAACTAAATTAAAAAAAACTACATATTAAAGAAAATTCTTATGTTATGAACAGCCCCTACCTTAGCTTGGGTCAGTATAGCTCTGGCTAAACATAACAACTGTCTTTGGCCAACTGAGAATTCCCTCCCATTTTGTGTAATGTTGGTTTCTAGTCCTCCCATTCTCTCTATGCACTCATGCAAGTGACACCTGTCTATAGCAGCCCATAGATCTGGGTCAGAATGGGAATTCACAGGATCCAGATTTTTACGAATTGTTCCACTAAATAAAAATGGATCTTGGGGAATGATTGCCATTTTGGACCTGATCAGAAAGAAAAAAAAAGGAATAATATTTTAATACATTTGATAAAATCTAAACTCACTTAGCTGGCTTATTTTAATTGTTTATTTTTTTAAAACTTTATTCCCATCAAGCTACTAATAGTCAGAATTTATATTGAGAACCAAGAGTAATTTTAGGCTGCCATCAGTCCTTGTTTTGTATCATAGAGAATTTCCTCTCATGGATATGTAGCCCTATTCTGGAGAAGCATTCTCTGCAACTTATATCACAGTAAAATTGGAAAGTGATAATACTGGCCTCTACATGGGTGTTTAAGGAGCCATTCTTTTTAGGTATGGCTTTTAGCGTGATGCATGATTCCAGATATTTGATTTGTACAAACACGTTATAAGGTAATATGTTTTTTTTAAATGAGTTTAAAAACAAAAAACAATAAAGCATTGACACTGTCGTGATTAAAAATAATTAGTAGGCAAAATGCTGTTAGTACTTTCTTTTAGAGATTTAAAAAAATAATTAGTTGAAATATGAGTACTTTAATTGAATAAATCCAATTAAACAAATGTTTCAATAACAGTATTGAAATAGATTTGTTAATCCAAACTGGTATTATTAATTAAACAAACTGAATGAACTGACTCAATTCTAATTGGGTTGCATTTATAATATAAAAAAAAACTTAAATGTTCACTAGATAAATGTCAATAAGACAGCTTTAAGTCCAGTTATATTTACCCTAGTGAAATCTAAAGCACATGGTCACATGATATCAAAAACAAATTTTCCCCCTAATTACTACATTGCTAATAGTGAAAGATATCCCATTCTAGTTGCCTTTCTTTTTGTGTAAACAAGGTTCAAGTCTTCAAGTCTAGCTTCTTTTAAAACAAAACGATGAAGCGATTCACTACTCTACAGTTCAAATGAAAGAAACAAACAAAAACAAACTATCTACCTGATGTCATTGAGATCCAAATATTTTACATTGACTCCATCCACTGTAATGCTGCCTTCACATATTTCCACCAGCCTAAACAGTGCAAGAAACAGACTGGATTTCCCTGCTCCTGTCCTTCCCACAATGCCTATTTTCTCTCCTGGCTCAGTCCTAAAGCTCACACCTTTAAGAACAGGATTGAGAGTATCCTTGTACTTCAGCCAGACATTATCAAATACTATAATACCCAGTGATGGCCACAGTGTTGGAGGCTGGTGGAGAAAAGGAAACCATTTGATTTACTCAGTCCTTGAGTTTAACTATTTTTTTCTAAATATATTTCAACCAGTCATTCCAAAGCTTTTTATTGGTCATTTTAATACACAATAAAAAGTTGTTTTTTTCTTTTCTTTTTTTTTTGGAAATACTAAAGGAACCACTGGATTAGACTAAAAATGTTTTAAATATCCACAAGAAATATTGTTAGCATGTTTATTTAAAAATTATTGCTGAAAAATATTTCAATTTTACTTTCAGTTAAATTGTTTAAGAAAGTAAAGAATGAAATGCAGTCGACAAATATGTGTGCATTTAAACTCACAAATATACTTCCAGACCAATTTTCTGAAGGTGTTTCTTTGATATAATGCTGACATCTCTCAACACTGACAAATTCTTTTTCTGTTGCTGTAAAGAACAGGACTACTTGACCCAGTAAGTTTGTCACTGACAGCGAATAAGATAAAGCAAGTCCCACTAGACCTGAAAAATAAATAATGCTGTTTGATAACATAGCATATCTCTAGTCACTTTTATTAAAATAAAATTGCGGCAAAATAATGACAAAAAGTAAGGTTCTTGGGTTCAAGTCATATTGGAGATTTCTTTAAGACACCCTTGAGTCAAACCAATTTCTTAGGTACAAGATATTTTAGAAAATAAAAAAGCAGTTGTGTTTCCCGATTTTTCTGTAACATCACACAAGCTAGGCTCTATCTAGCCCATCCCCTGACCTTGTAGTAGAGGAACGCATCGTACCCAGTGACAATTCTGATACTGGTGACGTCAAAAAATCTTCGTCAAACCACCCCACATTATGGGACACTTTCAGGTAACATCACACGTCCATTGATTTCAACTTTACTTACTGTAAAAGTCTTTTTGATTTCAATCAAGACATAAAGTAATGTGACATCCTGCATAAAACAGTAAATAACAAATGCACATTAATTTAGCTCTACCTGCGTTTACTGAAGTAAGCTGGTGCTGCAGCACTGCTATTAGTGACAAGCAGGTTACCATAGCAACCCCCAGCATTCTCAGTCTGAAGTTTAACCAACAGGAAGAAAGTTGAGATGCATACTGAGCCCTTTGATTGGTGTCCAGCCTTTGTTTATTCTCCTCACAGAATCTGTATCACAAAAACAAACAATAAGTTTACAATGAGAAACACTATTTATTTATTGATATAATTAAAGTATTCATCTAGTCTAAGCTCATTATCTAAAGTGGAGCCTCTCTGTGAAATTTGATTTATTAAAAATTATATAGAACCAAATACACATTCTATGCATTAAAAAAATGACGAATGCATTTATATTAAAACAACAAGAAAGTTTTAAAAATAATGAGTTTGAATTTTTTTTTATTTCAGAAATCTAACTTTACCTTTGAGAATGCCTCATTGCCCTGATAGTTGACAGTCCTGTTATGGTCTCAGAGAAATGAGCATATATTGGGGAAAGTGTTACACTTGATAATCTCTTTAGTTCTCTTGAAGTGTGGCGATAGTACAACTAAGTATAAAAAAAAACATTTTCAAGATTAATTTTCCCAATGAAACTTTAAAAGTTATAACATTACTTTTGAACCAAGCCAATAAAAAAAGTTGAATAAATTAAAGAACCCATAACAATAAACCCAAATTTGTGTTTTATTTTACACCTGTAACCTTTCACAGGATGGGGGAAGACAAGAGTTTGAACCTGGGACAATCATGACCATCAAATACCAATCCAGAGGACCAGACAGACATGCAAAGAATTGAAACAGTCATAAGCAAAGCAATTACCCGGTACTACTGAAGGAAATTTATAATTTTTTTGTTCTAAACCAATCTCCAAATTTAGGTTCATTTTATATAAAAGATATAATAAAAAAAAAGAATTTGTCTGATTGAATAAAATAATTCCAAATACCAAGAGTTCAGTTTTTATGTGAGCTAAGTTTGCAAATTAAACTTTTTGTTTATACATTTCTACCAAAAAAACCCCCAGATTTTGAACTTCAAATGCTACAAAACAACTGATGTAGAAGCAAACCTACCTGTATTTTATAGTATAAAGCAGAGATTGGAATCAAGCAAATTGCAAACCAAGGGAGACCATAACATGTGAGCACCAATGTTCCCAGGATTCCAAAAGCTTGTGCCAGGAATATGTTGAGTGTGAAAGGGAGAGAATCATCCACAGAGTAAAGGTCAGAAGAGAACCTGTTGACTATTCTACCGATCGGTGTGGAATTGAAGAAACTCATTGGAGCCTGTAAAACAGATAAGTTTTATTTACATAACAACAGTAAACGGAAGATATATAGTAAGGTATCTCTGGTTTCTAATCTTATAAAATAAGTTTATTAATTTTTGTAGCTGTTAAGAAATAGAGTATATTTTAGTTAAATTGCTTTTGTATAGGGTATCAGAGCACTGTGGTCCCATCTCTTTTCTGGTCATGTGATCTGTGATGGCTGTCAGGGTCAAAGTTTTCATGCAGCCTTTAGCCTCCAAGTAAACACAAATCATCTCAAGTGGGAAATGAACTCAAGCCCTCTTAAAAGGTGTCAAGATTCCTAAAAAGCTGGGTATATTCAGTAATGTCTCTAGATCCCATGCAGAAATCCTACTAAAAATAACCTTCAGCTAGATATACTAACCGTGAATTCTTAAAAAATAAAGATTAAAAAAAAAAAAAAAACTGCAAAGACTTTTGTAAGTCTTATTTATTTTAATTTTATTTTTTTTACTTAAGGAAATTACATTAAATTAAAAAGTTTTACTTTGAGATCGTGCTGTAGGCTTGTGAAAGAATGAATGACATGTGTAATGATTTATTTACTTTAAGAATGTGTTGTGACCTAATGTGTAATGAAATATTTACTTTAAGAATGGCACCCAATAAGTCATTATGCATGACAGCAGCAGCACACAGCCCTCCATAGGCAAACAGAAAGGATCTCAGTAAAGTGGACAGGATATTGAAGCCAGTCAGGCCAGCATAGATGCTCAGGTAAAACACAACGTTGTCACTAGATGTGTTTAAGCTTGTCCAAGGCTTTGTGTTACTGTGAAGAGTAAAAATGTAAGATAAGAATACTATCAAACATCTCAATAGGTAATAATCAGTTACTCCCCTGTACCCTGATATTTTTTCCCAAAGTTATCATACTAAAAGTTACAAATATTCTTTCAAAGAAAATTATTACAAATTAGGATTATCCATGTTAATTTTGTATTTTATATATATTTTTTTTGATTTGCTGATGAAAAAACTTATTTTGCCAATGTAATTAATTTAAAAAATCCTTACAAGAGTATATAAGTTGCTAAAAATAAATTAGATAACATTAAGTTTATTGAGGACAGAAAAAATGTTACAATTCAGCTATCTCTTGCAGAGTCCAATGAGTAGCATTATCGGCACTTGCAGGTATTTCTTTCTCTGCACTGTTAGTGACCCAGTAGGACAGCCACCAATCGCCAATGTTTCTAGAAGCTGAATAGAAATATTGTAATTTACAAAGCCACCCTATGTTGAATATGTAGCAATATTCAACTTTTTAACAAATAAATTTCAGGTCCATTAATCTCTATTGAACTAAATTCTAATGTTGTACTTACAATTGTTACTTACAATGCACTAGGTTTTTAAGAATTTTTTTTTATTTGAGGGAATGATTTTTACTATTCCCTAATTTTTAAGGATTTCCTTGTTTGAGACTCGATCCTATGTCAAACTGGGAGTCGAACACTTTGTGAGGTTGGGACAGAGCGCCCCATGAGGTTTGCGGGACATGTTCTACGTCAAAATGAACTACGCACACCAAGAGTTGCGATAACATAGAAGCCAATAAGAGAAAAGCGCAAACAGGGACACCCTCATATTACTTGGGGACACATTCATGGAGGACCTCAGAACAGTGGACACCAGGTGGGAGGAGGCTTCAGACATTGCCAATGACAGATCTTTATGGAGACAGCTTGCTGCCCAATGCGCCGAACGGTGCGGGAGGACCTAAGTCTAAGTCAGTCTAATTTTTAAATTAAAAAAATGAGGAAAATACTAATCAATAAATTGAAAAAATGTGCATAAATCATCCATTATACATGTTATAGCTACCTAGCTAGTAGAATTTGAAGAATCAAAAAGAGTTGTTAGGGTTAGGAAATGACCACAAGTTTAAGTTAGAGTCTAAAAAGTAATGCTGGAGATGGAGTAGGAAAAAGACAATAGATATTTTTCCCTTTAGAAAAGACCTCGCATGAGTGTTGGCGCATTAAGTAGTTTCATAACAAAATATTTTTTAAAAACAATGCAATGGCTTCTCTCTGAAGCGTTCTTCACTCCTCCACAAGACTGAAGTTATTGAAACCTGAGATTCCTAGTGTGTATGATTGTTCAACTGACCTTGCATTAGAAACAAAGAGAGCAGCACTGATGAAGAAAGACAGGCGCCAACAGCCCTCCAGTAAGCCTTGTACACTGCCCCTTTCACAACTCCTGTTTCTCTTTCTTCTTCTTCAACTAAAGTGTAGTCATCTTTGGCAGTTGGCAAAGTCTCTGATTCTTTACCCTCTTGATCACTGTCACTGGCTCTTTGCTCTTCATTAAAATTGATGTCTAACAAAACCTGACTAGGTGAACCTAACGACAATAAACAATGCCCAATAATTTAATATATAACAAAGACAATTTGTGTTTTTTACAAAGCTATATCAACTCACTCTATCTATCTGTCTGTCTCCTAAAAAGTTCGCTTGTTTCTCCCACATCCAGTCTCGGATTAAGCTAAAATTTTGCACATTTATTTCTTTTACTTGACAAAACAAGAATCAATAAAAAAAATACTAACCAATTAGTTAATTAATTATTTTGTTTGATATCAAAAAGAGAAAGAAATTATACTTGACTGATGTGGTGGTATAAATTGAATTAGTCCCCTTTATACTTTGCTTTAAAGTTTGAAAGTAACAATACAACTATAAAACCAAGTATATTCATAAGCACTTCTCTGGTACAGTGGTTAGAGTGATGAGGCCTGAGAAGCCCAGAGCCCTAAAGTTCAAATTCAGGTAGTTCAACTTGAAATATTTTTTTTTTATAAATGCATTTAAAAAGTGTTCACAGTAATATTCACCCAGATACACACTTCTTTCTCCCCCACCCCTTTCCCAACTGATCCAGACAAGTGATAGGATCATAGAGTATTCAAAAAGCTAAAAGCATTCAATTGCGCTAAACAAAACCTTTAATTGCTAGATTGATTATTGTTAGTCTAGATCTATTAGAAATTTAATTACATGACAGATCCAACTACACTTAATATATGGTAAGCTTTGTTGTTTTTTTTTCTAAGTATTTTTTATATTTTATTATTTTCCTATTAATTAAAAATTCAAAACAATAAAAAATTCTGTTTCCTCCAGGATGTCAAGCTAATTAAGCTAATACTTGTATAGTCCAGAATTTTAAAAAAATTATTTGAAATTGTTACTTTTCAAACTGTGGTATAATTAACAAATATGGTAAATATTTTCTCAAGATTTGCATGATATCTCCTTTATTTTGTTGATATTTGTTTTAATAAAGACCATCAAAGAAAGTCATTAGTAATGATCATAATAATTACCTAGGCCTTTGTTTTCAAAGAGTTCATGCCAAAAAATGGTGAAATATGTTTCTCTATTTTTTTTGGTAAGAAATTAAATTATGAAATGAATGAAATACAACCTAAACCATATGGTGTAAGATGTAAAAAAATGAAACCAATTCTTCAACAACAACAAACCTGATTTAAAGATGACTCCATTTTCCATATGTAAAACTAGATCCGCCTTTTTCAAATACTTCACATGGTGTGTGCATAGCAACCTTGTTTTGTCTTTTAGCAATCCCATGATGCAATGCGTGTAGATGTGCTTAGCTACATGGGCATCTACAGCTGATAATGGGTCATCTAGTAAATAAACAGCTTTGTCCTAGAGAGCAGACAAAATATTGAAAGGTTTTAAAATGGAAGGGGGGGGGGGGGAGGAAGCGGCTAATCAATCAAGTTCCAACTAGATGCAAAAAGAAGCTTCTACTTTACCTGATACACAGCTCTGGCTAATGCTACTCTGGCTTTTTGCCCACCACTTAATGTCAAACCATTTTCTCCTATCTCAGTCATGTCCCCTGCAGGAAGTATCTACATCATATGAAATCATAGTATATTAAATATAATATTTTCATCACACACATATTGAAGATTTAAAACCCAAGAGAAGACAGTATATAACTAAATATATTTATTTGTAAGTGTGACATATTACATCTTGAAAGACCATCTTCTCACTTTGCAACTTAGACTAAAAAGGCCAATCCTTGATACATGAGGCCAATCTTTGATACAATAGAGGCCAATCTTTGATACAATAGAGGCCAATCCTTGATACACAAGAGGCCAATCCTTGATACACATCCAAATTAAATATATATATGTTATTGACATACACATTTAAAGATGAAACTTTTTTTGTAACAATAGAACAAAAAATCTAAGAGAGCAATTTTTAAATGAGAAAAAAGACTTTTGCTTTTTATACACATTGATATAAAAGAAAATAAATTAAAAGCTTAATATTATAATTATCAAAGTCGCCAGTTGAAGGTGGATGTAAAGTTTATTAGCATATTTAATGCCATGTCTGTTTCAAAATTCTAAAACATTTAAAACCTTAACTTTGAAATAGCATATATATATATGGGGCCTTCTGTCAATGGATGTGCCCATATGAGTTACTGGTGTCAGTTTCTCCTTGAATCAGGGACAGAAATAGCAGAAAGACAAAGTTCAACAAGAAGCAATAGCATTTTTTAGAGTTTAAAAAAACAGTAAAAAGATAATTTTTATAAATGTTGGACAATCTTCCCCATGCATCACCCCTGCAAAAAATTTCAGCTACACTATTGACTGAACTATGAATAAAATCAGACAAACCTTTAAATCTTCAATAAGAGCGCAAGCCTCCAGGACCAGCTCATATCTACGGCTGTCATAACAACGACCAAACAATATATTATCACGTACAGTCGCATGCTGGATCCAAGCTTCCTGAGCCACGTAGGCAAAGCCTTCATCAAGATTCTTGACATAAATCTCCCCTTGTGTTCTACGAAGTTCACCTATTATAGCATTGAGCAAAGAGCTTTTTCCAGAACCTACTTTACCAATGATTCCAATGAACTGGCC
This sequence comes from Biomphalaria glabrata, assembly GCF_947242115.1. Classification (NCBI taxonomy): domain Eukaryota; kingdom Metazoa; phylum Mollusca; class Gastropoda; family Planorbidae; genus Biomphalaria; species Biomphalaria glabrata. The sequence continues at coordinate 15,239,188 of NC_074713.1, read as the reverse complement.
CTTTTAAATAGAAAAGATGATCCTTAAGATAAATTATTTTTTTCTTATAAATATTTTTCAAGGCACTTATTTGGTTTGGAATGTCATTATATATTATTGTTAGTCAATCAAGAAAATGATAACCTGTAACACATTTAAGTTGATTCTTTCCAAATTTTGAGTTTTGGTCACATGATCATCTTCTTCGTCTATACTTGTATCGTTCCCTGAACTTTCAACAGCATTCTTTGAAGTGTTCTCTGGCGTTGTATTCCTCCATGAAAAACTTGCATTTCTTATCTTTATGGTTCTGTCTTCAGCATCTGGAGAAAACATAAGAAGTAAATGAGTGAGTGATGATGTTTCTTGACTTTAAAATGCAAAGGGAGATTAAAAAACAACAACAAACAAACAAGAACGTCAATATTCTCTAACCTTGTTTAATGCTGTAGAATTCATCTAGCTTGTTATCTTCCAGGCAAACAAAATTCTGAACCCGCTTCAGTGATACCCATGCTTCAACCAGGCCATTGATAACCCAGGGAAAAGAGTTCAGTGGACTGATAAGCATTAGAAACAAAGACAGACTTGTGAAGACCTACATTCGTTACAATAAAGTGGAAGATGGAGGTCAAGATTATGTCTTTTTTAGCTATAAATATATACATTTCAACATTTATTCATGGTAACTTGGATCTCTAATTATAATAGATCATTGTGGTGTATTGTTGTTCTACCACCAACAGAGCAATGACCACCTTAGACATCCTAGTTGGAAATATATCAATATTGGCAAGGACAAAAATAAATTTGACTGATAAGTAGATTGTATTCTTTATTGGGCATCTAGCAACATTTGCAGAGGACTTTTTTTTGTTTGTATTTATGATCAATGCAACAGTAATGAACTTATGTTACAATATAGAAAGAAAGTCACTGCAATGAAGTTATAAAATTGACAAATACTTACTTGAGTTAAATAATTTAAATGAAAAAAAAAATGTGTATAAGAAAAAGACCGTTTTATTTATAAATATTAGAATTTAAAAAAAATTACTAATATTTTTTAAAAACAAATTATAGAAAATAAAACTGTGATCACAATCTAAAAATTCGAAAAAAAAAAACAACAAAAAACCCATTAAATAATTGGAAAAGAAATTTATCTGTAAAAAAAGAGATGTGCTCAATTTGTAATTCTACCTTAGCTGCCGTGAGTTTGTTGCCCAACAAGACAAAAGTAGTAAATGTGAGAATAGCCATTAGGACAGGAGCTGTAGCCCAGAAGAAAACACACATGGCATCCAAGTACTTTCTGCCTCTCAGACACTTCAGTTCCTTGCGTCTGATTTCATTGATGCTAGAGGTAAAGTGAGACTCCCATGAGAAGAGTTTTACAACCTTGATGCCATGTAACAGTTCATTAGTCACCTGTTCAAATCATGTATGTTCTTGTTAAAAGTACAGTCTAACAATGTGGATCTCACTACATTTATATCTCTAAATGTATTTTACATTAAATTTTAACACATGACATCAACCTGTTTATAACAAAATCTCATTCACCTTACAGTCTTCTTAAAAGGACATAGGGAACATCCTAAGTTATCAATACAATGTGTCTCTAAGTGATAATAAAATGATTTTTTTTTTAAGATAAAACTGTCCCACGTTCAAAACACAAAGAGTGAACTGGTAAGTAAAGATTTTAAAAATGTATTATATAAAAACTACATATACAATGACCTTGACTCTTTCATCTTTATATGCCATCATCTCTGTACTAAGCTGCCCAATCTTCTTGGCAATCCATTTGTTGATTGGAATCAATATTAAAGCAAAGGCAACACCTGCCAGGAATGCTAACCCGACTTGCTGGTACAACAATACTAATGATACAGCAATCTGTAAATAATAGAAAAATAAAATTTAAAAAATGGAAGATGGTAAACATTTGTGCAAAAAATATTTAAATTAGGATTAAAATAAAAAAAAAAAGAAATGCATTCTGTAATCTTCTAAAACTAAACATGGCAGCATGGTAGTAGAATTTGAAATTTTTAAAAAGTTGTTCCTTTTTTTGTCTATGCCTTAAGACATAGAACAATAAGGTTCATCTCGTGGATAACTTTTTTCATGTGACTGTAGATTCCTATTCTAGAGAGACATTCCTGTTTGCATTCAGTGCAGATAAGAACTTTGAAAAGATAAGAGCCTGGGCGTCAGCTATGGCTAGAATATTGTCGCCCACACAGTTGTGTGGAAAGAGGAGAAAACATATATGCACACACAATCCATTGGACCTAGCCCTTTCTGATATAATCACTAGATCTTAAAACTATTTAATTAATCAAAATTAATTTTTTTAAAATAATTATGTCATTTAAAAAGAATGTAAAATATTTTTACCTGAAAAGGTAAGCTCCAAAATGCATGAAAACTTGGACAGAAATTCAAAATTCTATCAGTGTCAGTGCTCATGAAGTTGACTATCTCCCCTGTTGTAAATTTAGAATGGACGGCTGCGGTGATCAAAAGAGACTTTCTATAAACTGTAGTTATGAGGGCACAACGCATTTTGAAAGCCAGTACTTGCACATTGTAGTCAAACTGAGTTGAGCAAATAGTCCCAACAAAAGTGGTAAGGAACAGACCCATCGCAAACAGGTAGCCTTTATAAACATCTTGGTCTTTATTTTCCACAAAACTGACCAGATAATTGAGCAGCACGGGACCGGCAAAGCCTAAACTGTCAGCCAAAAGTTTTAATATGCCCAGGCTGTAATATTCAGCACCAAAGGCTTTGTTCAGAGCTTTAAAAAGTGTCACTTTTGTTACTATAGCATTGTTCTGATGTGAATGGGCTGCTGTTTGATCAAGTTGTGCAACTGATGGTAGAGAAGAAGATATCTGGTTTTGATAGCTCTCATATTGCTGGTGGAACTCTTCAGAAGTGGAATGGTTATTGGGACTCAGAACGCTGGCATAAGGCTCAAGAAGTGGGTCCGCATTAAGCTGACTTGTGCTGGTTTGGTGATCCTCCCTACAGCTGCCACTTGTCCTAGACACATTTGTCAAAGTGTTTTGATCATATTTTAGTTGTAAGACTTGCATAACTTTTTGGAATTTGTCATCAACACTTTGTGTATTTAGGCGTTTGGGGAGTAGGTAGAGATCTGAGATAGATTTTATCCTAATCTTGGCTCCTCTGTACATCAGAGGATGCACCCAGTGAAATGTTAACCATGATAATATGCCCACGCCCTGTTCTGCAACTAATGTATTATCTTCTGATGGTGTTGTTGAGTTGTAGGATCTAATTCTATCCCAGGTCAAGGGCCTTTGTTCCTCCTCAGTTTCATTGATCAATCGAGAGAGTTGTGCCTGATATTCCCGTGGTCTGTTAGGTACAAGGCTGATCATATAGATAACACTAGCAGCCGCATTGATGTAAGTTGCATACTCTTCTGTGAGGATGCGATATGGAGAATGGGATATGTGTCTTGTTATAACTGTGTGCATATGAATAGCACAAGAAGTCAGCACTAAAGTAAAAGCAACAATGGCACTAGGTGGACCTCTTAAACTGTTGTCATGAAGAAATCTTACATTCCAAATGTAAATGACATGTAATAACCAAGACAGAAATGAGACTCCTGCTGTGACTCCATCAGCAACACTAGGAAGCAGCTTTTCTATTGTTACTAGAAATATAACTTGAAATACTGGGCACAACAGTAAAACAATTGTACATAAAAGTCTAAGGACAAGAAACCAAGTCCAGGCTACATTTAAATTCATACCATTCCATGAAGTCTGCCTTCTACCAAAATGATAAACACTTACAATGGCGAGAATCGCATGAGTTGGAGTAAGGATTGCAACTTGCTCAAAGCAGTGACCAAAGTCTTTTCCTTCCCATGAATGCATAACTTCTCCATGTTGACAAAGATCTGACCAGTTCCAAGCTGGAGTTTTTGTAAGCGATGCCATATGGACTAATTGTGTTTTCTCTTGGCATTCAATCTGCCCAGCTATAAATAAAATACTTCAGAATTAGGATAGTCAACATCAATATAGAGATATATATTATATAAAAATTATTACAAGTTTAAGGAGGTTTTTTATACATATTCATTAGAAGTTAAATAAAGCAGGTCAGATTATTGTTTTAATTCATTTCAGTTATCATAATAAAGTATTAATAATAAAGTTAATTTTCATTCATTACATTTCTGTATTTTTAGTAGTCCACCAGCTATATAATAAAATATTTAACAAATATTCAGCTAATTGAATAACAATATTCAAAACCATTATACATTTGTCAGAGAATAAAAGTTTTCTAATTTTCTTTGAAATATAAGTATGGCCTACAATAAAACTAATAGTAATTACCATAAAGCTTTTTTTTTAATTGTAAGAGATTTTATGATGCCAAATAGGTTGGTCATTTAAAGGCCTAAGACGGCATAGTTAATCAATTAAAATAACACTTCATTTGCAGAACTAAAATATACTCATGCAAAGCTTGGTCCTTTTAATAATTTTGAATTAAAGTTGTCTAAAAGATATTTTACTGCAACATTGTATTTAAGCTGCCTAGTCGAGTGGTATGTGCTACAGATTGTCATCTCCATGGACTTAAGTTCAAGCCCTACCCACAGTCTTCCCCAGCAAGAGGTTTGAGCTAGGATGTAAAAATCTTTATTTCTGAAGAATTGTTCATAACTTTTGAGTCATGATTCATGTCAACCTGAAGGGTCTACATCAGTACTTCCAAAACTGTGGCCCTGGGGGTGCAACGTCCTAACAAGGAGGGTGAGCGGTCAATTTACTTTTCAAGATACTAGATCTAGGTTTTAAAAATGTATTTTTACTGTATCTAGATCTAGTTAAAATCCATGACCATGTTTAAAAAATTAAAACATCAGTAAGAGATATAAATTCTATATATATAATATATATCTAGAATTATAACTAAGACTACATATAAGATCTTAGAATTAAGTACAGTGTACTACAGTAGTCATAGCAGGCCAACTAAGACTAAGTTAGAAGAGTTTACTAGAGATATAGACAGTGATAGATCTGTCTAAAGATCTTGACAGATAGTTCTAGTGATTCTAGTTACTTTAACTTTTTAAGTTTAACTTTAAAAGAGTAAGTTAATTCTTTAGAATACTTTATTAGACTTTAAATCTAGATAGTTATACTATACTGACTATAGTCCTAGATCTAGAATTCTAGTTATTCTACTATTTAGTATTTCTAGATCTAGAAGATCTCTACTCTACATCAGTACATGAAAATCTTTCATCATCATGTCTATAGTTCGTCCATTGTGGTTCGATAATTACCACTTTTGTCATTCAGGGGGCTGAGGACTTTGCACTAAGGATTTGTGCCTTCTCATGTGGCTGGTGAGACCTATCTGAGCCCAAAATTTTCGGCTGCACACTGGGCAGGTTTTTCCAGCTGGAGCTAGTGTCATTGGCCTTGCTTTTCTTCTCTGGCACTTTTCTTCTGCCAGAGCTGATCTTTTTTCCTCAGCAATTTGTGCGCCAATTTTCACAGTGCGACGCCATGAAGCTCTGTCATGTGCTTCTGTCTCCCAGGTGGCTGGGTTTATGCGAAATGCTTTCAGAGAAGCTTGATTGAGGGTGTCCCTAAAGGATTTTCTTTGTCTGCCTTGTGAGCGCTTTCCTTTCCTTATTTGGCCATACAGGAGTCGTTTAGGGAAGCAGCAGTCTTCCATTCTGCAGACGTGTTCTGCCCATTGCAGCTGGGACTGCATCAGGATTGCATGGGTGCTTTGCAGACCCGCTCCTCAAACTAAAAGGACTTCAGTATCTGGAATTTTTTCTTGCCATTTTAGATTCTGTATTTTTCTTATTAGACAGGTCATGTGGAAGTGGTTCAGTTTTATTTGCATGTATTCACATAATTCAGACTGAGGCTGAATATTCTGTATCATTTCTAACATGATCTAGATCTAGATAGATCTATTAGATATTATTCTATATAGATCTAGGCTATATTTGTTTAGATTTATTTGAATTAAATAATTAAAAAAAAATAAAAAATTAATATATATTAATATAATTATAATAATAATTTTTATTTATTATTTTAATATTTAGTATATAATTTAGTATACAGTCAGTATAGATCTAGAGTTAAATGTAGTAAATTCTAGTAATTCTAATTCTAGTATAATAGCATCTATTATGATTATCATCTAGATCTATGTTATACTTACTACTAGAGTCTTACTAGACGTAGGTTTAATCTGTTGACTCTGTCATGGTCATGATGATGATCATTCATGATGTGTTTTCATTTTTATTGATGACAAAATGCGAAAATAAAATAAATCTGGCACGGAACTATATATTTAATAGATCTATTTTTAAGATTTGATAACATTATTATAGATTTGTAATGATTTAATTAGATTCATTTCTCCTTTGATTTAATTGCTAATGAAAGGTTTTGATGTCTTAAGGCTTTATAAATTCTTAAAACCAAATTATTGTGTTTTCAGAATAAGGTGTTAATAAACGAAACTTTAACTGGAAATATTAGAGTCACAGACCTATATATATATGTCTATGAGTCTAATATCTTTTACTTATTTTTTAATACAGAAGAGCAGATTGGTTGAGGAAATATAGACACAATACATAAGAGATGTTTCTGTTGACTCGTTAGATTTAGTCTAGACTAGATCTATTTAGAATATTTAGATCTAGATTTTAAATCAATAATAAAAAAAAAAATCTCATCTAGATAACACAGATTCTATAAAATGACAACCATAAGACCATTTAGATGTGACGATCTGTTTAGATTTAATAATGTGTACGTATACGCCGGTATACATATACATCTACTTCAGTACTTGATCTAGTCTAGATTACTAGATAGATCATAGAGTATGATAGAGTAGAGCGCAAAGCCGCAACCGCAAATCATTTCATTATATATTTAGATCTAGTTATTAGTAAAATAGATACTGATATAAGAGTATTTAGACTTAGATAGTTACCAGTACTAGTTATTACTAGTAATACTAGTATAACTATAAGTAAAAAAAAAGTATTATAATTATTATTATAGCTTTTATATAGCGCTACTTTCATGCTCAGAGCGCTTTACTTTAGTCCAATCTCATTTGTGGACCAGTGGGGGGGGGGGGGGGAGGGGGTATCTAGGAGTTGGTTTTCTGTGCTGCCTTTAGGCGCTCAGTAAACACAGCTCTGCCCGAGTCGGGTGTCCAACCTCGAGCCCCCTTCTAGGTAGCCAAGACAAGCCAAGTTCAAGCGCACTTAGCCTCTTGACCACGCTTCCCACTATTATAAGCCATACCATAACAATTGAATAACGATAATAACATAACTGACTGATTAGACTAGTGACTAGAGTATCATTTGATGTAGAGTTAGAGTCTACTGATAAACTGATATTTATATTAACAAATTTACAAAATAACTTTTGAAAATATGCTATCAGTTTTGTGAAATAAAATGTTTATTATTATAAAAACTTTTCATTTATAACGATTATTATATAGACTAGCATCTTTGACTTAAGATTTATATCTTTAATGCCTGGCATCCTGTAGAGATCAATAATATCAAATATACAGATAATGACGGGACACCCCCCTTTATTTTTACTTCATTTGAATTTAAAACGCAGGCAAAGAAACATGTCTCTCCTTTTAAAAAATCTTTGATACCAGTCTCATGTGTTTTATTTGCCATTTAAGACTTAAAAACAGCACTAAATGTTAACCAACCACCCTTCTCCTGGAGAGGTAGAATAATGTGTAATGTACTGCATATATATATTGTTATTGAAAATACTGAGGCAAGTCCCAAAAAGCTTCTTGTGAAGTCTGGGAGCTCATGAGGTGCCCTGACTGCACTTCCCTATCCAGGCCTGAGCTAGCCACTGTCCTGTTGGCTAATTTTTCTCACTGCTATGGCCATATTTTGACTCACGATTCCCCCATCTGTGGGGAAGAAGAAAAAACCATGTCTCATTCTTTTTGACTGCCCCAGACTTGAAGATCTCCATCTCCACAGGTCTGAGAAACCAAAAATCCTCGACCTGTATGGTGACATGTATGCTCTATGCAAAATTGCAGCGCTTCTGTCCAGGGCTTTTGTAAGAGAGGATTTGAGCCTCTCAAGCCCACACTCAAATCTAGTTTGATGATGAGGGTGGTGATTGGAAATACTACATTTTGTTTCTTAAGGACCAGCACTAGATAATCTCCCTTGCTTGACCTGTTTTAGTATTTGCCAATTTTTTCTGTACAATGTAGGTGTTAGAGCCAGTTAGAGTTAGGGTTAGTCTACAGTCTTGACTTGAAATAGCAGATGAAAATTAAAACATTTTGTTTTGTTTTAACTATGTTAAAGGTTAGGGGCTAGGAATTAGATGTTAGGGTTAGGAAACTTAGAGGTTTAGTTTAGGGTTACAGATTATAGGGTCTAAGCCTTATGTGGATAAATATTAAAACACATAAAAGATGATTATAGTATAGAGATGGGAGATCATTCTGTTTTATTTGTAACTTTGCCAACATGTTTTCCAGTTAATGTATCTAATCACATAACCAATACCTAACTTTCTAGATTAGTCACCCATGTATTAATTATAAAAATGGTAATTTCTTCATTTAGATGTCATATTTATCAATGTTCAGATTCTGATAAATTATAATAGATCACTAATATAGATCTAGAACTTGTCACTATATTAAAATTATTATTTAAATAAAATTTGTATTTTTTTTCTTATATTTACAGAAATCTTGATCCACTTACAGAAACAGTATCCTCTTATTTAAAATTATTCAAATATTTTAAATCTAGTATTTTATAGGTTCAATTCATAATTCTGTATTATAGATCTATAAATATCTACTTTTATTGTTGCTCTTGCTTCTCCTGAGTTGTAGACCTGCATTGCTAAAATCAATATATATATATATATATATATATATATATATATATATATATATATATATATATATATATATATATATATATATATATATATATATATATATATATATATATATATATATGCAAAGGGAAAAAAAATTATCTGAAAAGTGTCCATTTGTCTGATCTGCAGCAGTAATACACTTTTTATTTTAACAAAAATATTTCTAAATATATACAGTGCCTAAAAAAAGCTCTAATCAGGTATCTTTCAATGTCCCTTTAACCAAGATCATTTTAAAAGTTTCCTTATTCTTACTGTCCAAGCTAAATTGAAGCTAATATCAATAATTATATCTTTGTTTGTTTGTTTCTTTATTAATTTAAAATATTTGTTGTCTAATAAAACAATATTTAGTCTTTTAATGACTGCTTTTCGGTCAGTTGAAGTAGAGAATTTAGTTTATAGGTTTTAGTAACTCTTTCAGTATTGTAGTAAGTGGTTTGTTTTGTCATTTTTATCAGATTTTAAGGCCAGATTGCAACTTGGTTATGATGCTCACATGTCTGGACATTTCCCTTTAAATTTTTTTTTGGGATTCCTAAATCTGTTTGATTAAGTTATAAATACAACAGTGTTTTTAAAGAAAATACCTTAACTCTACCAGTATGGATTACCATTTTACTTACAGTATTTAGCTCATTGGCCAGAATATTTTCAAGTGCTAGAGTCACCCAGTGGAGAAATAATGGGCTACAGTAAGTTTAAAAAAATGTTTTTGTTTTTTTTTGCTTAAAAGTATAGAAGAATAATGTTATGAAACACTTAGAAAGAGAAAGATACAAATTAAAATTGAACCAGTTGTCTGTGAGCTATTTGTTATGACTTGACTTGATACATATTGTTGTAAAGATAAGGTTTAAATTAGATTGAGAATTTTTTTTTTCAGTTATGGGAAAAGCTGAAGGTTCTGGGGAACAGTGGCATGGTCATGTGACTGCCTTAAGTGTTGCTCCTGAATTTCGACGTCTGGGCCTGGCAGGAAAGCTGATGAATGGTTTGGAGGACATATCAGAAAAGTGATTTTGCAATAATATATAATTTATAATCATAATGTGCATTTAAACTTGCATTTTATTTTTCACTTTATTCAAATTTTTAAGCTGTGTCATATCAATACATATTTGTGTACATTAGTGGAGTTTTGAGGATTGTTTTAAGCAATTTGTTTTTAACTTTAATCTTCACCAGAAAGCAATGTTACTTTGTTGACTTGTTTGTGAGGGTATCAAACAAAGTGGCTGTGGCTATGTATGAGAAACTAGGATATAGTGTGTACCGACGCGTGCTGGAGTACTATTCAGGAGAAGTGGATGAGGATGCTTTTGGTAAATAATTGCTTTCTATGTGTAGAAAATACTGCAGATTTCTAAGTCTTATTCAGGGATCCATCATCTATTGAAAGCTTAAATTTGTTTGTTCTAATGGATTCGTGCTAATAAAAGCATTACTTATCAGAAAAGCAAATGTAGCACATCCACAAGATCATTCTTTCTTAATTAGAGTTGATATGAACAGTTAGTCCCAAAGGATCGTTGTTCAGAATAAAAGCATCACTTATAAGGTTTAATCAAAAGTTTTTTTTTCCAAAAGTTTTTTTTTCCAAACTCCCACACCCATAAGTTCATTCTGTCTTAAGTAGAGTTGATATGAATAGTTTGTCCCAATGGATTGTTGTTAGGAATAAAAGTATTACTTTACCACACCCACAAGATCATGTTGTCTTAACTCATTAGCTACTAATGCGACCTTCCCCCCTCAGTACTAATGCGCCCACCATAGCACATACACAGCGTGATTGCATAGCTCTCGTTTTCCTGCGCGATGCGTGGTGTTATTTTGAGCTGGCTGGGTGTTTTTAAAAAGTAGAAATACAGATCGTTTCGTTAAAAAAAAACGGATTTTTTAATGTCTTTCGCTTTAGTTTCTATGGGCCTTCAAAGTTTGGTGATTTTTTTTTTTTTCGATTTTCCTTAGCTGCGCAGGCCATTTTCTCAATGACCTTTCAATTTTTAGACCCATTATCGCAAATAATACACTAAATACAGCTAATAATGAACTTGATATTGATCAATACATTGATCATTAGAATTTAGCGCTACATTTAGACTTAGATCTAGTCTGATTCAGAGAGAGAGTAATCTATCATCTAGCCTAGATCTAGACTATTCTGGATCTAGCGTCAATGAATCTTCAACTTTTTTGACTGATATTTTGAACAGTTTTTATTTACCACATGAAAACTTTGATGAAATAGATCTATTTGGGGTTTTCGCAATGTTGGTTTGGACAATGGTTTGATTACTTTTACTTTGTTATGCTAGAAGTCATGAAATCTGAGACACATGCAGAACCACATCAGCATGATGCCATGTTCAGGCAACTAAGGGCCTCACGCGCATCCAGTGAAAGTCAGTAAATACTCAAGACATACAGATTTTATATATAAGCATAATGTTTATTGTATAGGCCTACTAAATTTCTTCTTATAAACATTACTGGTCTTTGGGTAAATGTTAAATATTACCAAAAATTACAGATCTGATTTTGGGGGGGGGGGGGTCCACCAGTCTTCAAAAAATCAGGCACTTGAACAAATTTTCGTCTTTACCCGTTGTTTTTATTGTTTTAATCTTGTAAAACCTATTCAAGTTATACATCATTTTAAAGGTCATCCATTTCTCTTTTTTTAGAAGTATTGTTTGTTATTGATAGATGTTGTTTTATGTTTTTTTAAATATATTTTGTAAAGTCAGTCTATTGATGTTTTGGAGTTACCTCCCTTTGCTTAGTATTTAGAGAGATGCTGCTTAGGTATGGGCTTAGTAGCTAATGAGTTAAGTAGAGTTGCCATTAGAGTACATAACTAAAGAAATTATATATACCCTAGAGTGATAGTCATGTTGAAACATTTTTTACTAATTATTATTGCTAATTATTATTTTGTTTTGACTTGAAGATATGAGAAAAGCACTTTCTCGGGACAAGGAGAAAAAGTCAGTGATTCCACTGCCCCACCCTGTGCGGCCTGATGAGCTGGACTGACCAGATGAAGGACACAGTACTCTTGCAGACATGTCTGATCCCCTTTTCATTGTTATTTTTATCTTGGCAGGCTGCCTGTTTTTCCTCCTCCTGGAACTTTATCTGCAGAAACAAAAGCAGTCAATGCTAAGAGATAGGGAACTTTAAGAGAAACAAAACTTAAATGTTTTACACTTTATTTTACTACTTAGAAATTTATTAGTAGATCTGTTCATGACACTCCACCAATCACAACATATTTCTCAATAGATTGACTTAGAAAACAATATAAAATTAAAAGTTGCTGGATGTTCTTTTAATTTATAGTTTAGTCCAAAATAAGTAAACATTCTACTCTAAAAGCTAAGCCTTTACTGTTTTGGCTCTTCTATGTTACATACATAAATGTATAAGTCTGAAACTATGGTACATTTCAGGAAGTGTTCAAGGTAATATTTTCCTTAATTGTGTTGCATCATAAATCATTAATTTATAGGGAAAATAATATCCATAGAAACCTCTAATTATAAGAAGCACCAGTCATTTATTTAGGTCAGTGATAAATTCCATGCACAGTTGTTTTGAATCTCAGCATCTAATTTTAAAGTAACAATTATTATGTACTGACCTGTAAAAAACATTGTAATAAAGTGAATTGATTTGACTGAATAAATGTTTAATCATTTCAATAAAACTTGGCCTGAACTTAATAGCAAGTTTACAGTAAATAGGACTTCAGTATAAATGAGTGTATTATGAATATTAATAGAAATCCCCATTGGACCATCTAATTAGTTCTCAGCAATGATTTTAACTCTAACAATTTTTATCATTCATGTTTGCAGTACAAAGTAATGTGTCCTTAAACAAAAGTCTCCCTTAACTATCAGGGACATCACAAGCCTTTGTGTGATAACATTTTCATGAGCAAAACTTCTTGTTCTTGTATGAAATTATTTGCCTGTACATTCATGTAACCATTTGATGAAATGTAAAATACTTTGTTATTGTAAAATTGTGGAAATACAACTGTGTGTGTGTGCATTAGAATAAATGTGTTCATTCAGTTCTTTGACAACTTGCCTATATACTCAATGAGAGGAATCTTTTTGTTTTTCTATGTAAGCAAGGGCACACAACATTAATAGCTACTATATAACAATATTTCCAGCTTTTTTTGTCTATTTTAAATAGTCACTCCTTTTGTTTGGTATTGATTGTTTAGGATCTTTTAAGTTTACATTTAATAGATTGAATTTGATGATGTCAACTAGGGCAGAGGTTCTCAAACTTTTTTGACTCTGGGACCCCTATGTATAGTCAAAACTTGCCCACAGACCCCAAATGAAAAAGCTTCAAAAATACATATTATATAAGTAAAAAAATCGAAAATAAAATTTTGTTGAAGGAGTGTTTATTGAAATAATGACTTTTGTTTAAAATAAATTTAAACAAATAAAAAAAATGACTTGATGAGGTTCATTATATTTTATGTGTGTATTTATTGCCCAGCTCAAGAAGAAGCAAAAAATTTGTGTCAATTTCTTTTATTTGGGATGTAGCTCATTACAGCAATGAATCTACATTGTACCAAACAAGAAGACGGGAACTTCTTTAAAATGACATGTAATGATCAATTTGTGGTATCTTTGATTACACATTGGTTAGTATTTATGTGTATTTTTCTGTTGTGTTGTTTTTATATGAGAAAAAGAGTCCTTGTAATCACAACACATTTCTGTAAGGATCAATAAAGCATTCTTAGTCTTAGTGCCTCGTTTGTAGAGATTTCAAGTAAGTATGTTCACAGGTCAAAGGATTCAACAGCCAGTCTGGTATGTTCACAGGTCAAAGGATTCAACAGCCAGTCTGGTATGTTCACAGGTCAAAGGATTCAACAGCCAGTCTGGTATGTTCACAGGTCAAAGGATTCAACAGCCAGTCTGGTATGTTCACAGGTCAAAGGATTCAACAGCCAGTCTGGTATGTTCACAGGTCAAAGGATTCAACAGCCAGTCTGGTATGTTCACAGGTCAAAGGATTCAACAGCCAGTCTGGTATGTTCACAGGTCAAAGGATTCAACAGCCAGTCTGGTATGTTCACAGGTCAAAGGATTCAACAGCCAGTCTGGTATGTTCAAGTGAAGAATGTCTTCAGTTTAGGTCTCATAGAATAGTACGTACTAGACATATTTAAAGGTAGTCATGGATGAGTTGATTATTATTCAAGTTGTACAATCGCATTGACAGTCTTTTAATTGTATACAATTTTATCTTTCTGCGGACCCCTTTTGGTCGTCTCGCAGACCCCAGTTTGAGAAACATTGATTTAGGGTGTGCATAAGCAACTACAGGAGACCAAGAACGACTTCTTTCTCTCTCACCATCTCTCTTTTTCTTACATTAGTTAACAATTTTAGCTAATTAAAAGGAAACTCCGATGGTTTTGACAATATTTGATATGTGTTTTGATTTACAGATAATGAATATATTATTCTTTTTTAAAAATTTTGCAATTATAACTTTGTAATTGATGTTTTTCTGACATTTTTTCTGCGCATCCAAAACGATCAGATTTTCACTGGGTTTCTATGTGACGTCACACTAACCTATTAATTTAATCTATTGACTTATTGTGTAACGGGAGACCATGCAGTAACGTTTACATTCTCGTATAAAAAATATATCTTCGTCTATGCGGTTAGATCTAGGATCTTGTAAGCAAAAAAAAAAAAAAAAATGCGTGTTGAAAGTAGATTTACATGGATGGCTAACAACGGCAGTGTGTATTTTCTCGCCTGACCACTCAACACACAACAAACACTATAGCTTTGTTGTCTTGTCATGACCGACTACACGTAGTCTAGACTAGCCTTACACTGACCAGTTTGTTCGAATCAGTCAGACACACTATCTATTTACTTTTTAGGACTGGGAGGGGCTTAGATGAAAATGTTACTTTTTTTATCGAGTTGGTTATCCTAATGCTTTTAGATCTCTCTCTATTTATATAACTGTACCATATACATAGCTCTGGACTCGGCCGTCACAAAGCCTAACAGCTACTGTAAGAATGAAACAATACGATTGGCTAAATGTAGTTTCTCTTTCAGTATTGTTGAGGGAAGTGACGTATGCCTAACCTAAAAACAAGATCTCAAAGTACCCCTTTTTTTGGAGATGTCAAGAATTTACTGTCTAATTTATTAAATATAAATGTTTCTAAGCATTTAAATAAAAAATGTTAAAATTTTTACTATTACAACTTTTTACGCAGAATTTAAATATGTCAATAACTCAAATTTGAAAAACCATCGGAGTTGCATTGCATTATTGTTTACCAACCTTGTGTCAACTCTCTTTCTGTCTATCTGCCTGGTAAAAAGAACACGTTATGTCTCCCACACCCATTCGCTGATCAAGTTGAAACAGTTATTTCATTGCTGTAGACATTACATGAATCAATAAAAAAAATCAATTAGTTAATGACTAACTAGTTAATTACCGTTTGTTGTTTGATACCAACAAGGGAAACTTGCAACAAGAGTTTATATAAAATACACAAATATAGTTGTTTTTCCATAACCTCGAAAAAAAAAATCTCTTTACCACACTCCAACGTAGACGATAATTTTTTTTTGCCTTATGTAAATGCACTGTAAATGCTTGGTTCATGAAATGAAAAAAATAAATTAACAAGGTTACAAAAGACAGTTTGTGTGGAAACACAAACTCAAAATCTGCCCCCGAAGTGGTCCACCCAGGCAGGCTTCAATATTTTCAGAAAGAACATCCGAATGAAATTATACCAAAGACAAATGAGAGATAAGAATGTAGAAAAAAGATTAACAGATCTTGTGTAGTGCCCCAATGGTCCCGCAGATCAAAGGATAGGTGAAAGTGAATGTAAAGTTAGATGTGAACCTGGCCTAACTAGTTACCCTTTCAGACCTTGTGGTCTATAGGGCAAATGATGTAAAGTTCATCTGTTTTTGTGGTCTACGGTTAACGAGGGTGCCATGTAGCTAGCACAACGACCAAGCGCCTTTACTTTTCCCCAACTAATGTCAGGTACCCATTAGAGCTGAGTGGACTCAGAGGCGCCCAAAGATTCCAAAGTTGAAAATCCCTTTCTTCACCAGGATTCGAACCCGGGACCCCCGGTTCGGAAGCCAAGCGCTTTAACGCTCAGCCACCGCGCCTCCCCTGGCCTAACTCATGTCTTATAATTGATCTGTTTTGAAAAGGCTTATTCGAATCCTCAAAAGAAAAAAAATTATGGTTTAATAATAACAAAATTTAAGGAAAATGAAGTTTACAAGATTACTATTCGTTTTAAATTAGGTCTAACTTATAATGCATACTAATTAGCTTTTTCTCTTTAAAAAACTGCTTGCATAACTGATTTAAAAAATTAGATTTTTCCCTTTCAGATAAAAAAAAAGTAGCCGTTGCATCAGAACTTTGAATGGTCTAAAATATTGTGATGTCGGATTTTCAATATCTTTTGTAGTTTACGAGATCTAAACGGGACAGACGGACAGACATTTCGCACAAAACTAATAGCGTCTTTTCCCCTTTCGGGGGACGTGTGTTTATATGTCTATGATTTTGTTTAATTTATTGCATATAAAAGTCTATTTTCTTCTTTTAAGATAAATCTATAAAGGTAAGGAAACAAAAGGTGTACAGATAAATATTGTATTGAAAAATAAACGCGTTCGTTCTGGCAGTTTGCTTATGCTAGACAAGTTCATCACCTAGTCTTAGTTATAAATCATCTTAGAACACACAGGAAATAAAAGGTAAGTGACCAGAACATTACTAACGCTGGTACTAAGTGAAACTTGCGCGAAAGCACTTGACTGTCTTCCCTGTTGGAGACTTACTATTTATTGTAAATGTTTTAATTCATTCGATTTCTTTCATACCGCTTTAAAGAACAATGCCTCATAGTTCTTCTTCTTAAACTGTCGAGTAGGGGACTTTGCCTATGGCCCTTGGAACTCTAGGCCAGCAAAAGTGAACAAGAGCTCCCTCTCACCGGCCTGGATAAGAACAGTGTATATTGACGGGTGGGTCAAGTTCTTTTCAATATGCTGGGACAGCAGGCACAATTAAAGTGTTCATACTTTTTATTTTGTGAAAAACAAAATGCTCTCTTAAGCCTATCAAAGAAATGTATCAGAAATTATCAATTTTTTTTTGGCAATTTGGAAAAAACAACATTTGTACGTTTTGAACATTTGAAACTCTTATTGCTAGAGTAACACATAGATACACAGACTAGGCCTATAATTATCTCCCCCTTTTTTTTTTGAAAGTACAAGTGTGTGTCACTTTTGCCTCTTCCTTCTCCGGATTTAGGTTTGCTTATGGCCACCAAGGACTGTCACAGTCTTAGTTGACATTGCATGATCTAAAGTTCACGTCATGTTAATAATTTAAAAGACACGTGGAATTCCTGATGTAGAAAACAGGAAGTAGAATAAAGTTTGACTTTGAGTTCAGTCAAGTCAAGTCAGTAAGGTCTTGCTCCCGGTCCAGGAAGGTTGGACGTTTCTTCCTAGACACTTGTATATATATGCATATAGCATGAAAGTCGATGGACTAGTCATTGTTGATTAATAATATTTGAGAGTTGATTTCATAATGTGCTTATTGCATATTAAGGTATTATTCGTATTTCAATGGATATCTATAGTTGAAGCTCCAGTGTCACTAGTAGTAATTGTTCTTATTGTTACCCGCTGAGATGCGGACGTGATTGATACTTTTGATACCGCTGTTATGCGGATAGGATTATTATTTCTTGACTTGTAGCACTAACAAGGAGTGCAGTATATTATTATTATTTTAGTAAAATAAACTTCATGTTGTCTGCTGAACGGAGTCAGTCGTATAGTGTTTGTCTCGTCACGTGTCTAGAGTACTTCGGGAAGTAAGAACCCAGTATTACACGACATTCGCATGCTACAAAGTTACACCATTCAACGTTCATTCACAAGGACACATACAAATATGTTACAACCCAAGTAGGCCTTTTAAGGTCAGCTCTTTTATAATTCAAATATTCTACATTCTAATTCTTGACACTAACGTATTATTAAAAATAAACACCCTGCGCATCGTAACGCTCTCCCACGTAGACTTTTGATACGTGAATTCTATTATTCAATTCGTTTATTTAAAAACTTGGCCGTACACACAACATGGAAGATTTTATTTTCATTTTTTTAGTTGGGGGGGGGAGGAGGAAGACATAAATTGGTGACCCCACCCGTTTCCAGAAGCGCTATTTCACGCTCGACGAAATAGAAGTTAGCAGCTATCAGCAGAATGCCTCCAAAAGAGACAGCTGTAGAGCTCTCACGAGACGAGACACACATTGGAGGCCCGAAAAAGAGCCCTTGCTGAAGACAGAAGCAAACGACGAAAAGAAAACTCGACTAAACCCTCGGCGAACAACGGCTTGCTCTGCAATAGATTTGGCAAAATAAGCAGGTCGCAAGTGGGTTTGCGTGGTCATGTGAATTACTGGGCTTGTCCTTTATCCTCGGAATCATAGACATGTATAGACCTATCTATGTTTGATTTGAGGCAGCTTCTTGTCTTGCTGACAACTTTGTGGAATATTTCCTTATCTTGTAGATGCCAAACGTTACTTTAGAAAATACTCAAATGCTCTATTTGTATTCCTTTGTTAACCTAATCCATCATGTTAAATCATACTAAGTTGTTGGCTTTGATTCAACACGTTCAATGCTCAAATAGGAGGATTACGCTTTTTAAAATTTCTAACCTGTTCAGTGTTTTATGCATTAATTTGTCAATAGTGCCTCCGAAACACACAAAAACATTTGTTTTTAAAGTTCACCCATCTATCAGCAAAATGAACCATTTAAGCTTCTTGAAAACTTGGCGCACTAGTAAGAATTAACATTTTCAAATAATTTGCTGGGATGTCTGGACGAGAAACTAAGAAGGCTTGAGTTTGGCTAGGCTCAAATTTCGACACCCGACTCTACAACACAAGAGAAATAAAGCTGTACAAGAGAAGTAAAGCTGTACAAGATAAATAAAGGTTTAGAACACAAGAGAAGTAAAGCTGTACAAGATAAATAAAGGTTTAGAACACAAGAGAAGTAAAGCTGTACAAGATAAATAAAGGTTTAGAACACAAGAGAAGTAAAGCTGTACAAGATAAATAAAGGTTTAGAACACAAGAGAAGTAAAGCTGTAAAAGATAAATAAAGGTTTAGAACACAAGAGAAGTAAAGCTGTACAAGATAAATAAAGGTTTAGAACACAAGAGAAGTAAAGCTGTAAAAGATAAATAAAGGTTTAGAACACAAGAGAAGTAAAGCTGTACAAGATAAATAAAGGTTTAGAACACAAGAGAAGTAAAGCTGTACAAGATAAATAAAGGTTTAGAACACAAGAGAAGTAAAGCTGTACAAGAGAAATAAAGGTTTAGAACACAAGAGAAGTAAAGCTGTACAAGATAAATAAAGGTTTAGAACACAAGAGAAGTAAAGCTGTACAAGAGAAATAAAGCTTCAGAACACAAGAGAAGTAAAGCTGTACAAGAGAAATAAAGCTTCAGAACACAAGAGAAGTAAAGCTGTACAAGATAAATAAAGCTTCAGAACACAAGAGAAGTAAAGCTGTACAAGATAAATAAAGGTTTAGAACACAAGAGAAGTAAAGCTGTACAAGATAAATAAAGCTTCAGAACACAAGAGAAGTAAAGCTGTACAAGATAAATAAAGGTTTAGAACACAAGAGAAGTAAAGCTGTACAAGATAAATAAAGGTTTAGAACACAAGAGAAGTAAAGCTGTACAAGAAAAATAAAGGTTTAGAACACAAGAGAAGTAAAGCTGTACAAGATAAATAAAGGTTTAGAACACAAGAGAAGTAAAGCTGTACAAGATAAATAAAGGTTTAGAACACAAGAGAAGTAAAGCTGTACAAGAGAAATAAAGCTTCAGAACACAAGAGAAGTAAAGCTGTACAAGATAAATTAAGGTTTAGAACACAAGAGAAGTAAAGCTGTACAAGATAAATAAAGGTTTAGAACACAAGAGAAGTAAAGCTGTACAAGATAAATAAAGGTTTAGAACACAAGAGAAGTAAAGCTGTACAAGATAAATAAAGCTTCAGAACTCAAGAGAAGTAAAGCTGTACAAGATAAATAAAGGTTTAGAACACAAGAGAAGTAAAGCTGTACAAGATAAATAAAGGTTTAGAACACAAGAGAAGTAAAGCTGTACAAGAAAAATAAAGGTTTAGAACACAAGAGAAGTAAAGCTGTACAAGATAAATAAAGGTTTAGAACACAAGAGAAGTAAAGCTGTACAAGATAAATAAAGGTTTAGAACACAAGAGAAGTAAAGCTGTACAAGAGAAATAAAGCTTCAGAACACAAGAGAAGTAAAGCTGTACAAGATAAATAAAGGTTTAGAACACAAGAGAAGTAAAGCTGTACAAGAGAAATAAAGCTTCAGAACACAAGAGAAGTAAAGCTGTACAAGATAAATAAAGGTTTAGAACACAAGAGAAGTAAAGCTGTACAAGAGAAATAAAGCTTCAGAACACAAGAGAAGTAAAGCTGTACAAGAGAAATAAAGCTTCAGAACACAAGAGAAGTAAAGCTGTACAAGATAAATAAAGCTTCAGAACACAAGAGAAGTAAAGCTGTACAAGATAAATAAAGGTTTAGAACACAAGAGAAGTAAAGCTGTACAAGATAAATAAAGCTTCAGAACACAAGAAAAGTAAAGCTGTACAAGATAAATAAAGGTTTAGAACACAAGAGAAGTAAAGCTGTACAAGATAAATAAAGGTTTAGAACACAAGAGAAGTAAAGCTGTACAAGATAAATAAAGGTTTAGAACACAAGAGAAGTAAAGCTGTACAAGAGAAATAAAGCTTCAGAACACAAGAGAAGTAAAGCTGTAAAAGATAAATAAAGCTTCAGAACACAAGAGAAGTAAAGCTGTACAAGATAAATAAAGCTTCAGAACACAAGAGAAGTAAAGCTGTACAAGATAAATAAAGGTTTAGAACACAAGAGAAGTAAAGCTGTACAAGATAAATAAAGCTTCAGAACACAAGAGAAGTAAAGCTGTACAAGATAAATAAAGGTTTAGAACACAAGAGAAGTAAAGCTGTACAAGATAAATAAAGGTTTAGAACACAAGAGAAGTAAAGCTGTACAAGATAAATAAAGGTTTAGAACACAAGAGAAGTAAAGCTGTACGATACAAGAGAAATAAAGCTGTACATGAGAAGTAAAGCTGTACAATACAAGAGAAATACAGCTGTACAGTACAAGAGAAAATACAGCTGTACGATACAAGAGAAATAAAGCTGTACATGAGAAGTAAAGCTGTACAATACAAGAGAAATACAGCTGTACAGTACAAGAGAAAATACAGCTGTACGATACAAGAGAAATAAAGCTGTACATGAGAAGTAAAGCTGTACAATACAAGAGAAATACAGCTGTACAGTACAAGAGAAAATACAGCTGTACAACAAAAGAAAAATAAAGCTGCACAGAGAAATAAATCTGTAAAACTTCACATAAGAAGAGCAGCTAAAACTTGCTGGGAAGGAGAGTAAATTAACTGTAAAAGAAGTCCCTCTCTTATTTATTTTGAATTCTCATGAAAATGTCTCCCGGATTTTTGTTTACGTTAGATATGGCAACGTTTTTTTCGAGTGACGTCATGTTCACGTCTCTAGAATGAAGGAAACAGTCTCGCTACAAAATGACAATATAGACCAAGCCGGTTATAAGCTTATAGGAAGCACCCTTATTATGTTCACGTCTCTAGAATGAAGGAAACAGTCTCGCTACAAAATGACAATATAGACCAAGCCGGTTATAAGCTTTTTATGCTCTATACTCTATTACATCGAAAGTCTCTCACTCTGTAATGTCAAGTTATCAGTCCGTCCCAGCTCTTCTATTTATATATATTTTATGTTTTTAATCATTCTGCTAGAGAATATAATAGGATTTAGAAGCGAGGAAAATGAATTTATACAGATCAAAATGAATGGAGACGATGGTATACGCTAAATCATCCCCTTTTATGAGTTGCCACTATAAATTGAAGCAAATAATATAAAACTATATTATTTTCTCTAGTTATAAGTGCCTCACTAGCAGAGTGGTTAGTACGTCGTCCCGAGCAGACGTGAGACACGAGTTCGAAATCAGATTGTTCCCTTTTTTTTTTTTTTATATTTGTGTAAAACCAGTTACAGTAAGATTCACCTAGATATCATTTTCTTTCTCTCCGCCAAGCCCTTCCCCCCCCCCCCACTTACACAAATGGTCCAGATAAATGATAGGATCATAGCGTATTGAGAAAGTTAAAAGCATGAAATAGCGCTACACAAAAACAATTGGTCAAAATATTTCTAATCGCACAGATTTATTGATCTAGATCTGTTACAAATTTAATGACATGACTGATCCAAACTAATTGATACAATGGACATCATTCACCCAAACGAACGGTCATGTGATAATAGTGTTAAAACAACGAAAAATAAAACTGTCACGTGATAGCCATTAATGATTTAAATTATATCGTAATTTGTATGGAGGAGATAGAGAATCACGTGACTCAATGTTGTTTGTGTGCGATTGGTGAATGAGGTTCATTACACTTTGTATAATTGTGATTTTAAAAAAAGTTGTTTTTTTAAAGGTTTTTCCTGTTTTCTTTTTTTATTTATTTTTTTCTCCTGTCTGGATGCGAGATCTTGATAACATTTCAGTAGAACACAGAACTCTTTGATCTGTGAGTGTTCTTTTCATTACCCAATCTCTTTGCCATGCTCCGACGACTTGCTTCTTTACTCGTCCATCTACAGACACAGTTGTTCACTTGTTCACATTTATTTATTGACGTCATCAAATCTAATGGTACCTTCATGCATGAATGCATTCCAAACTGAAACCTTTTTCATTCTATTCAATTGCACTATCTACTCCTAATCACTGCAATGCATTTCTGTCTAAAATAAATATTTGCCAAATTAAGTGCATCAAAACGTAATCTTGTAATGTTGCTCATATAAGTATTGGAATGTAACACCCTTAAAGGCATAAGGCAACCAAGTGCGTACGAATGTAAATCTCTTGGAGTGTGCCAGATAAGAACGCGTTTTCTATTGCTACTTGCAGATTTTGAGATTCCTTGCTTCAGTTTCCCCTGCAAGGCTTACAAGGTAGTTTGTCTATTGGCACTAAGCGATGTCAGAAATGAGGATAACAGAATGAATACATAATCAAAACAGGACCAGGTCACTATGATGTCTGGTACTACCTTTAGTCACATAAATAAAGACATTAAACAGTTTTAACTTTAAGAACCATTTACGCCAATGATGTATTTTATAATATTTTTATATTTATATCTTTTTTTTTATGCTGTAGATCTACATCTTTTTAAACATATTCATACACATATGTATGTAAAATGTTTAATATTTTTCGAAATGTTCCTTCAGAGTTGAAGATAATCTACTTACTAGTCCAAACCTCCCTCAGGACGACGGGTGAGGGCAGCGATCATGGTATGAACCCGGGACCATCGAGACGTCCGAACGACAGTCAGCGCGCAAACCAAAGGACCAGGCAGCCATTCTTACACATTTCAAAAGACATATTCCTACACATATTATGATAAGAACTAGATCTATTTTTCAAACGATTTCCTTTTCTGTGGCGATGGTTTTTGGTTAGAACAGAACAACTGTTTGTAAGTCTTTGCAAACTTTGAGTTCATTGTAACATACACTACAAAGTTGACCGAGCAACTGAACTGGAACAGTATATTGCTGAGGTAGAGGACCACGATCTTCAGCCTGCAAGAAAGTTGGGCTTTGTCAGGACCGAAGCTGATGTAGGCCTCAAATGTAGTGGTGGGCACTAGAACCAGAAACATCAGGATGAAGCAGATTGTTAGCAGCATTTTGACAGACTTGATTGACCTGGCTTTTTTTTTAATTGAGTCGGACTGCTTGTCAAGGAGTTTGTTGGAAATAGACAGCCGAAGGATAATTATAATTGAGCAGACAGAGACAGTGGTTAGAGGGACTGACGACCTTGCATTGCTCAGGATGGCAGCGATGTAGAAATTAACGCCATCTGTGTGAGAGACATAGAAATGGCTTGGCTGGTAATCTGCCACTGTGGCGTTTCCGATCACAGGCACCCATCGGATCTCGTACATAAACTGAATAGGAGAATGCAACACGACCAGAATGATGTAGATCGCGCAGGTTAAGAATTTTACTCGCAGAGGCGTGACAATGCGATGGACATGAAGTGGGCAGCACACAGCCAGAAGACGGACTAGAGCGATCATAGTGACCTGGTAGATGCTGATCGTGAGAGCTGCCTCGTTCCAGGAGCGCACGTACACGACGTACATTGAGTTCAGGGTCAGCGCAGAGTTGAGGTCAAACCTCGCCACGATGCTCCACGCTCGGCTTAACGACTGCGTCACGGAGAAGAGAAGGTCGGAGACGGAGAGCGAGGTCAGCAGTATGTTGGTCGGCTTTCTGCAGCCGTGGCGTGAAAGGATGACGATGTTCAGGGCGTTCCCCACCACACCGCACAGGCAGAGGACTTGAAGAAGAATGCAGTTGAGGATAAAGTCCAAAGCTGCTACTACAGCCACGCTGATGTCATATCTAATTGCCCGTGGGCTGGAAGGGACCGAGACGTTGTGGTCTCTTGTTAGAACTGTGGCTGACTGGGCGATAGCAGTTACATTAAAAAGGCTGCCCTGGGTTTCAGTGGCTATGTTCAGATACTCAATCTCGGGACTGCAGTCTTGTATAATAAACATTGGTTAGATCTTCATAGAAATCTCAAACGTCCAGATATGGCTTGTTCAATACTTTAGTCTTAAGATTGAAGCATCACAAAGAAGAATCTCGCTGCGACAGTGTTGATAAATAAGTGCCTGAAAAATAAATGTAATAATTAATTGAACTATTGATCTATTTTAAACATATTACTTTCTCCATCGGAACTTGGAGTGGAGAATTTCATTCTAGGGACAAATCCAGAAATAGCAAGTTTTGTTTTGTTTTAGTGTATCAGGTGTACAGAGTACGGAAGTTTTCTTAAGCGATGCGTATTTTAATAAACCATTTATTTTTTCCCCTACTTTTTAGCTCGTGTAGAATCGAAAGCTGTGTTGTTTCTAGCACTAAGTCTATTTGAGTATTTAGTTGGCAACAGTTCTCTTTCAATACTGCATCCTCGACATTGCTAATTCTGTATTTGTTTTCCAAAGTCTCTTCAAATATCACTGTTTTCTTTTCACCTTTTTTTAATGGTTTCATTCTAAGGCCTAGCCGCCTAGTTTCCTCACATCGCTTTCCCTTCTTCTTCTCATGAACTGACTTGTATTGCTTAGAGAGGACCATACGGAGCTTGAGAATAAAAGTGTAAACAAAATGCTTATAACTTCAATTAACTTTGAGTTGAAAACACTCAATCTGTTATATTTCCCTGAAACGTTGAGTAATAACTGATCATGTGTAGTCAGTAGATCGGCCAAACATTATCTTTCTTTCGACTGAAACTTCTGCTGACATGAAGTTTATTTTTAGTTTTCAAGATTAGAAGGAACAAAGATGAAGCAACGAAGTTTTATGGCCAGGTGAAAACTATTTAGCACAAGTTGAAAGTGAGTATAATTCAATGAAAAGAAATGGGAATTGAAAAGAAACTTAAGATAGGTTTTGTTTAGTTGATGTTTTATTATTATTGATTGCTTCTTTGCAGTGGGTATGCGTTCTGGACTCGATGGCCCCTGGTTCGAATCCTGCCCATTGCCATCCTCCGATCCCTACGGGAGGTTAAGGCTAGGATATATTAATCTTGGAATCTGAAGTAACATTAAAATTAACATTAAACATACTATTATACTAATAACTTAGATTTATATAGGCAACATTTATGGTTTAGTTAAAATAAAAAATACTCCAGATCCAGTGTATGTCTTCAAATCTTCACAATAAAAACCGATTTTATTGAAATGTTTGCTATGCATAATAAAGTGTGTGTCCAATAAATATAAAGTGACTTTTACTACCCAGCGAATAGTCGGTCTGCATTCAGAAAGTCTTTTTCTTTTTCATTTCAAATTTTATTGAACAAAATATTTTCACCTTCTTTTTTTTACTTTTTTATATACCGGTATTTTTTTTTATGATCGTCTGCTGCGTATCCTTTTATTTCTTACTTGAAAAAGGGGTGGGGGGCGTAGCTACCTACAAGTAGCGGCTGCCTTTATTGTTTCATTTGCGGAAACTAAAAATAAATATAAATGGCAACTCTCTCGCTCACACACACACACACACACACACGACGTGAACTTTGACCTCTTGAGGGTGAACGAGAGGCGTGCAAGATGCCTCTTCAAGCAACCGTTGGCCAGAAACAAGCCAAGGCTCTTACAGCAACCACCGAGCGTAACAGAGTGCCTGGCCAGAGTAATGACTTAATTATTAGACGTCGTCGGATTGGATTAAAATGATTATTTTGTGAACTCTCGTGATATTTAATTATTGAAGAGTTCTTTACATTTTCTTGACATTTTTAAGTAGGCCAAAAGAAAAACTCCAAAAGAACGGGAAAATCCGATGATCACTGACAGAGAGCTCTTCAGTTAGACAAATCTACGGCAACATCAAACGCGTGTCTTCTACCTAGAGATACTTACTCGTCAATAGAGGAGACCAAGATGCTTTTCAGAAAGATCTCCAAAAATGATGTGGGATGTTTTTCCATTTAATATCGACTATACTGTGTTTAGATTTGTGGTTGTACGCTACTTATGAAAACTTACATCTGCGAAGTCGATAGAAAGGAAATGAAAAAAAAAATCAATTTATCACAGCGGACAAGAGTGACATTCGTTTATCCAGTAAGATGGTTGAAGTATTAGTTGTATTACTTTTTTTAAAATTTATTTTGGTGGCGGTGGTTGGGGGGGGGGTAATATTTTTATATTACTAGAGGAAATCTGTGTTTGAAACAATGGCTGGTTGAATAAACTCGACGAAGACAACAGATATTGGTCTAGGCGGTAATAGAGAACATAAACCTTCACAAAGATCTCTCTCTCTCTCTCTCTCGCTCGCTCGCTCGCACACACACACACAATAGTTTATTTTTCAATTGATGTATACCGGCGCCTGATATCTAAGCATCGGACGTTAACCGAACAGAAGGACGTGATAAACTAAGTTAAAAACCCAACAAACTATGTGTTAACCGAACAGAAGGACGTGATAAACTAAGTTTAAAACCCAACAAACAATGTGTTAACCGAACAGAAGGACGTGATAAACTAAGTTTAAAACCCAACAAACAATGTGTTAACCGAACAGAAGGACGTGATAAACTAAGTTTAAAACCCAACAAACAATGTGTTAACCGAACAGAAGGACGTGATAAACTAAGTTTAAAACCCAACAAACTATGTGTTAACCGAACAGAAGGACGTGATAAACTAAGTTTAAAACCCAACAAACTATGTATTAACCGAACAGAAGGACGTGATAAACTAAGTTTAAAACCCAACAAACAATGTGTTAACCGAACAGAGATATTTTGTCTAATGTTTTACAGGTTTCGGATGTTCCTTCAAAGTTGAAGATGTTCTACTTCCTGGCCCAAGCCTTCCGCAGGATGACGGGGGATGGGAGCGGGCAGGGAATGAACCCGGGATCATCCTGACAGTCCAGTGCGCATACGGTACGACCAAGCAGCGATCTAGGAAGATGCATTTAAATACAATTTTTGTTTTTATAAAAAGTGTATTCTCAACAGATAAAAAGAAATAGTCTACCAAGCGTCTCATAATAGGCCATTTGTGACTGTTCATTATAAATCATTTGAGATCCCCAGTATTCATTGTAGATATAAGAAAATCATCGAAGTCTTTGTTTATTTCCCATTTGGCAGTTCGGGAATTGTAGTTTGTGGTGATACTGTAGGCTATACGTAGGAATTAAATTATATTTAAGAGTAATGAAAGTGATAGTGACTTCTAGAAGCAATCGATAGTCGCCAGTGAAAGCGTATATTTTAACTGTTGTTGTTAGGTATGTTTATATGTGTCAGCAAACTAAGGTTGAACTTTTTTTTGTCTACCTACCTAGAATAAGGGAAGTTAGACTCCAAACTAAATGAAGGTCTAAACGTATCTTGCTTATCCCCCTTGAATCGTTAATCTTACAGAAAATATATGCGCCAATGGTTTATCAATTTAGTCTTTTTAATGTTATCGATTTGAATAATTTTGACCCTATTGTAATAATGTACTGTGTTCTCATGTCAAATACAAAACTTTCCATCTCGTTAATAAAAGAGAGGACTATTTATTTATTTTTAAATTTTGAAACAAAACGAACAACTCGAGAAATCTTTGGGAACGTTCTTGTTTGGGCCGTTTGTAACTATTGCATTACATAAAACACTAGCTGATACTCGTGATATAAAACACTAGCTGATACTCGTGATATAAAACACTAGCTGATACTTGTGATAGAAAACACTAGCTGATACTCGTGATAGAAAACACTAGCTGATACTCGTGATAGAAAACACTAGCTTATACTCGTGATATAAAACACTAGCTGATACTTGTGATATAAAACACTAGCTGATACTCGTGATATAAAACACTAGCTTATACTCGTGATATAAAACACTAGCTTATACTCGTGATATAAAACACTAGCTGATACTTGTGATAGAAAACACTAGCTTATACTCGTGATATAAAACACTAGCTTATACTCGTGATATAAAACACTAGCTGATACTCGTGATAGAAAACACGAGCTGATACTTGTGATATAAAACACTAGCTGATACTTGTGATATAAAACACAAGCTGATACTCGTGATATAAAACACTAGCTGATACTTGTGATATAAAACACAAGCTGATACTCGTGATAGAAAACACTAGCTGATACTTGTGATATAAAACACTAGCTGATACTTGTGATATAAAACACTAGCTTATACTCGTGATATAAAACACTAGCTGATACTCGTGATATAAAACACTAGCTGATACTCGTGATATAAAACACTAGCTGATACTCGTGATAGAAAACACTAGCTGATACTTGTGATAGAAAACACTAGCTGATACTCGTGATATAAAACACTAGCTGATACTCGTGATAGAAAACACTAGCTGATACTTGTGATAGAAAACACTAGCTGATACTTGTGATATAAAACACTAGCTGATACTCGTGATAGAAAACACTAGCTGATACTCGTGATAGAAAACACTAGCTTATACTCGTGATATAAAGCACTAGCTGATACTTGTGATATAAAACACTAGCTTATACTCGTGATATAAAACACTAGCTGATACTCGTGATATAAAACACTAGCTGATACTTGTGATAGAAAACACTAGCTTATACTCGTGATATAAAACACTAGCTTATACTCGTGATATAAAACACTAGCTGATACTCGTGATAGAAAACACTAGCTGATACTTGTGATATAAAACACTAGCTGATACTTGTGATATAAAACACTAGCTGATACTCGTGATATAAAACACTAGCTGATACTTGTGATATAAAACACTAGCTGATACTCGTGTTAGAAAACACTAGCTGATACTTGTGATATAAAACACTAGCTGATACTTGTGATATAAAACACTAGCTTATACTCGTGATATAAAACACTAGCTGATACTTGTGATATAAAACACTAGCTGATACTCGTGATATAAAACACTAGCTGATACTCGTGATATAAAACACTAGCTGATACTCGTGATATAAAACACTAGCTGATACTCGTGATAGAAAACACTAGCTGATACTCGTGATATAAAACACTAGCTGATACTCGTGATAGAAAACACTAGCTGATACTCGTGATAGAAAACACAAGCTGATACTCGTGATAGAAAACACTAGCTGATACTCGTGATAGAAAACACTAGCTGATACTCGTGATATAAAACACTAGCTGATACTCGTGATAGAAAACACTAGCTGATACTCGTGATATAAAACACTAGCTGATACTCGTGATATAAAACACTAGCTGATACTCGTGATAGAAAACACTAGCTGATACTCGTGATAGAAAACACAAGCTGATACTCGTGATAGAAAACACTAGCTGATACTTGTAATTCTCTACCTCCTCATTATAACGCTCTCCACATACCCACTCTTTTGTTTCGTACATGTAAATATCCCCTTATTCTCATCAACACACAAAAAAAGTCCTTTAGCCTTGATACACTCTCTGACAATTCTTCGCCTCTTCAATTCTATTTCTTGGTGTACATGTTTCCTAACAATCATGTACACGCTTTAAAAACTTAGTAAACACTAACACACTCATTTAAACACATGTTCCTTGTTGTCTTATTTTCCAATCCCCGAAGAGAAAAAGCCATTTAGTATTGGTTTGAAAGAAAGGAAGTATTATTATTGTTTTTAAATGTTTATATATTGACTTTGTGGAAAGTACTAGGAGGAATGAAGGTAGAAATGAAAGATGTGGGAACATTGAAAGCCTTTTTATTTCCAACATGTCACGTGATTAGTTCTTCCAAGTACATGGTATGTATTAAGAAGTAACAATTTTGTTTTTTTTCCTCCCCGTTATTTGGAAGATTTAGTGATAAGTAAATGAATCAGCCAGACAGTGTATTAGGGCTTTGCCTAAGATCCTCAACTATGAAGAAAATGCATTTTTATGATTTAGTAGTTTTGTTTTCGTTTATAGGTTACTGTATTTGTTGCTATTGTTTACTATTGTGTCTGGGAAACCAATCATCGTCATTTTCCTGGTTAAAATTGGGGGAGCATTATTACATCACAGGAAATTTTTTTTTTGTTCTTGTTATTTCTTTTTTGAAAAATTTCAGGATAGGAGAAATAAAGGAGTTGGCATGTTTTCAAAGTCACAGACCTATATTTCTAGTTCTATGTTTCAAGCCAAATCATTCGCTTTGAAAACACACACCCACACGAAAAAAGAAAAGAGATTTTGTTTTTGCTTCAAAAGTTTCGGATGTTCGTTAGGACATTAAGATGATTACGTTTGAGTCCTAACCTCGAGAAGGACCGCAGGGGATTTTAGGGGCAAAGCTAGAACTCGGCACCATCGTTATAACAGTGTAAAGAGAAGATTTTGAGCTCAACACAAAGGTCTTGAAACGCCAAATAAGTTAATTGCGCATGTCTTTGATATACAATCGAGTCATCTATTTAGATTGATATACAATTTAATCATCTATTTAGATTGATATACAATTTAATCATCTATTTAGATTGATATACAATTTAATCATCTATTTAGATTCTTCCCAACTTTCCTGCGAGATCCCTCTACGGTACATTGAAGAATTCTCGCAGCATGTGCCCAAACTAATTTAGTTTTTATCATTTCTCAGCATAGAAGAGCTCTTTTGGTTTGGTATCACATGCAAACAACATTGTAAGCATTTCCAATCGAAGTCATGTTTTCAGCTTCAGAAGCCATCTCTCACAGGAAAGGGAAGTATCAGCAGAGGCTTTGTGAGGGGGGTAAGGGGGCACGATGCCCCGGGTGCCACAGTTAGGTGGGCGCCACACGCAGAGAGGTGCCAAAAAATAAAAATTATTGTAGATATTTTAGTTAGGTGATACATTATAAGGTTGTTGTTTTTTTTGTATTAAATTATTATTAAATACTTTTTATTTATAAGCCTAATTTCTATGTGATGTTCATGGAAATGGAGGGGGGGGGCCAATAAAGTTTCATGCCCCGGGAGCAGGTTTTGCTCACTTTTGGGTATCAGTGGTAAGATGTAACAGTTTAACCATTTTCGTTAAACAAATCAACTGCATTTTGTTTACGTTTTAATTTTATAGGATCTCGTTAAAGAAATAATTAGTAAAAGTTAAAAAAAGAAGACGAAGCGCTATGGAGACATTGGACGATGTAATGAAATCTAAAGAAAATAGTAAGAAAAATGAAGACTGGGAGAGATAAAGAAATAAATACATAAAATAGGCAATGTCAAGGACGCTAAATTCAAAGACGACTTTTGCGAACTCAGGAGATGAAGAGTAGCACTTGATGTTCGTATCACGTCTGCTTTACTTAAAAAGAAAAAGGTTTTAGTTGCGTCATAGAGCGTGCCTTTAAATAGTTCCTCCATATTGATAGAATTGTGTGCCAGAAATCGAAGCGTTTGGACAATTGATTTTGCAAGTTAAAAGTTTGACAGAAATATCCTTGACCTTAAAAACAACTTATCAACATGTCTTATATTCTGTACACCGGAAACACCACTAATCTAACTATTTATATTAATCCGCCATAAATCTCCAATGTCTTTATATTAATCAACTCTTACTGAAAATAGCCTTAACACCTCATCGGGTTCGCTTAGCACTGGAGATGCACGTTGATTGAGATCACGTGGGTGGAGCTAGAGGTCAGTTTGATCGTGCGTGTACTAGTTGATGGCCCAGACAGTAGATGGAACACATCATTTGTAAATGTGATTTTGTTTAGACTCTAAGCTAAAAGAAACAAAAATCCATTTTGGTCTAATGAAGAGATACAAGCAGTTGAAACAACAACAAAACAAAACAAAAAGATTGTAAACAGGAAGGTCAGACCGAATGGTGTCAAACATTAACTTCTAACAAGGAAGAATAAGTACAGTTAGGAACACTGAGCATGAACTGCTATTCAGAGATTCTCAAACTTTTTTCTGTTAAATTGACTATCCCTTTGAGTCCCTCGAGCAAAAAAAAATGGTCTGTCAAGTTCTCTCAATGTGGTCCATCAGTACCCCACGATAGTTATTTGAGAACCGCAAAGAAACATTCCCTAACGTAAGGAACCGCTACTAGGGAGCATGGAGTTCGTCACATGAGCATAGAGAAACATGAAAGCTCAGTCTTGACATCAGTCTGTTTTCAAACCCACGACGTCTTGTTATTGTTGTTGGTCTTCAGTCGTAACGACTTTGTTTCAACTCGTAGAACACTTTGTCATGTGGGGCCCTAGTTTGGAGAGACACTCCCGTCCACATATATCGCAGATATATAAGATGGCTTTCGCTTTGGTGGTAGAGGAGTATAGAAGTCCAGTCTTGAGACAAGTCTGTCTTCAAACCCACGATGTCTTGAAGCGAGTATAGAAGTTCAGTCGTGAGACCAGTCTGTCTTCAAACAAAAGATGTCTCGTAGCGAGTATAGAATCTCAGTCGTGAGACCAGTCTGTCTTCAAACAAAAGATGTCTTGTAGCGAGTATAGAATCTCAGTCGTGAGACCAGTCTGTCTTCAAACAAAAGATGTCTTGTAGCGAGTATAGAATCTCAGTCGTGAGACCAGTCTGTCTTCAAACAAAAGATGTCTTGTAGCGAGTATAGAATCTCAGTCGTGAGACCAGTCTGTCTTCAAACAAAAGATGTCTCGTAGCGAGTATAGAATCTCAGTAGTGACTACGTTCTGGCACCCTCGATGTCATGTTGCAAGCAGAGCCATGACGTTGAAAATGTTTATTTCGCAACTGTAAATGAAAAGATAGATGGATTGCACTTTAGTGAGATACACCCAGAAAGATTAGACGAAATACATAGAAGTAAACAAAAACTTAGCTACTAAAAAAATACTCTCAGTGGGCGTATAAGTCACGAATTCATGTTATCATAGCTGACCTCAAGTAGATGTGTCTCGAATGATCGCGTAGAGCATAGTTTAAGCCTGCATTAGTTCAAATAGGAACGGACAATACTAATTAGCAGTAGATTCATCAAACTAAAAGTTTTGTGGGGGAAAGTGTGTTAATTTGACGATCAATAACTGCAGACTAGAAGCAAAAACAAAACATACTTTTCATTCTTTCTCAATGCGCTGATCTTAGCACTTGTCTGGACCAGTTGGAAAGGGAGGGGAAAAAAGAAAGGGTATCTGGGTGAAGGTTGCCGTGAAAGCTTTTTAAATGTATTTTAACTCGAGGGCTTAAGCCTTCAAGTCAACAGATTAACCACGTGCCTGTGAAGTTCTTGTGAAAATTTAAAGTTTTACAGTTATCTATTTAATGTATTGTTAGTTTCAATTCTTGAAGCCACGACCTGCGTCTCAAAACAAAGTATAAAGAGGACTAACTCAAATTATGCTACCACACCTGTCATGTACAAGTTCTTTCCCATGTTCGATACCAAGCAAAATAATTAGTTACCAATAGTTACTTAATTAATTCGTTATTTTAAAAATGTATTATTGTTTTGTAAGGTACAAGAAATAAGTGTGCACAATTT